>NC_142584.1:83644856-83951641 GCF_965207765.1 Zootoca vivipara
CGCATGGAGCTGGACACGGGTTCAACTCTATCCATAATCTCGGCCCGAACATTAAGGGAACTGTGCCCTAATGGGGGTCCCAAACTAAGGCCGGCCCCATTCACCCTCCGGGACTTCCAGAAACGTAAGGTCCCTACTATGGGGGTGGGGACCTTCAGGGTGCAATATCGAGGGCGAAAGCAACAATTGGACTTGCTGGTAGTTAAGGGCCCCTACGTTAGCTTACTGGGACTGGCATGGTTTGGACCTCTGGGGCTAGCCGTTACTGGGGTGAACCGCACTAGCTTACAAGTGGACGTGGACGCCATATGCAAAGAGTTTCCAGGGGTTTTCGATGGGGCATTGGGACGATATACAGGACCCCCCATTGCCCTACAGCTAGACCCCGCTGTACGACCCATCAGGCACAAGGCCCGCCGGGTCCCGTTCGCCCTGAAACCCCGCATAGACGAGGAATTGGACCGGCTCGTGGAGCAAGGAGTGCTGGAGCCGGTGCCCAACGCCCCCTGGGAAACTCCAATTGTCACACCCGTCAAGCCTAACGGTTCAGTCCGCATCTGTGCAGACTACAAATGCACCATAAACAAGGCTCTCACGGCCCATGCGTACCCAGTGCCAGTGGTCAGCCATGTCCTCGCCACCCTGGCTGGGTCAAAAATCTTTGGCAAACTGGACTTGGCCCAAGCGTATCAACAGTTGCCTGTGGACGAAGCCACAGCAGAGGCTCAGACGATTGTGACGCACAGAGGGGCATTCAGAGTAAAGCGGCTGCAATTTGGCGTTAGCGTGGCACCAGGCATATTCCAGAATCTAATGGACTCTCTCCTTAAAGGGATTCCTGGCGTCACCCCCTTCTTCGATGATGTACTGATCGCCGGGCCCATACCAGAGGAATTTGAGGACCGCCTCCGCTCCGTCCTGCACCGTTTCCAGACGGCGGGCCTCAAGGTGAAGCGGGAAAAGTGTTTACTGGGAGTGCCGCAGGTGGACTTTCTGGGATTTAAGGTGGACGCAGAAGGGGTCCATCCAACCGGTGACAAGGTACGGGCCATTTGTGAGGCCCCAGCGCCCAAGAGCAAGCCTGAACTTCAGTCATTCTTGGGACTATTGAACTTTTACCATGCCTTCCTTCCCCATAAGGCAGCGGTAGCGGAGCCCCTACACAGACTCCTAGATAAAAGGGCCCCTTGGGTGTGGGGCCAGCGACAAAGGGCCGCATTCCAGGCAGTCAAGGACTTGCTCGTCTCGAACTCGGTCTTAGCACACTTCGACGAGAGGCTGCCAGTGGTGCTGGCATGCGACGCCTCTCCCTATGGCATCGGCGCTGTCCTGGGACACCAACTCCCGGATGGAAGAGAGGTGCCGGTGGCATACTTCTCCCAGACGCTTGCTGCAGCCGAACGAAACTACTCACAGATTGACAAGGAGGGTCTGGCAATCGTGAAGGGCGTAAAAAAATTCCATGATTTCTTGTACGGGCGGCCCTTTACCATAGTGACTGACCACAAGCCGTTGCTTGGCCTGTTTGCCCCTGAGAAGCAGACCCCCCAAGTGTTGTCTCCACGTGTCCTCAGGTGGTCAATTTTCCTTGCCGGCTACCAGTATGCACTAATCCACCGCCCTGGGAAGGCGATGGGCCACGCAGACGCCCTCAGCAGGCTACCACTACCAGAAACAGGCCCCGACCCAGCGCCTGCGCAAGAGGTTATGACCCTGGAGCTGCTTCCCGACCGACCCATTCAGGCACAAGAAGTTGCGCACCATTCCACAAAAGATAGGGTCATCTCCCGGGTCCTGGACTGGGTGTGGCGAGGATGGCCCAGCAGCAGCCCCGGGCCAGAATTCGCTGGCTACACAAACCGCAAACATGAACTGTCGGCCCACAAGGGGTGCCTGTTATGGGGAAGCAGGGTTGTTGTTCCCCAGCCCCTCCGCAAAAGGGTCCTCACAGCCCTACACGAGACACACCCAGGGGTAGTGAGGATGAAGGCCCTTGCCAGGAGTTATGTGTGGTGGCCGGGGATTGACAGAGAGATAGAGGCCTGGGTCCAACATTGCCAGACCTGCCAAGAATCCCGCCCGGATCCCCCAAGGGCCCCAGTCCAGCCCTGGGAGTCCGCCCGACATCCATGGTCACGCTTGCACGTGGACTTCGCTGGCCCCTTCCAGGGAAAAACATTCTTCATAGTGGTGGATTCCTACACCAAATGGCTGGAGGTCGCACTGGTACCATCCACTTCTACGGCGGCAGCCATCCGGGTACTACGTAAGCTGTTTGCGACCCACGGGCTCCCTGACACCCTCGTCTCGGACAATGGAACCGCATTCACGTCAGAGGAGTTCCAGACCTTCACAGCGCAGAACGCCATCCGCCACATCCGCTCAGCACCATTCCACCCTGCCACCAATGGCCAAGCGGAGCGCATGGTGCGGACCACCAAGGACAGCCTCCGCCGCATGACACAAGGGGACTGGGAATACCGCCTTGCCGCATTTCTTCTAGCACAGCACAGCACCCCAAGCACAACGACGGGCCGGAGCCCAGCTGAATTACTAATGGGCCGGCGCCTTGCAACTAGACTGGACCGACTTCACCCCGACAGAGCTCAGGATGAGGTAGTGGTGGGGAAAGGCAGGAACCCCCGGACATTTGTGGCCCAGGACCCAGTGTATGCAAAGAATTTTGGGGCAGGCCCAGCATGGGTACCCGCCACAGTCACCAAGGTGACCGGTCCCGTGTCGTACGAGGTACTAACGGAAGGGGGGCAATGTTGGCGCCGCCACTGCGACCAGCTACGGCGACGATTCCCAGGAGGAACCCGGGAGGAGAGCGGGACAGAGGGGTCCCAAGGGGACAGCAGGGCAGTGAGGCCTGTAGCACGAGAGGGGTGGGCAGGGGAAGCAGAAGCAGTAGGCACAGAGGGGCGCCCCGAGGCTGGAAGGACACCGGAAGCAGAGCTACAACCTAGTGGTTCAGTGGCGCCAGACCAGACAGCCCCGGCACAGCCAGCAGCCTCGGAACACGAGCCAGAACCAGAACCCCTGACCAAGGAACACCCCAGGCCACAACACACACGGAGGCGGCCAGCAGACCTTGGGGACTACGAATGCAACTTCCCGGGCAGGACTGGAACTTAGAGGGGAGGGGTGTTATGTACTGAGCTGAATCCTAGAACAATAGGATTCAGAATCAGCGGGAGCTACCCAATCCAACTCCAGGTGGAAGTGAATCCGCAACCTGATTGGCCTGCTGGAGCAGCCAATCAGGCGGCTGGCAGAAGTGAATCTGCTACCTGATTGGCCTGTAGGAGCAGCCAATCAGGCTGCAGGCAGAAGTCAATCCACAATATAATTGGCCCACAGGTGTAGCCCTGAAGTAGCCAATCACGCAAGGCCCATTGTGTAAATAATGTATATAAGCAGATGGTTTTGGGAAAAGAGCCATTCGTCTTCTCTTCTCCTCCTTGATGACTATGAGCTGAATAAAGAGCATGAAATTCACTCTTGACTCCGAGTATATTTCAAGCACCTTGCGTTACTTTCGCTTTCCCAGATTCACAGTGGCTCAGATTTTTGTTATACCGAGGTTTCATAAACATGGTTAAAGTGTGAGCACATTTCATTCTTCAGCCAGCTGTGCAATACAAAGGTGGTGAAAATGATGAATGATTATGTCATTCAGGAACTCCAGAGGGCAGGGACTCTCTGCCTTTTACCAACTTTGAAATTCACACAACATATTGTATGTCTGTGTGACTCACAGCAGATCAAAAGAGCAAAGGATCTAAATAAGAAACTGGCAGCTCACTGCTCACCACTCTGCATCTTGGGCTAAAGAGAACAGAAAAGTTTATGGCTTAATTAAAAGCACATTGGAACTAGAATTCAACAACAATATATTTGCATTCTCATATGCCAAGAAGAAGAAAATCTATACAAATGTGTAAGTCCAAAAACACACACACAAAACAACCACCTGGAGAACACTGCCTAGTTTTGAGAACTGCAGAGAAAGGCATAATGGTAAGAGTGGATCAGAATGCACTAAGCTGTGAAGAGGAAATCAGCCTTCAACTTGGGTGTCCTTAAATTGTTGGACATGGCCAATGGTTGAGGATGATGGGAATGAGTACCACCCTGATGGCTGATGAAGATGATTCAGAGTATTGGTCTAGGACTGCATGGCCTTAGGTGTGATTCCACATCCAACCATGAAGCTCATTAAGTGATTTTGGGCCAACCACTACCTCTTGGCCTAACCTAAATCATGGGGTTGCTATGAACAATAATGGGGAGGGCAAAGCAGACATGCCACTTGAGTATCTTGGAGGTAAAAACTAGAAATGAATACATGAAATGCAAATCTCTGGCCTGATGCTGTTGCGCAGTAAAGGTCTGTGCCATTTTGGAACGCATTTTGACAAACACTTTGCATTAAAGGCATGGGGAAAATGTGACTCTGTTTGAAAATGCTCAGGCTCCAGCTGGAAAGCTGTGTCTGTTTCTGGCCACCCTGATTTAGGAAATCAAGGAGCAGATTTTGGAACGCCAATTGGGCAGAGTTCCAGAATGCATGGGAAGCCTGCATAATATAGAGATCTGTGTGCACAGGCTTCCTTTGCAAGTCTCCACCACGTTAAATAGAAATGAGTGGCTGCTGGGGCAGGGCCAAGGAGCTGTGTGAACTCAAGGGTGGGCCAGAAGCTCAGCCCCACAGCTGCTTTGTGCAATTCATGCATGAAGTGGGCTACAACAGTCTGGATTTCCTAACTCCCCACCATAGGAATCCAATGATCTGGCACGGGGCAAAGGAAAGGCAACAGGTCATGGTGCAAAGTAAATTCTTCTAGCTGGTAATGGAGGAGGAGGAGGGTAAATTGGATGTATGTCTACCACTGTTGGAAGCCGAGCTGCATGCTGGACTAAATGCCCCTTGGGGTCCTTTGCAACTCTATGTGTACCATCATGTCTTGTTTGGCCTTGAGTTGCTGCTATAGTGGGCAGGGTTAGCAGAAATAAGATGGAGAGCTTATGATGGAAGTTTTTCAAATGTCTAAAAGACTACCATAAAAAAGATGGAGGATAATTGTTTCCGAGAGACCCTAATAGAAGGACAAGAAACAATGGCTTCATGTTCCAGCAACACAGATTTTGTCTGGGTAACAGGAAACTCTTAACTGTAAAAACAATTTAGCAATGAAAAATGCTGCTCAGGGAAGTGATGGAATCCCCAGAGGCGATGAAAGAGAAACCAGAGAAGCATCTGACGGGAAGGATTTAATTCTGAAGAATTTAGCTATTTCAGGGTGTTGGACTCAATGACTTGTGGAATCTTTCCAATTCCATGGCCATATAATTCTATGAAAATGAAAAAGAACAATAATCTATACAACAGAGGCTACGCTTGAAATATGCTATTGAGACTAAACTTGATATATGATTTCATAGAATCATAGAATCTTAGAATTGGAAGGGACCCAAGGGTTATCCAGCCCAGCCCCCTGCAAAGCAGGAATCTTTGAGTCCCTGAAAGCATTTAAGATAAAAAAATTAAGGGGAGTTATCTTTTGAAGGGACAAGGTGTTTGCCAGTGTCTGTTGCATTGGCATCCTGTGAATAGCATCTAAAATGCACATATCCCATACGATAATTCCATGTATTCTCTGGTGCATGCACATGTATTCTGCATTTCTGTAGAACTCATGTCAATGCAACCACAGGGCAACAAAGGAATGAGCGGGAAAACTAAGATAATGGGAAAGTTGTCCTGGGAGAAAGAGTTCAGCATGCTTTGAAGCTTCCACTCATTGAAGCCACTATTAGCTCAAAATGACGGCTTACAGGCAAGTGGAAGGAAGTCCGTTACAATATGTGCAAGGACCTGCAGTGAATTACAAAAGCTGTTGACAATATGGTGCAGGGTGCTGCCTTAGGAAACTAAAAGGAACATTTATTGATTTATTATTAGCATTTATTCATCACTTTCTGCAAAGATGGCTCAAAACATCTTACGAGGCCTTGCTTACCCCATGGCCTAGAATACTGATGGCTAATTTGGATGGCTTTAAAAGGGGCTGTGGGTTAAACCACAGAGCCTAGGGCTTGCCGATCAGAAGGTCAGCAGTTCAAATCCCCGAGACGGGGTGAGCTCCCGTTGCTTGGTCCCTGCTCCTGCCAACCTAGCAGTTCGAAAGCACGAAGTGCAAGAAGATAAATAGGTACCGCTGCGGTGGGAAGGTAAATGGCATTTCCGTGCGCTGCTCTGGTTCACCGGAAGTGGCTTAGTCATGCTGGCCACATGACCCGGAAGCTGTACGGCGGCTCCCTCAGCCAGTAAAGCGAGATGAGCACCGCAAACCCAGAGTCGACTGCGACTGGACCTAATGGTCAGGGGTCCCTTTATCTTTACCTTAAAAGGGGATTAGATGAATTCATGGTGGATAAGGCTGTCAATGGCTTCTGATCATGATGGATATACAGTATTATCTCCAGTATCCCAGCCGCTATGTCTCTGAATCTTCAACAACATTCAGATACAATCTCATTTGTTAGCACAGGAGCCAACTCCCGGTGGCCGTGGGTGCTTGGGCACCCGCAATATTATAATTGTGGCGGCTGGACACCCACAAAGTCAATGAGCAAAGCCAGCTGAGAGAGGCAGGCCAGGCAGCCAATCTCTTTATTGCTGCCTCTGAGAGAGAAGCAGTTCAGCCCTTCCCTCTGCAACTAGTGAGCGAGGCACCCTTTTCCAGATGCGGAGGCAGAAAAGGGTGAACTTGCTGGCTGTACAGAAGGAGGGAGAGGAGCCACTGGCATTGCCTCGTGGATGTGAAACGTCACATGCACACACCTGCATGTCACATGCGCTACATGCAGGTGTGTGCGTGTGACATCGTATGTCCGTGTTATGTTGGTGGGCACCCACAATCCTGAGGGCGAGATGGCACCCCTGGTTGTAAACATTTGTACAAGCAACGGGTTTTGATTGCTGGGGAAAGGGTCTTCTCAGTAGTGGCACCCTGCCCTCTCTAGAAAAGTTCACCTGATACCTACCTTGATATCCTTTTGGCACCAGGCAAAGGCCTTTTTTGTGTAACTTTCCTAGGCCTCCAGTCTGCTCCAGTTCTAACCAGTTTTACCTTTGCTACTTGTTTTTATGGTGAGCCTATTTTATCGCATGCATTTTAAATTCATTTGTTTTTTCATTTTGTGTGTTAAGAAAGGACATTGGCCTTACATGCCATTCATTCCATGGCATGTTGAGGAATTGCAATCTATAATGCCATGGAGTTGCCATGTGCGGTACTGTCGTATCTTTGGTGTCCTGTGGTCCATCTGTCAAGACAAGCTGAAGTTGCCCCCAGAAGCTGAAAGCACCTCACCTTTCCCCTTCTATCCATTCTGATTCCTCCCTCCCGTCGTGTCTGTTACAAGGCTTTGTGTCTAATTAAGGCACATTGTCCAGCCAATTGGGAAGAAGGAACTAGCTGGCGCTGTTTTACAAATAGAAACAATCCTTGTTCATTATCCCTTAATTGAGGCAACAAAAAGGTGCTGGAAAACATCCATCAGAGGCACATTCATGTACATCGTTGGAGGGGATTGGATTTAGGAACTCACAAAAGGAATATCAAATGTTCCAATCAAGAGTTATACAGGCAACAGCGAAACAAAGACTCGGAGACACAAATACATCAGAATTAGCCCAATTACAGATTATATGTTTCCGGAAAACACATTCTTTGGCTTTCATCCAAGATTTTTTAAAGCATACTTTCTTTCTTCCTTTTATAGTCACAGCACAAAAAGTTGATGCTGTTTGTTTCTCCTTCATTACCTCCAGATGCGTTTTCATTGGGCAAATATGTAAACCAGCCTCAAAGATAGCTAAGAATGAGGTAACATAATGCCAACTAGAAAACTCTTGCTCAGATTTGAACTACAGCTATTTTGAGGAATAGAAAATTCGGTCCATCTTTTCTTTCCCATCATTTTGTTGTTGGCTTTGTTTTCCATTCTAAAAAAAAAAATGAAATATTTTAAGAGTGTTTACGTTTCAGCTACAAGCAGGCACCATTAGAATGAGCTGATTTGTGGAGAATGTTGAGGAAGATTGCCAGCAGTACAAGTATAGGAAGAATCAATTCAAATGTAAAATAAAAACGAAAACAAGTCCTTACTGGATATGATTTGGCTGTTCTTCATCCTAGAGTAATTCTATTGATTTAGCCTTTTGCTCATTCTGCGGGCAAAGGTGGCAATTGCTTGTGTTATGTCTGGAGAAAATATCATCCCGCAGTTCAGTCACTAGGTGGTACTATCATTAATTGTTGTTGTAGGTTGGACAAAGCTGGAATTCCCTTCTGATCTGTATTTCCCGTTATTTAAGACAGCCTTCCCCAACCCTCCAGAATGCAACTCCCACCATCTCTGTTCATTGGCCACATTGGTTGGAAGTTGTAGTCCAAAATAACTGGACAGCAGCAGCACTTGTTCTCAAAGATTTCCAGAATGAATATATATATTCATGTTGCTTTCCCTAATAAAATGCAAGTAGCCCTCATGGGTTTGTGAGAAAAGTTTGAAAGTATGCAGACTTTCTCTATTAATGGATCAGAATAAAAAAAACCAAGAAAAGGGGAATTAGGCGTCCCTTCTTACTTCCTGTAGTTTGCTTATCTTCCTGCTTTTCCCACTGAAATTAGTTTTTGTATCCTTTCCTCTATCTGCCTCAGGCTTCCTCAACCTCGGCCCTCCAGATGTTTTGAGACTCCAATTCCCATCATCCCTGACCACTGGTCATGCTAGCTTGGGATCATGGGAGTTGTAGGCCAAAAACATCTGGAGGGCTGAGGTGGAAGAAGCCTGATCCGCCTGGTTTCCAGTTCCTCAGTTCCCTTCCCCCCCTACACTATGCCAAAATGTATTCAAATATATTTGTGTTTGCTATCACTATCCCATTTTAAGGCCATTTTTGAGGGGTGGGGGTATAGAACAGGGGTCCCCAAACTTAGGCCTGGGGGCTGGATGCGGCCCAATCACCTTCTAAATCCGGCCCGCGGACGGTCCGGGAATCAGCGTGTTTTTAAATGAGTAGAATGTGTCCTTTTATTTAAAATGCATCTCTGGGTTGTTTGTGGGGCCTGCCTGGTGTTTTTGCATGAGTAGAATGTGTCCTTTTATTTAAAAAGCATCTCTGGGTTATTTGTGGGGCATAGGAATTCGTTCATATTTTTTTTTCAAAATATAGTCCGGCCCCCCACAAGGTCTGAGGGACAGTAGACTGGCCCATGGCTGAAAAAATTTGCTGACCCCGGTATAGAATAATGTTTTTCTCTTCTGCCACTGCTGCCACATGTTCACTGGGAGGAAGCAGGGGGTCCATCAAACCCCTTCCCCCTCCTTGAGTAAGGTATGTGCCTACCACCTATCAGCTGTTCTTGGCCCAGCTAGTTTGTGCACTGCCTACATGCAGTGGGCTTCGTGGTGAGCTTGGCATGGATGGGAAGGCAGTGGCCATGGTAGCAGCAGCTCTAGCCAATAGGGTAACATGGTGGGTGATGGAAGTGGGGAGTTGAGTTGAGGGGGAAACCCACATGCTTATGTCAACTGTTCTGCTTGGCTAAATGCTCCTTCCTCCTCCTCATGGAAACGAATATGTTTAAAAAGGTGGTGGGGAGGCTGATTCAAAGAGTGGTTTGCATTGCATTGCTATTTTGCTTGCCATTATGCTATGCATTGTTGTGTTTTTATATAGTAAACCGCCCTGTGGCCCTTGGATGAAGGGCGGTATAGAAATTTAATAAATTTAATAAATAAATGATTGAGGTGTCATCTTAGTGAGCTGAGCTGGGGAGCAGGGCGGCTGGCCTGCCCAGAAATGCAAGAGCAACATCTGGCAATGGGTGGGGGAGGATTTTGGTCTTTCAAATTCCAGCAGCACCCTATGTGAGCCCAAAATTTGGTGCCCTGCTCTCCACCGCTCGGCTTCTGTTCTGTGCATGTAAAATATTAATAGCCCACAAGTTCCACCTTTCTTTTTCCTTAAAAAAAAAAATGCTTTGAAGAGAAGAGTAATTTCTCATGATCCAGAAACTCATGCTGTACTGCTAATAACGTGCTGTTTGGACACCACCCTGATGTTTTGTGAGAGGGCGGTATATAAATACTTTGGTAAATAAAAATATATTTATAATGAAATGTTAGCATATGACTTTTCAGTTGGGGAAGGATTTAACACTGAATAATATTTAGCAATGGACACTTGCTCTTTTTCTGAATACTTATTAAAAGAGAAGATTAAAATATGTAATGGTATGCATATAATTCATTTTTTTAAATTAAAAAATGCCACTGTTATCAACATTATCAGCTGCAGTAGCACTGTGATAAGCTGATGTGTAACTATTTAGCATATTAAAAAAATTCCTTCCAGCAGCACCTTAGAGACCAACTAAGTTTGTCATAGAATCATAGAGTTGGAAGAGACCACAAGGGCGATCCAGTCCAACCCCCTGCCAAGAAGGAAACACCTGAGTATGAGCTTTTGTGTGCATGCACACTTCTTCAGATACACTGAAACAGAAGTCACCAGACCCTTATATATAGTGAGAGTGATACCCCTGAGTAATACCCCTCCCCACTCTCTAACTATATATAAGGGTCTGGTGACTTCTGTTTCAGTGTATCTGAAGAAGTGTGCATGCACACAAAAGCTCATACCAATGGCAAATTTAGTTGGTCTCTAAGGTGCTACTGGAAGGATTTTTTTTAATTTTGTTTCGACTACGGCAGACCAACACGGCTACCTACCTGTATTTAGCATATTATAACCATGACCTTTTTGCACATGTTTCATATTTTACAGCAGAACTACTGTACGTGTTATACAATTAACAAAAGCCAGAAAGTTGGTCCTCCTATGGAAAAGGTCTTCCAGAAGGAGTGATTTGGGGTAAGAAAGAAGCACTCCCACTCTCCGCTCCCCTTCTTGGTGTGTAGAGTAAGTGTGGGGTACCCTTGGTCCTCCAGATGCTGCTGAACTACAACTCCCATCAGCCCCAGCAAGCATGCCAACACATGGAGGGCCAAAGGTTCCCTATCACCTGGTGTAGAATGAAGTGATGTTTGACCCAGGCTGCCCTCCCAGCTGTTTGCACCATGTTAGAACTGCATTGGGAGAAGAATTGTGGGAAGTGCAATTTGGAAAGAAGTGATAGTATTTAAAGGCTTAAATACTTTTTCAGTCCTGTTTTCTGTACCCCTGCTGAAGCTGCTTTCCCCTTTGTGAAGATAAGCCCTGTAATTCTGCTGTAAGTTGAGTTCTGAGGGAACTTATTAACAGTTACATGCAGGGCTTTTTTCCCCTGCCAGAACTCGGTGGAACTCAGTTCCGGCATCTCTCAGATGACTGCCATTGCCATTATAAGAGAACAAGGGAGGCGTTCATGGTGAGTTCCAGCACCTCTTTCTCTAGAAAAATGGCACATGCTCATATGTGCAAGAAGAGACTGAGGAGGGGCCAGATCCCAGGCATCTCCAAGGAGAGCCAGTGCTAGTCAGCGAAGACTAGCTCACTGGATGAGCCAGCTTTCAAAGCAATTAGTCAACTGCAAGTTAAAGGCGTAGCCACCCGGTGTTCTTTAATGTGGCTGAATGAGTCCACGCTTGAATTATTTAGATTAACTAAATGTAAAAATCAAGTTCCACACAAGCCATTGGGTCATTGAAAAGAAATGCGCCAAAGGGACTGAATTCAGAGCCATGCTCCTCCTCTCTCCTCTGCATTTGAAATGGAATAATCTCCAGATAACAACCAGAGAGGTTCAATTCAGTGCAGTTCAGGCACATTCTTTCCCCTCTCTCTTAAGAACTCCAAAGTTAAGAGCTAGTTGATGCAATACATCAGGCTTCCTCAACCTCAACACTCCAGATGTTTTGAGACTACAATTCCCAGCATCCCTGACCACTGGTCCTGCTAGCTTGGGATCATGGGAGTTGTAGGCCAAAAACATCTGGAGGGCCCAGGTTGAGGAAGCCTGCAGTACATTTGTTGCTGCAGCCTCCCATGGAGTATATTTCACACGTGCAATTGACTCAGGTCTGTGGGGAAGGCTCCCCTCAAGGCTTCTCTCAGCCGTTCCTGCCACAGTTGTGACTTTGACATTCCCCCCCCCCCCGGCACTGTTCCTTGTTTGAAAATCCTTCATGTCTGCTATGGAAACTTTGCATTGCGGCTGGGAGTTTGTTGGTTTTCTTTGGGTGGCAGAGACCTGCAGGCTGTTCTCATTACTTTTTTATTAGCCAATTTGAATACTCATTTAGCCCCACCAAGCATGCTGTGGGTTTTAAATTCTTCCTTCGGAGGTGTTTGCGAAGAGTCTGCCCTTGTCGCTCCACGGAGGAGGCCCCATGCAACGTGACTGAAGGTCTTGCCGCGATGCAAGAATTCACGCTGGAACTAAACTGAGAGGAAATCGGCATAAGGCTCCGCAGCAAATTTTAGGGGCTTCGTGGACAAAACGTGGAAGGGAAGCTTTGCTGATTAGCGCTAGAGAGGAAGTAGATCCTAAGCAGAAATGAATGGAAGGGCCTAAAATCAGATATTGCAAGGGATATGTGTCCCTGTAAACATATATCTTCCTATGTGTTTCCCTAACAATGTCTTAGTAAAACAAACACATACCACGATGCCATCACATCCAGTAATTTTTTACTCCCTGCTCAGTTTCACTGGCTACTGCTTGGAGGGGACAGAGAACTGCTAAACATGATGTTGATGCATGGGAGATGTGGGAGCCCTAATGTATAATGAGGCCCTCAGTCACAAGGCACCAGTTGGTAAACATGGAGAAAATAAATACAGGCACAAAAACACTGTCTAGCTGTTGGTTATGTGTGGGCTAAAGCAGCTTGTGCATCTGGAATACAGGGATTGCAACATATCTGATCCCCTAATGAAAGTAGTATATTTCAGTGGGGAGAATTATGATTTTGGAAAGATATGTGGTAGCTTCTTGGGACGGAGGACAATTTTGTTCCTTCTGCATTTTTAAGCAAACTGATCCAATTTGCGCGCTCCCGGACTAATGCACAGATTGGATTGTGTACTTCTCCAAATTTTACAATACAGTTCTTGGTTCCAAAACCCTACCAAAATGATTTAAAATGTGCCACGGGTCCCCCCATCTCTCCACATTTCTTGCGTGTTCAGACCTTTAAACCTCCCCCTTAAATGAATTCACACAAGACTCAAAATTTTGGTTTGGTTTTTGGCAGAATTTAGGCCACAACTTTATTGATTACAGGAAGTGAGTGGTTGCATAGGCTCTGGTTCGACTAGCTCCCTGCCACACAAGTAGCGCTGACCCAGGGTTCCAGCATAGGTCAGCTAAGGGTGAACACCTGGATAGGCGGAAAGCCAGAAACAGGCTATGTCCGCCACCCAGATGGCATGGGCACAACCCCCTCACAGGGGATGGCGAGAGCGTTCCCCCATCCCTATCACCTGAACCAGAGCCTATCTGCAACCTTGCAAGTTGTGACGATTTGCTACGTGGCAGGCGAAACCCAAATGGCACCAGCCAATCAGCCAAGTGGGGAAAATCCCTGCCGTGCCCCAGTCCCAACGACAAACGACACACGACGGCATAGCAAGGTCAAGCACAAAAAAGCCCTAAAAGTAGGGAGAGGTGGGCGGGTGTTCCGATGCACACACCAAAAGAGGAAGCTCTGCGTCACGTGCATGGGCATATATCCATTGGATCCCTTGATCCATTTAGCTCTCATCCCATTGGCCTGATTGAACCCAACATCAAGGGACCTACCAATAGGGTGTTGTGCCTGCCCAGTCCTTCCCACCCACAACACAAGGTTTTGGTTGCCAGGTCTCACTGCAACACCTGCCCTCTTTAAGGGAGGACACGATTAGTTGGAAAGGTTGTAGAATGGGATGGCTAAGCCTTTTTAGGTGCAAGGGTTACAGTGACACATAGGCCAAAGCTGGTGTGGCCAAAGTAGAAGAGTATCATTCTCAATACTGTATTCCTATGCAAACAGTCAGCAAAATTACTTTAAACCATGAAAGAACAAGACAATGGGCATATTAGAAGGCCTCCCCCCCAAAAAAAACCCTTTTGGAACTGCAGTATTACAGCTGGATACCCACAAGAGCAGCCAGTAACTAACACACAAACCATGAACACACAAGCTTCTGGCATCAAAGTATCACAGCAGGGGAGCTATGTGAGCAGTCAGTAATTTGTGTTTTATATAATTATGGATATGGATATTTGGGGGGGGGGGCTGGCTTGGAGGCTATAAAAATCCTCTTAGCATCATGCATCACATTGAGGGGCCATAAGAGTGGTCAATACTGTAAAAATAAAATAAACACACACAGAGAGACAAATAGGTTTAATAAGAATTTAAAAACTACCGCTAGTATTGACGAAACTATGTGACTGTGCAATTTTAGCTGATTAGCTGATTTCCAGATTGGCTGACCTCCAGGTAAGATATAGCCAACTTAACACAATCCGATACAGTACATAAATAAACTCTGATCTGCATGCTAATCTGGACAGCTCAGATTAAGGCACTTCAAACACAAATTTGCAAGGATTTAATTCCCCAAGCATTCAAAATTCTCTCTAATCGGTTATAAAAAACAAAAACAAACCCTGACGATTGGCCCATCCGAGTAACTCACCAGAAGGACTAATGAAAAACAAAGAGGATGTAGATAAAGAGAACTATAAAAGGCAACTGTGAAGATCCACTGATTTTGAGTTTATTCCCCTATGGAGCCTGAAGCATTAAGGAACCCCTTCTGCAGGGTAGCCCCACAGCAATCCTCTGGATGGGGGTCAAGGCACATCCAATGCTGTAAATTATTCTGTAGTCACTCAGTATTTTATTTCCTTGAGCTAGCAGTCTAACTGCATTCAGGCTAGCTGAGCTGCCTGTCCTTTTCCCTCTCCATAAATGCACACGCACACACACTTACTCCAATCTGTCCTCAAGTATATTGGTTGCTATTGTACACTCATTTACCAATGAAATGCCTGACTATAGACTAATGCTTTAGCCTGCGGTCTAGGTAAGAGCTCGTTTATTTGTTGGGGCCTTCAGAGATAAGATGATGTTGTATTTGTACATTCTTTCAGCGCTCACATTAGAGGCAGGTTAACAAGCATTTGCCCATTTCCCCAGGTTCAAAGAAGGGAGACAGCAGGACATTGCAGCAGACAAAGGATACAGGCCCCACAGTCTCTTATAGCAGGAAGGGCACTCCTTTTGTAAAGTTTCAGACTGGCTGTGTGTAGCAAGGAATAGGCAGACTCTCTAGATAACTCCAAGGTGAAGTTTCTATTTGTCTTCAGAGCCTCCATGGTTCCCACTAACAGTCATGTTAGAACTAAGTGTGTCATTTGCCCACCTATAAAGCAGGGATAAGAGCACACAAAGCCTGATTATTTTTGTTGGAGAATCAGCCTTGTATAACCAACATAAAGGTAAAGGCAAAGGGACCCCTGACCATTAGGTCCAGTCGCGGACGACTCTGGGGGTGCGGCGCTCATCTCGCTTTATTGGTCGAGGGAGCCGGCGTACAGCTTCCGGGTCATGTGGCCAGCATGACAAAGCCGCTTCTGGCGAACCAGAGCAGCGCACGGAAACCCCATTTACCTTCCTGCCAGAGCGGTACCTATTTATCTACTTGTACTTTGAGGTGCTTTCGAACTGTTAGGTTGGCAGGAGCTGGGACCGAACAACGGGAGCTCACCCCATCGCGGGGATTCGAACCGCTGACCTTCCGATTGGCAAGCCCTAGGCTCTGTGGTTTAGACCACAGCATCACCCGCGTCCCAATATATAACCAACATGCTTAAATCTAATTAATGCATGAAGGGGTTAAGATCATAGTGTAAGCTGTCCTGTCAGGCTTAGTTAGGAAGAGGTATGAAGATTTGTTCTTCACATTCCACCATGTGAACGCTACCAAGAAGGAGGCCTGGACTGGTTGCTCCAAGTCCAAACCATGTGGCTTAAACAAGCCATTCTTGTGTTTGTATACAAATAATTTAGAAACATCTGCCACTTTGGAATCTTAGTTATACTGCCAGTGTTCTTACTGCTGTATGGTAAAGCACATGAATCTGACTTTTGAAGAGTTTGTAAGTAAACAATTTTAACTTACCAAATGTGTGGTCTCTTTCTACGCTTAAGAGAAGTGGGGGACTTTGGAAGTAACTTAGAAGGGGATGTTTTAAAGGTCTAACAGCCTATATTTCAACACTTAGTATTTTTTCCTTTAAACAAATTTAAAAAACCAACAATTTTCACAATATTGTGGTAAGAGGAGCCTGTGTGCTCTTATCCCTACTTTTATCATTATTATTAAAAGCACATTTATTCAAAAGTTAAGCTTCACCTTTGTCCATTGCCATAATACCACAGAACGACCACTCCAATCCTCATTCCCTCACCTGTCTCATGTTGGCTCATCAAAAACCCTCAATAGGAACCAAAGTACACAACCAAATCGAACAATTTCTACATAAATCATTCTAAGATCTAAAATACACACACATATACATTCAAATATATGGCTTTGCTTAGAGTTCCTCTGGTGTTTGACCTGGGGAGGAACCTCCAACTTTGCTTCAGGTATCACTTCAGGCAAAAATTTGGTGAAAGAAAGTTCACCTGGTAAGAGCAATTATTTCCTTGAGTGAGCCACTTGATAGATTGCCTGAACCAGCTATATGAGACTGCAAAGAGTATCATGAGTCCTTTGTCTTCCCAAGCTTGAGAAAAAAAAGTCAAAAGTAATTGTGGGGTCACCTTATAAATCTAAGGCTTATCAGATTTATCCCAATTGTTAAAGGGAGAAATAATAATAATAATAATAATAATAATAATAATAATAATAATAATAATAACAACAACAACAACAATAATAAGGGCTACTGGAATGATTTCCACTATTTTGCATTTCAGCAGAACAGAACAAGATGAGGTGCTTTTCCCATTTCTTTTTAGGTGGCTACTCATATGAGGACATTTACAATGTTTCTTTTAAGTCTCTCATTTTTGGAAACAGCTCTCCATCAGACGCTCTTGGGTCTTGTTTGAGTATAATTTAGATTTGAATTTCTCCTCGCAGATTTGTGGCACACATAAGAAGTGCCTGCTGGATCAGGTCAACGGCCCATCTAGTTCCACATCCTGGCCAACCAGATACATGTAGGAAACCGGCAAGCAAGACCTATCATTAACCCCACCAATAGTGCTTATAGCTTAGTGGTGAACAGGTAGATGGGAGGAAAGAATCACATTCTATGGAGGTGAGTGCCAGTGGACAATCGCATGACTCATAGCCCCTTACAGCCCCACAATGAGAGGTACTGGCCACATTCTGACTATAATTTGGCATGTGTTTGACTGATTGTTTGGCAAAAGAAGACAGGGACAGGCTGGCAGCTGGACCGAGAATGATTTGCTTTTGTTTGTGTTTGTTTGTTTCCGCCCTCATATCAAGAGCGTATTGTTCCCCAGAGGCACTTCCGAGCCTTTGAGTAGGACACTTTGGGGCCGTGATTAAGTATTTATCTGCATTCCCCAAGCATGGTGTCATCACAATTAAGGCCACGAGAAAGCAGCCAATTTGGGGCATGTACCAGGAGCAGAGATTGCTGGCTGCCTGTACAGAAAGGAGCAAAGGGCCTGTTATTGAGCCCTGTGGGACTTTAACCACCCACCCTTCCAGAACATGCTTCAGAATCCAATCAACATTTGCTCTCCTTTAAGTGGTTTACAGCTATCTGTAAGCAGCGTGTGTGCTGATGCCTGTTAATTAATATACCAGAGTCAACAGGAGCACATGCTGCATTGCAATTGAGCAAGATGGCAGGCTGAAGGACTCCTGCCTTGAGCAGCGAAGATGGTGTGTCGGGCAGCAGCTCTCTAGGAGCCCAGTTTGAAAAGAGGAGGGAAGGAGGAATGAAAAGGGCTGAAGCTTACCTGAAAGTTAGCATTGTTTGCCTGCTGTTGAGAAATACGAACTGCACGTGATCATATCTTGACTTAGAAAGCTGGGGTGTGGGTAGGATTTTGGCTGCACACATTTAGCTCTTTTGCTCCTTTCCTTTGCGTGAGTGGCTGTGTGAGCAAGCAAACAAAGCAGGGAGTTTTCTACTAGTGATAGTTTACTGTTTCATCCATACTGGGAAAATATGGTTTGAAACAAGCCAGGATATTAAACCGTGGGTTTGAAATTGATACTATGCTTCATTTTTCATTCACAATGGCTGCTAGGCTATAACAACTTTTAAGTATGAACTCATAAGATAAAAGCGTCAATAAACCTCACTAGGAATCAAAGCTTAAGAGAAATAAAAGATACAATGCAATTATATATTAAAATAAATAAAAATAAAAATCCTATAGTTTTTAGAAGAAAACTTTTTACAACACATATGGAGATTATTACACTTAAGAAATGTTCAAGGAAGTGTTACAGTTTATACTGTTTATGCAGATGTTCACTCTCCAGGTGGGCTGGGAAAGACTCCTGTATGAACCCTGGAGAGTCATTGCTAGCCCAATGATCTAACTTGTTAAGGCAGCTTCATAAGTTCATGCCGCACATTCCATCCCAGACTCCCCGCCATGCTGATCCTCTGCCTAACAACAGAACTAGTGCACATTTTGGAGACTTGGATTGTGAGGTTCCTCCTTTTGCAATGGATGTCTCAAATAAAATGCGACCTGCTGTGCTCCTCATTTTGTGTTCCAGTTGCTGAAATGGGACTGTTGGCACTTGCCACATCATCATACAGCTGTTGGTCACCCCATGCCTATTCAGCTTTGCAAAAAGGCCTGGCGCTCACTCAACCAAATAAGTAAAACGTGCGCTAGCTGTTTAAAAAGTCTGCTACAATAGCCATCTGCCAACGAAACTTCTGCATCCTTAAATAACTGGAACGTTACCGATGCGTTTGGCAACAGAGAATGGCTGATCTTCCTTTGATATATTATCCAGTGTGTGTAGCAGGTCACAGCAGGTGTGTCACATGTGTGAAGCTCCTCATACGTTCCGACACCTTTTTTTTGCTGCTGAAATACACCTGGTGCGTGCCAGAAATACTGCAGCTGCCACCTGCTACATACCAGGGCCATTTAGCAGCTGTCAAATATTTAATGATTCAGGCTGAATGGTTGCATTGCCCAAGAGATACACAACTTCAATATAAAGAAGATGAAGAGAGCCCCACGCCTCTCCCTATGGTTTCTGCAAAGGAGAATCCTGCCTACTGAGGCAATTGAATCTGAACAGTGAGAAAAGCCGTAGAGCTTTAAATTAGCAGGTAGATGCCTTTGTGCCTGGCCAACATCAGTATTACAAACCTAACGCTGTGAACCACAGTTGCAAAATGTCTCTTGCCGTAGCCCAAAGCTCCTCTTCCGTTGCCTCGTATATTTCATTTATAGGGACAAGGACAGCAGTGAATTTGCCATTCATTAAAAACAAATAATATCTTTCTTGGGTAAATGTTTCTCATAGAAGTGCTGCTTTGCTTTCCCTTTAATATGGTTCCCAGTGATAAATGCAACTTGTAAGGATGATTAAGACATTTCATTATGTTTTAATGTGTCTTTAGGCCTGTGCCTGGTGGTAACAGCCATTGCCACTCTCCCTCCCCAAAACAGCTTGATGATGCATTACTTACACAGAGAAAGCTCCATTGGAGAGGGGCACTCAGTCACAGCAGGAGCATCTGTGTTTGTGTGTGTACACACACACACACACACACACACACACACACACACAGCCTGCCTGCCTGCCTGCCTGCCTGCAGCTGTAATGGAAGGTACTGTTTGAAGGCAAGTCCACAGTAACATCAGCAGAGATGCTCACAATGTGCAGGCCTAGCAATCTTGAGATGCGCCGTGAGGTCAAACCTCAGACCCAAAAGAAGGAAAGGCAAGTTGACTTGCACCACAACCACAACCACATCACACATTTCGATTTCTTTCTTTATAACCTGTTTTCATGTTGCATAAAAATAGCGAGACAAATGCATCTGCGAGCATGTCTGCTACTTAGGGTGAGTGAGCTGGGATGCTGCTTGCTGTCAGCGTCAAATGTGAGGATGTTGCCACACGGAAGCAGTCCTCAGAGGGAAAAGGAGCAGCGGAAACATCTGCAGAAAGGAGATAGTGTCAGAGAAGGAATTATCCACAACCAGGGCTGTGCATCTTGTGCTTAAATAAGGAGGATATCCCCCACTAAGATAATTAAAATTCCGTGTCAAGACAATCTCAGTTCTGCAACCAGAATAAATTGCATGGATCAAGCAAATTCGCAAGGCTGTTCTTTTTTCTATAATTTATTCCATTTTTGCTAGTTACAGAGCAGGGCAAGGAGGCATGCTGGGAGACCCTGAAGTCCTGACACTGTGCTAATAAAAAATATTGCTCAAGCCCCACCACTCTGGCTTCTGAGATGTCAGTAGACATCGCCTACACACTTCAAGGCATATTGTGAGAGTTGGAAACACTCTGATTAATGAAAGAAAAGGCTCTCAAGAAGCTGAGTTCTGTGTCCAGTGCCACAATCTGTGGGTTTTGCCATGGAATCAAGCACCCAAACACACCCAGCTCCTCTTGTGGCACATGCAGTCTTAAAGTGGGCATTTCCTTGATTCAGGCTGGGGTGCAAAAGCCCACCCCTTCACTCAGCTAAATTTCTTTGAGTACTCAAGCTCATTGATCCCTCTGGTGCGTATGTGAGAGAGGCAGAGTTAGGAATTAGAATTTTAAGTCACAGGAATTGGTACATGAATGCATACCATGCAACTGTCCCATTTTCAGAGGGACATCCTGGATTTACAGAAGCCGCTCTGGTTTCTGATCTCAATCCCGGATTGTTTTGGCCTGTGTGCTCTGGCCGTGCCAAAGATGCACATTTTTTTGGTTTCGCGCTGTAGCACGAGCATGGGACCCCCCCCCCCAAAGACATGACATCTAACCTTGTCGCTGCGCATCACCCACTCTTCTTCCTCCTTCTGCTGGAAGGTGTGAAGGAGGGAGCCAAGAGAGGGGGCAGGGTGTGAGTGAGTGAGAGGGTGTGTAGCTTCTGTCAAGGTAATGTCCCAACTTGCCTCACTCTGATGTTGGAGGGTATGTGAATGGACTACCCTGCCTTCGGTTCTAAGCTGCAACATTGCATGTAGCTAATATTTGCTTCTTCCTTGTAAATGAATGTGCATTAGGGCCTAGATTCTGGTAGAAACTTAGACATGCCCTGCTCTATATACGAAACCAAGAAATCATTCCTAATGTCCCTGAGTCAATTTCACAGGCTGGTTTCTTATACATATCCTGTTTCTCCTATTTTAAGACGTAGTCATAAAATAAGCCATAGCAGGATTTTTAAGCATTCAAGGAATATAAGCCACACCCCGAAAATAAGACATAGTGATAGGCACAGCAGCAATACCGGCTACAGCAGCAGGAGGAGGAAAAATATAAGACATCCCCTGAAAATAAGCCATAGTGTGCTTTTTTGAGGAAAAATAAATATAAGACGGTGTCTTATTTTTGGAGAAACAGGTAGAGGGCGAGATCTAATTACATTCAGCTGCAGGTCTGAGAGGAATTCTGGTAGTGCAACAGGACTTCCAGTTTCCAGCCTCCAGCCGCTGTCTCTTGCATCCCACCCTCCAGTTCTGCTGTGAAAAGCCCCCAAACCATATATATATATAGGTAAAGGGACCCCTGACCATTAGGTCCAGTCGTGACTGACTCTGGGGTTGCAGCTCTCATCTTGCATTATTGGCCGAGGGAACCGGAGTACAGCTTCCAGGTCATGTGGCCAGCATGACAAAGCCGCTTCTGGCAAACCAGAGCAGCACACGGAAATGCTATTTACCTTCCTGCTTGGAGCGGTACCTATTTATCTACTTGCACTTTGATGTACTTTCGAACTGCTAGGTTGGCAGGAGCTGGGACCGAGCAGTGGGAGCTCACCCCGTCGCAGGGATTCGAACCGCTGACCTTCTGATCGGCAAGCCCTACGCTCAGTGGTTTAACCCACAGCACCATGCGCATTGTGACAATCATATGTGAACCTACGTAACTTTCACTCTCCAAAACAATTGGACAACCGAAACACAGACATCCTTTGAATTTTGCCTTTCTCCTGCCAAATACCACGAACAAAAATACATATACTAGGGTAAACTGTACATAAAAATGCATGTGCTCATGAACATGACCTACAGAAATGTATCATTTTAGGGAAATGTGTATATTCGGTAAAATTGCATTAGGATGTGTAGATTAGGAGCAATTCATGATAAAATGCTGATGAATTTTCACGAGGACTTAAAAAAAACCACCCACAAGCTAATGTGGAAAGCTGAACTTAAAACTGGAAAAATACGAGAGAGAAATTGAAATGGACATACACACTCATCCTTACAGGATTGGCCCCATCCAGTCCGCTTGTCTCAGATTCCTGCCTCGATGGTACCTCTGTTTGTAGCAGCCAAAGGTTTTAAATCCTTGGCTAAGCTGATGTCTTTTGGGGGGGGGGGGTGGCGGCAATGTTTACTCATATTTCACAGCTGTTCTGACATCCGCTTGTACAGGAGGCACTTGGTGTGTTAAGTGCTGTAATAGATTGACAAACTACATGCTCCTGTCTCCCACCAGGGTGGGCTCCTTCTCCCCTCAGCCGTGACCTTGAGTAAGGGGACAAGTTGCTAAATTCCCATGTAGCGGTTATTTCGGCTGGTGAGCCATATGGCCTTTCTAACAGCAGAGGCTCAACCTGTCAAGATTCAACCCATTCAGAAGGCAAGGCAAAGGGCCTGGGATAAAAAAGAAGCAAGAGGAATTGCCGTTCCGTAGCACCATGCTCACAGTGGGATTCATTATTTCAGCGGGGGGGGGGGAATTAACCTTCTCTCTGCCCCCTGAAGTCTTGCGTCAGCATTTTCTGGATCAATCTTTTACAATGATAACAGTGAGCGAACACCAGGTGCGTGTAAAATGAGGGCAAATTTGTGTTTTTTTTTAAAAGGACCATCCTGTGTAATGAGGAAGTAATGCACACGTTTCTCTAGCCAAGTCCTTGGTAAAAGCTCCCCCCCACCTATAATCCTTACTATAGCAAAACTGGAACGTATTAAAGGAATAAAAATGATCTGTTTGTAGGTGCCTTTCTTTTGTAGGTGAATAAATCATTGTTTAAAACGTGGCTGATTTTGTTGGCCACAAGTGATGGAAAACACAGCTGTTATCATGCTCTTTCTCATGCTGTTTTGTTCAAGTATAAAGTGCTATTGAATAGGCGGGCAAGGAATTGGGTTAGGGGACCCATTTTTCTACCCTACACAGATGATAATTGCATAATGAGACTAGGCCATTAAGTTCATTCAGTGCAAGTATTGCGGGGTTGATTGAGCTTTATTTACACCATTAATCCATGCAAGCTTCTTGTGCACATAGCTTATGGGAGGGCTACTGATGAGTGTGTGTGTGGCCCAAGACACTTGGCTGCCTGAAGCAGAATAGCAAATGGCAGTGCTCCCCCAATATATATATATAGGCACAATTTCTGTTCTGCCCAGTATTTTCCACATGCAGCACTGTTTCTCTTCTTCTGCAGTTCATCTTCTGCCAAATACAACATTATTCGCCTCACCTTCTGCCATGGCAAAACTATGCAACTGATGTTTATTTCTGCAACTAATTACATAAATTAGATTTTCCCATTTCCACAATGCCAATGGGGAAATAAAACATAATTAATTACGTAGTGTTTGCAGCCTGAAAGCAGCGACCGCAAATACCGACTGTAATTGTTGCATTGTTTTCCATTGCATACCTGGGATGAATAAGTGATCATTGGTGATTTCCACTCCCATATTGGTTGGAATTCTCACCTCCCTACATCTAAAGGTGCACATCCTAGTCAACTTATTTTGGAATTTGCAGCAGAAATGCCCATGAGCACATCTTCTTAGAGTAAAAATAAATAGCTTGCCATGAAATCAGCTGCATAAGATAACCACCTCACTCACCTTAATGGTTGTGTGTGTGTGTGTGTGTAATTTAAACCCTCTTCAATCTAGGAAGCAAACTAGCTTAGGAGTGTCACTGATTCTAACTGTGGCTTATGAAGTTTCATCTTGCCAGAGTTAAGATGCCTTTTCAGTTCATATGAAAACAGTGGAATTGCCAGGAAGGGTGAAGGTTCGGCATGGGAGCACTGCTCAGGTAGGTAGGAGCATGCAAGCAAGTAAGTCGTGCCCATTCATTGTGGTGCCATTGAATGGTCTATTGAATGAGTTCTCTCCTTCCTCTTCTGATGGTAGGACGAGAGAATGAGTCAATTCCAGCAGGGGAAGCTGTGTGTTCCTGTGGGGTGACTCATGGTAGAGTCAGACTTGACATTAATTTCACTAATGACTGCAGTTGTCACATAACTAGCATGAAGACATGAGGAAACATCCAACTGACTATATTTTTTTAACCACTTTTAGATCATGTGAACAATGTACCTCAAGCACCTTATTCTTGAGGGTTAAAGGTCTTCCTTGGAGGCAGGCATTCATTGCGGAGGAAATAATGAAGGAAAAACAAGGGATCTAAGCTTCAATTAGTTTAAACTGGTAGATTAATGATCTAAATCCTTAGTGGAGTAAAAGTTGATTTTCCTTCACAATTTTCACTGCAAGGGAAAATTTTAATTGGTGAGGTTGAGAGCGAAGAGCACATTTGTTTATACTTTGAGGCTAAAATTGGTTCTGCAGTGCCCCTGGAACAGCAAATGGAAAAGAGAGAGAGAAAATAATGCAAAAGATTAAAGATAGCCACTCCTCCCCACAACCCTTGAGTGGTAACTTTTGTTTATTAAATTGTAAGTTATCTCACACAACTTTCTTCTGAAAAACACATCTATATTAAGGTGATGGTAATATGGAAATGTATTTAAATTTAATCAGTTAATTAACCAATTAATTGGTTTAAAAGCATATGATTAATCAACTAGAATTATTTAATCAGTTGACAGCCCTAGAGTAAAGTGATAGGAGCTGTTCTGTGGCAGTATTGCAGGCATCTGAACAAGGGGAGGAGGACAAGGATAAGGAAGCTGCAGTCATGGGCTTGTGTAGCTTTTTTTTTTTTTTGTATCTGGGACATGTATTTAAAAACAAGTTTGACTGGGGAGGTGTGTAAGCTCTGGATCTGGAACTACCATATCCTTGGACTGGGTAATTTTCTAAGCCACTCAAGGGCAGGGAAGAAGAAGAAAGAAGAAGAAGAAGAAGAAAAAGAAGAAGAAGAAGAGGAGGAGTTTGGATTTGATATCCCGCTTTATCACTACCTGAAGGAGTCTCAAAGCAGCTAACATTCTCCTTTCCCTTCCTCCCCCACAACAAACACTCTGTGAGGTGAGTGAGGTGGAGAGACTTTAAAGAAGTGTATTCCAAGGTCACCCAGCAGCTGCATGTGGAAGAGCAGGGAATCAAACCCTGTCCACCAGATTACAAGTCCACTGCTCTTAACCACTACACCACACTGGGTAAGATGGTTTGAGCAAAAACAATGTTAACTGATTTACTGATTTACAGATTCCCTGGACTTGCTAACAGAAGCATGATAACATGGCAATCACTACACATTTCAGGCCAGACCACCAGTGCCAGACATTACTGTACTGGAGTTTAGACTGGTAAAGTATATTTCCCCGTTGAGATTGCCTGATGAAACTGGAAAGACTGGGACAGAGTAGGCAGAGCACGCAAAGGTGCAAGGTCAGGCTCCTAATACAGATGCTCCATTTAATCCCTGGCATCTTCAGTCATGGCTGTGAGATTGAGATATCCCTGTCTGAAATCTGCAAGAGCTGCTGCCAGTCAGTATCCACAAACCTGAGCCAGGTGGGTCAATGGTCTAAGTGTAAGCAGCTTCCTATGTGGCTCCATTCCTTGGGCTCCAACCATTCATTATAAACAGCTTGCTTGGTTAAATGCACAGCCCCGTATTCACTCATAGGGGAAGTTCTTTAGCTCAGTGGTAGAGCACCTGTTTTGCACACGCAGAAAGTCCCAGGTTCAATCTCTGGCATCTTGCAGGTAGGGGTGCCAGTCAGTGCACAGCTGCTGCCAGTCATGGTGGCCTCCAGATATTGGACTACAACTCCCATCATCTCAGATGCTGGCTGGGGCTGAAGGGAGCTAGAGTCCGGCAACGTTTGCAGGGCACCATGTTGGCCACTCCGGTGGAGACAAGACTGAGCTAGATGGATTGGTCTGAGTCAGCCTCAGCCCACCAGTTCCAAGTTCAAGTCCTGGAGTCCACGACAAAATGAATGTAGTAGTTTAAGAAGCAGCTTAACGGTCAGTGTGTCAGGTGGTAGGTGCTCACAAACAAAGGACATTGCCATAAGTAGTTACGACAACAATAGCTGCCAGGCTTTATAATTATTATAATTCTGCTATAATTATACGAGTTGCTGGATTTCTTGGATGAAGAGCTTTCCTCAGGGTGCCTAATGAAGGCACATCTCCCCAGACCCTTTTATTCCTCACATTGTTGTCCTCCCCTCCTCACAGCTGTTGTTCTAAAATGTTAAGTTCTAGGTCTCTCTCACTGTCTGTTTCCTCACAGCTACATCATGCAATTACTCCTCCCTCCTCATTTTCCCCTTGCAACGTGAGTTGGCTCCCATGGACGGGCCTATCTAACTAACCCTTGAGAACAAAGCACTAAGGACAGACAATGCAAGACCCTGAATTTGTGGGAGAGAAGGCTCAAAGCAGGGCCTTCATCCAGTTCCTCAGAGAGCGGTTTTAAATTTTTTTTAAGGAAGGGAAAGGAAAGTGGTAAACATTGAATACATATACTGTATACATGTCCAGGTCCCTAATTTGCATGGCTTTAAATGCTAACACCTATAATAGCTTAATTGTCAGGGAAATATACCCCCCTATTGCAGAATAGCTTGTTAGAGATATGCATTTAAACTGGGAGTAGGTGGGAGGGAGAGAGCGAGAACCCTACAGCTGAAATTGATAATACATCCCTCACTCAAAACATTGTCTCCCGATCACCATGGTTACTGCCAGGTTTTCCCGCAATGGCCCAGCATATTCATCTGTCAAGTATGCTAATGGAGAATGGACCCTGTCACACAAAGGAGCAGGCTATTCAAACACACACTTGGCAAATAATTGTACATGTCAAAAGAAAGATGCTTGTTATTTGCCTAATATTATCCCCCAGAAGTGCGAAATAGTTCAGCTCTCAATGCAAAATGGCTTGCCCTTATCAACTTGGCAATTTGCTGATAATTTAGACTATTACGTATCTTGGGGTGGCCAGGCAGAGAAGGAGTGGGGGGGGGGAGGTTTGGCACGATAAGTGGCCTTTTATAATTTTGCTGAAAAGCAAACAGGGGCATTAAGAGCACTGGAGGTTGTTGTAACAAGGAGCATCATGGGACGTGCTGCCAGCCAATCAGTAGGATTGCTAATGGAACCCCATTTCACCTCTGTCAGGTAGCTCTTGATGGGTGGTTAATTATAATTTAGAAGAAACAGTTTTCTCAACTGCATTTTTATTGCTATTTGTCTTCATGATGGGCCAATTTCCAATTTGTCTATTTCGGTAATTAAGTCAAAGAAAAATGTTCTTGCTGAATTCCTCTATGTTTCTAAACTCCTGGTGCTAGCAGCTGGAGGCGCCAAGGCTATTCTTCCTTTCTTCCTTTCCCGGAATTGTTTTGCTTTCAAGGTAAGGGAGTAACATTTCCCTCTCCCATTTTCTCTTGGGATATTCATCTCAAACCACCTTAGGGAAGGAAAGGAGGGTGGAAACCCAGATGGCTCACGCAGCAGAGGTGGTAACTGTCCAGGTCTCCTGTTGGATCGCACAGAGCCTGGCACTGGGTGAGACAGCTCTCTTCCAAAGTTTCCCTGTTCTCCTCTCCAATGCACCTTGAGCCTCGCTTGCAGCACCCCTTGTTATTCAAATTCCATTTACAAACTGCAAACCTGCCAGGGTTCATGAGTGTCTCCCTGCAGCTCTGCCTGCTATGTCGGTTCCTTCCCACCCCCCTCCCACTCTGCCAAATCATCTCAATCACAACCCGAAGCACCTACTTCTCTTTGAATCCTGCACAGCACCTGTATCCCAATACCTTTAAAATAATAATTAATAATAATAATAATAATAATAATAATAATAATAATAATACACCAAACAGTCCCTGTTCTGTTGATCCACTTCCCGTCTTTCGTTCTGCCAGTGCAGCTCCCTGCGGCAAGCCCTGCATCTTCCGATCTGTTTTGCTTTTGAACAGAACCCCCCCCCCCAACCTAGGAAGAATATAACTGTGTGTAGGTAGATTTAACACCAGTAGGAGAGGGCTGAGAGACTCGCAAGAGAACCAGGGTGTCTGCCCCTCTTCACAAAGGTAACATTTTTATGTTTGTGAAAAGGAGGCAGGTAGACAAGACCCCTATGGGTCTAGATTGGCCCCATTTAAGTGCCTGTCCCATCTTTATCCATAGGGGCTGCACCCTGTCTTCCTGCCCCTGTGATAGCATTAGGAACAGGACTCTACCAAATGGCCACTAACATTTCTAGGTTAACTGGATAAAATGTTTCGGGATGGGTGTGGGTGTGTGTGTGTGTGTGTGT
Source organism: Zootoca vivipara (assembly GCF_965207765.1). NCBI lineage: Eukaryota > Metazoa > Chordata > Lepidosauria > Squamata > Lacertidae > Zootoca > Zootoca vivipara. Next base: position 83,673,579 of record NC_142584.1, read on the forward strand.
GAGAGAGAGAGAGAGAGAGAGAGAGAGAGAGGGAGAGAGAGAGAGATGGGATACCTTTAAGAATCTCAGTGGCCTTTGGAGCCTGGTTGTATGCTCAGCTTTACTGCTCCTTCAGCACCATTTCTCCACTGCCCAAATTCGTTAGGACTTCTTTCTCTTTTATTATCATAGCTGCCAAGTTTCCCCTTTTCTCGCGAGGAAGCCTATTCAGCATAAGGGAAAATCCCTTTAAAAAAGGGATAACTTGGCAGCTATGTTTATTATTACTTATCAGTTTATATCTTGCTTAATGTCAGAATAGGCTCCTTCACTATATGATCCTGGCCAATTAGAACTCTCAGCATCATCAAATAAAAAAAACAACCTATGGCTCCCAGAGTTCTTTGGGAGAAGCCATGACTATTTAAAATGGTAGGATGCGGCTTTAATAGTATAATGCAGGTGGGGCCTCTGGATACGTGTTCAGGTAGTAGGAGGAAACGCATCCTGAATGTCATGGCCCTCTTGTTGTTACTATGGGCTTTTCAACAAATACATTTCTTCTGCTCTTTCCAGGCATGGCCCATGTTTTAAACCTCAGTGTCTGAGTGCCCTGGAGCTTTCCCCATGGAAACCCGCTCTTTAAAGCTCAATTGGAGCAGATGGCAATCCATACCCAAATTGATGTTTGCTCCAATTGAGGGCTAAAGCATAGGTTTTCATGGGGGGAAACTATGCAGGGGTGGGGAATAAAACAAACAAATGCTTGGACACTGAGTTTTAAAACGTGGACCTGTGCCTGGAAAGAGGGGGCAAAAGGTAAGTGTTGCGAAGCCCTGTGTTGCACTGTTGCAGCTTGATGGGTCACCTTGCCATCATCACAGCACCACAAGACCTGGAGGATTGGCCTAGTTGCCTCAGCAACAAGGATGGATTCTCTCCTCCTGAGACCCACACTGCTGGCCCTGTGTGAACACTCATGCCTCTGAAAAATGGGCAAAGGAGTATTCATAACATGCACCTCCTGTTTCAGCTGATCTCTGATTCAGAGGTGACCTTGTGATTGACATGACCAATTGTGGGTTGGAGAGAGGCTTCTGGCGGAGGAGCCCAGGCTGCGAAGCAGGTGGAATTGGGATAACAGCTTGGTAGGGATTCCCTCTTTGCTTTTAGTTAGATTGCCAAGTGAATTAAATTAAAAACAGCTGATTGGATTACCCTGATATCATGGAGGCATTCGCATTTTATCGCTCCTGTTGTGGGCGGAATGTTTTGCATACTGAGTCTGGAAGACTCTCTCCTACAGCTTTTGAATCTTATTTGTATCTCCCTTGACATCTGTGGAAGTTCATCTCGGTTGTTTGGGTAGGGTTTGTGGGGCTGATTCCCCCCCCCTAGTCACCCATACCATTTTGGGGATTTTTAAAAAAATTATTCGCATTCATCTTTTAGCATTTTTAGCGCTAGGTGTGCTTTTGGAAGTCTAAAAAAACAATTGCATAAATATTGAAGGAAAGAAAGTATTCCCTACCCCCTCTGGAGCTAATGGGGGCAGTTTCCCTCCCTTTATCAAAAAATATGGGGCGATTTGAGGGCTGTTTATCTGTAGGGAAGATGGGGCGAAGTGGAGGTTTGGACTTCTCATATAATTTGGTAGGTACCCGGTATATGTGTGCATATACCTTCAGAACTCAAACACAAGTCCCCTCACTACCCTGGCAAATATTAGTCTAAACCAGGCATCCCCAAACTTCGGCCCTCCAGATGTTTTGGACTACAGTTCCCATCTTCCCCAACCACTTGTCCTGTTAGCTAGGGATCATGGGAGTTGTAGGCCAAAACATCTGGAGGGCCGCAGTTTGGGGATGCCTGGTCTAAACTCTACACAGCTGTCACAAACCACATTCCACAGACCCCCACCCCCACCCCTTAGCGGAAAGGCTTTGGCTCAGTGGTTGAGCATCAGTTTTGTATGCAGAAGGTCTCAGGTTCAATTCCTAGTATTTCCTGTGAGAAACTCTGGGGAGCTGCTGCCAGTCAGGCAATAGCCAATCTGGTCCAGCATCTTGTTCTCACAGTAGCTAACTGAAGGAGGTTCCAGCATTCCTGTGCCACAGAATCCAGCGGGCCGATTCTCCAGCACATGGTACTACAACAAGTCTATCTGATTGAGGAGGCTAAGCTACAACTCTCAATGAGCAAACTCCAGTTCCCTCCTCCACCTCACCCCACCCCCCCAGCATTTTGCTTATACAGTGGAACCTCGGTTTACGAACATCTCGCTTTACGAATTTTTGGTTTACGAACGCCGCGGACCCATCTGGAACGGATTAATTCACTTTCCATTACTTTCAATGGGAAAGTTCACTTCAGTATATGAACGCTTCAGTTTATGAACAGACTTCCGGAACCAATTACACCCATGCTTCAGGTTAAGTACGCTTCAGGTTGAGTACTCCGCAGACCCGCCTGGAACGGATTAATCCACTTTACATTACTTTCAATGGGAAAGTTTGCTTCAGTTTATGAACAGACTTCCGGAACCAATTGTGTTCATAAACCAAGGTACCACTGTATGGTGTTTTATATCTGCCTCCCTCGCCATCATTTTGGATACCTTCTGTCTGGCTTAAATGGCATGTGTGTGTTTTAAACTTTGAATATCTATGAAGAAGTTTGGGCCCCACGATTCTGCTTGGATCACTTTGGGGCAGCCTTGAAGGGCGCCCACTTTGTTCTGAACATGCCCCTACCTTGCCTCGGATTTGGATAAAGTGGTCACACAGCCCTAGCAAATATCCCCCACCCCCTCTCTGACTTCTCTGCTTGACGGTAACTCCAGAATGTGAGGTCATCTGGAGGTCTCGAGAACACTTCATCTTCCTTGGATTCCATTTTACTGTCGGCACTATTACTGAGATAATGGATGTGAAGTGCGGCAAATACCCCAAACGCACTATATAAATGCTAAGTATTATTTACCAGGCTGCTATAGCCATCACACAGAAAGAAAGCCTCAGTATGGGGTCCTCATTTCTTTATGAGAAAGGCTCCTTGCTGTTTTGTGTTGCTACTAGCACCCCCCCACCCCTGTTGCCTCTTCTGATCCCGAATACCTCACTGTCAGAACATACTGCTGTATGTAGGGAATGGAGCGGTTGTTTCTAAACTTCATAGCTTCAGGGAATCCCTCTGTGTAGCAAAGGATTCTGGAAATCAGAGGTATCCAACAGGGTGTGGTTTGGATGTTGCTGGACTGCAGCCGCTATCATCGATTGGTTGATGGATTTTTACAATTTCTATACCGCTTAGTACAGGCATAGGCAACCTTGGCTCTCCAGATGTTTTGGAACTACAACTCCCATGATCCCTGACCACTGGCCCTGTTAGCTAGGGATCATGTGAGTTGTAGTTCCAAAACATCTGGAGAGCCAAGGTTGCATTTCATTAATACAAAGTTACTAACACAGAGAAATCAATATCAATTCATTTTCCTTCTGAGACAACCGTCCCTCTGAGCCTCTGGGTCAGGCATCCCCAAACTTTGGCCCTCCAGATGTTTTGGACTACAATTCCCATCTTCCCCGACCACTGGTCCTGTTAGCTAGGGATCATGGGAGTTGTAGGCCAAAACATCTGGAGGGCCGCAGTTTGGGGATGCTTGCTCTGGGTTCTCACCCAGGGTCCAAACATACGCTCAGCCCACTTGCAATGAGAAGAGTTCCTGGAAACAGCAGACATCACCCTAGTCTCTCACTCTAGATTTGCTTTTTATGGGCAGACATCAAGGTGGATGCTAATTCCTCAGGCTGCCCACAGCTGTGTCCCATTCAGCTGCACTCTCCACACAAAGTTCCTGCTACAGCAGGTTTGGAGAGTTTTCCAGTGGGTCAAGAGGATGGGGAAAGTGCCCTTCTCTACTCGCAGCTCTTTCTTCAGCTGCTGGCCAGGCTGGCTGACGCTGATTGCAGCTGGTAGTCCAACAACATCTGGAGGGAACCACATTGGCTACCCTTGTATTACACACTCAATCCATGTGGGTGCCGACCATTCCTTTGTGTGAAATGAGTCGATATCTTAGGACATGTCCCACACCTGTGCAGCTGTGCATTTCAGAGGCCAGTATTTTTTTCCTGCCCTGTACTGCCCTGCCTTAGTTTTAGAGCTTCTATGTGGCCCTGAATGGCATCCTAGTATGTTCTTGTTCCTTGGAGACAACCAGTCCCTGCAGGCTTCCTTTTAGGTCTGAAAAGAGATGCATTACTTCCAGGGAGCCTGAGATAACACAAAGCAATCATGTACTCAGTATGTGACATTATTTACTAGCTGTTGTTGCATTGCAATTTTGCTCGGTTCAGAATTCACATTGTTAACCTCCTGTGCATTGTGTTTCATACAACTAAGGAATGCATTTCATTTTCATAAATGGGGAATAGACTGGGGAGTGTTGCTTTTTAAACGATGGAATGCATTTTGAATTAGACTGTGAGAGGATTGTGATGCACGTGAAAAGCTGGGAGAAAGCCACACAGCACGGCTGGAGGTGCTGGTTCACAGGAGGTTAAAGGATTGGCATCTGCGCTTCCCTGTGGTGGTGGTTGTTGCAAAATGCCAATTACATAATGAGCAGGAGAAAAGCAAACGATCTAATCGCCTATTAAAATATTTCCAAGCGGTGAAATTAATACAATTCCCTCCTCATAATTTACTTGCTCCTGTAGAAAAATTAACATAGATAAATAAATTTTAAAAAGGAAGAGAAATATATTTTCCATTAAAATGTGATAATGGCTGCATGACGATGCTCCAACACATGAATCTGGTTTTATTAATTCACCTCAATGTAATTGACAACATTCAGCCTTTGGCTTTCCACTGAGCAACATAGCAGCCCAGAATTAAAATAGACGTGGTACTCATGGGCTGGATCTAGACATATCAAAGAAGCATTTCAGTTTAAAGCACTGTCAATTTAAACAGGGAAAACAGGCAGAGAAAAATGGGGCTCCACATCGCCATCTCATGGCACAATGTTATATCGCATATACAACACATATAAATCAGTTTTTCTTTACCAGTCTAGCTGAGTCCATAGTTTCTTCAAACCACCTGGCAAAAAGAGAGAGCCAGTCAGTCACTCCAGGGATCTACATGCCTTTCCTCCTCGGCCCAACCCTTCAGCCTGATCTCAGCCAAGGAACCATTACCATATCCATTCTTTCTGTTGCATTATTCATATTCAATCTTTTCACAAAGGACAAGGAAACAACCATCACCTGGAGATTGGGGGGATCATCTGAAATAAGTGATCCCATTTCTAGCCATGCTGCTCTGGGAAAGTGAGATGTGCCACTCAGCAGCCACAACCTTATCGTTCCTTTGATGTAGCAGAAGATGGCCAAAGAATGACTTGGAAGCTCTGCTCAGAGAGACCCTAAATGGCACCTGCCAGATGTAAAGGGTAAAAAAAGGGGGGGTATTTGCTTCTGTCTCTTAATGCAGCATTTTCTGCCCCAACTTGTCTCCTGCTTGTCCTCCAAGGCTCATGAGGAATGAGGAGGATGTGCTTTCCCCAAGCTTGGGCAGCAGAAACCTGTGGTAATGTCTAAAGCAGGCACCCCCAAACTCGGCCCTCCAGATGCTTTGGGACTACAACTCCCATCATCCCTAGCTAACAGAACCAGTGGTCAGGGATGGTGGGAATTGTAGTCCCAAAACATCTGGAGGGCTGAGTGTGGGGATGCCTGGTCTAAAGTGAGATGAGAGCCACAGGATGTGGCCTGAGTCATTGGACCTTCCCAGCTTGATGAGCCCCATCTGCCCCACACTTCCCTCCACAGCACATGCAGAAACCATTTCTTGACTGTGGGACCCACTATTGGTCCTCTCAATCTGCCAGAGCCTGTCTTCACATGCAAGGGAAGTCCCTAACCCACTGAGACTCATCTGTTACCTTCACCCAGTTAAACAGGCCAGTCAAAGCCATTTCCTGGAGTCTGGCCACTGCTGACAGCTTCTAGGAGCCACAGCTGAGAACTGAGTGCAGGGTGGGGGACTAAAGGTGGACAAACTACCCCAGAAGGAGCATGACATGTCCCCCACAAGAGATACCACCCCTCCCCTAAACCCCGTACACCTCTGACAGGATACTTCAGTTCAGAATTTACCACTATAGCACTGTTGTGGCCTGATGGATTGTGGCACCTCAAACATAGGCACAGTGTGATGCTGCGGGGAAGGAAGGTGCTGCAGCAGTATATAAAAGGCTGCAATGTGGAATCTTTTTATTCAATGTATTATAAATTATACTAAAAAGAAACAGTCGCTGAGTTTTGCAATACACTTATTAAAATTTAATTATCTAATTAATCAAGCATTTAAAAGCCAGATCAATCGATAGACCCATCCAATTGTCAGTGTGCTGCATTTCAGTTTTTTTGTATTCCTTGTAATGTTTTCTGCTGTTTCTCCTGCCTGAAATCTGAACTGTTCAGTGGTTCTGTGCCTAAAATTACAAATAGACACTCTCCTTTAGAAGGGCGGCATTGATGACACCAAGGAGTAACAAGCACTCTTTCCCCCATCAAATATTTTCCACAATTCTATCTAGCCTTAAGCAAATGAAAACCAAATAACTTTCTTATTTCCATAAATAATGAATAGCAAAATGCACTCCCACATGAAGAATGAAATGTCGATAAGGTCTTTTCTGACAGCCTTTTGAAGTCTGGAGTATCCACTCTTCTTTCTTAAGAACATAAACATTGCCCAGGTACCATGAGACCACTGTAAATTGTCTTGTATCCATCTGTGTATCATGAATTACTTGTCAATGATATTTCATGATATGAATATTCTTAGGACCAGTTACTAGATATTTAAGCTGTTTCTGTTTAAGCTGTTACACCCAGGCTGTATGTCACAGGGGTAAAATATATGATGGCCAGTCATGTGAAAGGTCCCACACCAGCTTGGTACAGTGGTACCTCGGGTTACAAATGCTTCGGGTTACGTGTTTTCAGGTTGTAGACTGCAAGAAACCTGGAAGTACTGCTTGCGCATGCGCAGAAGCGCTAAATCGCACTTTGCGCATGCACAGACGCACCAAATCGCGTCATATGTGTGTGCAGATGCGGCGCTGCAGGTTACGAATGCTGCGGTTTGCAGACGTGCCTCTGTCATGGATTATGGATTATGAATTACGTCTGCAACCCAAGGTTCCACTGTATCTACCTCATTTGGGGACACTGAAGACCATGTGCAGTGTTCTGAGTTACCCCGTCTTGCATACATTTACTACAGTAAGAGAAGAAGAAGAAGAAGAAGAAGAAGAAGAAGAAGAAGAAGAAGAAGAGGAGGAGGAGGAGGAGGAGGAGTTTGGATTTGATATCCCTCTTTATCACTACCCGAAGGAGTCTCAAAGCGGATAACATTCTCCTTTCCCTTCCTCGGCCACAACAAACACTCTGTGAGGTGAGTGAGGCCGAGAGACTTCAGAGAAGTGTGACTAGCCCAAGGTCACCCAGCAGCTGCGTGTGGAGGAGCAGAAACGTGAACCCGATTCCCCAGATTACGAGTCTACCACTCCTAACCACTACACCACACTGGCTCCCCCCCCTCTCTCTTTTAATAACCAATATTTTATTGGATCTTGTTTCATGAACCACAGACATTAACTATTTGTACTGATTCTTCTTCCAATAATTTTAATGTAAACCTGAAAATTATGACTTTTTTCATAGATCATTAATACAAAGTAGAAAGGTACCAGTGTCTCAAATACTGTCATGTGAAAGTCATGTCTGCTTAACCAGAAATTTTATCTACTCATTAATTGAACAGAGGAACCTGGTCACATGGAAGTGGCTTTTCAGTAGCAACCATCTTGCCAATGTGTGTGTCTTAATTTGCCCCGAGGACAGGGGGCTTGTACAATAGAGTTCAGAGCAGATAATTTCAGGGGCTGTATCATGTTTCCCTGGTGCTACTTTGCATTCCCAACTTCAGGATGAAACCTCTTAGGAATCACAGAACATTGCCTTGTTTCCCCAAAATAAATATTCCTCAGTGCTGTAGCACATTTCTGCAGCAAAACCTGCTAGGTGCTGCATAACACGACCGGCTACAAATGGCCACACTGCAGCCATCTTGCATTCCCTACTGTGATGGCATCTGGGAACTGCATTGCTGATAAGGAATGCATGGTGTGTGTGCCGGTGTGTGTTTGGAAACACACAAACAAACAGTTATGGCTAAACATAAGGACCTTTGTCTGAAGGTCCTTCATGTAACTGTTTCATCAATGTTCCTCACACATGACTGAGAAGAACCGCAAACCCGGGGCCCCAGCACCCTCTGCCCAAACTAGCCAGAAACAGTCCCATTATTCAACAGACACTTGTCTAACAGTTCCCTTTTGTGGTTTGACTATCTAGGGTCTGCAGCTGGCGGCTGCTTGTTCTTGCCATAATTGCTCCTCACGAATGTATGCGGCAGAATTTCTTGTTTTATTATTGTTGTTATTATTTTAGGATGAATTTTTAAATGGCTGTAACATTATGAAAAGTGCCGGCCGCACGAGGCATAATAATACTGCCAGAGCCGCAAGTAAAAGGGTCATCGCTGTGCTAAGCCTCTGAGAGCAGCCTCCCGCCTGCGGAGTGTCTATTTGAATACATCACCCCCTTTCCCATGGTAGTTCTCCAAGTGAGACTCTGACAATGGGACAAAAGGCAATCCAATAAAAAGCAATTTACTCTGCTGACTATTTCCGCTGTCTCCAGAGGTTCTGCTGAAGATATTGCCATGCATATGAGGAGACAGATATTCTTCCTTTCCCACCCCAAATCACAGCACGCATTCAGCGCTTCTCTGCTTTTTGTTCCCACAATTTATTTAACTATGGGTTTTTTTTAGACCTCACCGTTGGGCTAAAGAACACCCCCCAAAAGAAACAGCTTCACCAATATAGGGAGCTTGTGTGGGATAGTCAGTAGTGGGCGGTACTAAGCTTTCCGCTTCCTTGCTGATCCCCCTCATGGTAACCAGCCGTGGCATTAATGTTGGGAAGCCAGTACAGTAACGCAGACCCAGCAGCTGCCACTGGGTATAGCAGAGAGCGTCCTGGACTTGGATGGGGCAAACCATCTGAGTTCAAATCCACACTCAAGTCATGCAACTCTAAAGTAGGGTTGCCAGACTCAATAGACAGGACTTCTGTGCCTTTAATTGCCCTGCTCTCTTTTGAGTCTGGAAACCTTAAAGGAAAACCAGCAGACCCTTTGCTTGGAAATTAAACAAAGGGTCTGCTGGTTTCTCTTTAAGGTTTCCAGACTCAAAAGAGAGCAGGACAATTAAAGGCACAGAAGTCCTGTCCTCTATTGAGTCTAGCAACCCTACTCCCAAGAGAGGCTTGAGAAAATAATGTTCTCTCAGCCAAAATGGCCACCGTGCTCTCTCACAAAGAATGTCCCAGTTTTCCCGGGACAGTTGAGGGGTATGGAGGAAGCATGGGATATGAACAAATGACACTCATAAATAATAAGAAAATTAGAGCTGAACCAAAATATTCCCCCCAATTTTGGCATCTCTCCCCCACCCCCTGTACAAAGTTTGGGGGACTGTGTTTCATTTTCCTCAGAGGCCTGCTCTGCTTTGCACCTTCTTTCCTTTTCTCTCTGAGTCATAGTCACAGGGCACAGCAGCAGCATTTCTGGGTCCAAAGAGGCACTTAAATAAAGCCCATTCTGTCCAGAGAGAAAATATTGGTAACTGAACAAAGTGGACAAAACAGTATATAACTTAAGCAGAAAGAAACAGAGGCCTCGTTCAGGTATGGGTTGGATTCAGCTAAGCATCCACAAAAAAAACTCCCTCACAGCTCGACTTCCTCGAAGCCTACCAGAGCACATGCTACCTCAACAAAGATCATGCCACTTTCCTGTTTCCATGTAACACCCCCACTGGCTGTCTTTGGGCAGGTTGATTTACGTTGGTACCTTGAGTTACAAACGCCTCAGGTTACAAAGGATTCAGGTTATAAATTCCGCTAACCTGGAAGAGTTACCTCGAGTTGAGAACTTTGTCCCAGGATGAGAATGGAAATCGTGTGCCAGCGACGCAGCAGCAGCAAGAGGCCCCATTAGCGAAAGCATGCCTCTAGTTAAAAACAGTTTCAGGTTAAGAACAAAATAAAAAAATTCCTTCCAGTAGCACCTTAGAGACCAATTAAGTTTGTCATTGGTCTGAACTTCGTGTGCATGCACACTTCTTCAGATCCAACGAAACAGAAGTCACCAGACCCTTATATATAGTGAGAGGGTGGGGAGGGGTATTACTCAGAAGGTGGTGAAGATGGATGATTGGCTGATAGGTGTTAAGAACAGACTTCCGGAATGAATTAAGTTTGTAACTAGAGGTACTACTGTACTGACAACAGAATTAACCATTAAGTTATGAACTGAATGTTCTATACCGTTGCAGTTCCAGCAATTATTGGAAAAGCACAAAGCTATCTCACTTTGTTAACTGTAAGGGTTGTATGACTACGTTTTGTGCCTCCCCCACTCTAAGGAAGGTGAGAACTGCCTTCTATTTCTCCTCAGTACAATTCTAAACAATAGAAAAACAGTTCAGTTTATATTAAGATCTCCTCTCAACAGATGTGATGCGCTTATCCACTGTTGTTTTTGTTGTCATTAAAAAACCCCAAAAAAATCCAAGAAGGGAAGAGAAATAGATGGAGAGCAGCATCCCCCCCAACATGGTTATGCTGTAATTAAGGTGAAGCCAGATGGTCTGATTATGTCAATAAGGCCCTTATGAAAAAGGCCTAAACAAGGCTTTTGGCAATGTTTGAGACACAAAGGAAGTCTTTAATTTCTGCTTTCAAAGTCAGCTCTGGTTTTCAAATGAATTCTTTCAAGGGATAGTATGAAGTAGAGCGTGATAAAGAATAGAAGAGTGATAAAGTTCCCACAAGGAAAGAATAGATCTCAAAACTAGTGGAATATGCAGAATTCGACAGCTTGTCTGAGAAAATAAGGAATAAACCAAAACAGGCATTTCAAAATGGGAAGTCTTTAAAATATACTTGAAAAATAATTACTCGAGTTTTAACTCTGTCACAACATTTGAATAAGGTAACTTCAGTAGTAGTTATAAGTATGTAGTTAGGGATAAGGTAGTTTAACCGTATTTAAATTTTGACAAGAATGTATTATGTAATGTCAGTAAATTAATGAAGATAAATTGAAGTAAGGAGTGGACAGGAAGTCGGTGTTAGGATCGTCCTACTCACGTGTAAAGACTCTGGCAGAAACACATGCCCGACTGGCATGTTCTTTCCCTCCTGGTCAATCGTTTGGGAGCTTCAAAAGCTTTCTTCTGCCCGAACATCACAGTGACTGATACCAAAAAGCATCAGCACACTTAGGGATCTGCAGAGTATTCGCGGTTTGCGTAACAGAACTCAGTAGCACAGCATTTTAGATAACCTTTTATTTACAGGGACGCGGGTGGCACTGTGGGTTAAACCACAGAACCTAGGGCTTGCCGATCAGAAGGTCGGCGGTTCAAATCCCTGCGACAGGGTGAGCTCCCGTTGCTCGGTCCCAGCTGCTGCCAACCTAGCAGTTCGAAAACACGTCCAAGTGCAAGTAGATAAATAGGTACCACTCTGGCAGGAAGGTAAACAGCGTTTCCGTGTGCTGCTCTGGTTCGCCAGAAGCGGCTTAGTCATGCTGGCCACATGACCTGGAAACTGTACACCAGCTCCCTCGGCCAATAATGTGAGATGAGCGCGCAACCCCAGAGTCGTTCACGACTGGACCTAATGGCCAGGGGTCCCTTTACCTTTACTTTTATTTACATATAGTACACTCGGAGCATTCTGACTTAGCTCCTTCCTCTTTCTCATCAGACAGCAAAAAAACAACAAAGGACAATAGTCCCACTTCACGGAACACAGTAACATAAACATCCTGTCTCCATCACTTCCCACACTTTGTTTCCTGCTTGGCAGGGGGTTGGACTGGATGGCCCTTGTGGTCTCTTCCAACTCTATGATTCTATGATTCACACTGTGGAATGAAAACATACACCGTCATGTGATAGACAACAATCTAATGACTGTAAACACAGAGCAAGAATCCTAACAGTTGGGTCTACAGTAGCAAGACCATTTTTATTTTATTATTTTGTGAACAATATTGAGTCTAGTTGTTCTTTCTTTCTTTCTTTCTTTCTTTCTTTCTTTTGTGTCATTGTATGCGGATAATTGTATTCTTTGTTGAATAAAGTGAAAACAAAAACAAAAATAAAGAAAGATAGTATGAAGTAGCTTCAGTGGATGATTTCAGTCAGATGGGGGAGAATAAGAAATTAGCCTATTACATTACATTGCCCAGATTCGGCCTACCAGAGTGGCTGATTTAGCATTGCAACAATTTGGGGGTGGATGTATTTTCGTTGGCAGAACTCTTGCTGAATCAAACTGAGAATTTTTTCTACGAACCCCATAGATGTAGGTTTATATAAATCTTCTTTTATTAACAGACATTAGTCAAATGAGATGTAAATATTCCCTTTTCAGAAAAGTGGCCTCTGTGGTTCTCCTTTAGATCTCGAACTTTTAACTTGATATTATTGCAATGTGTGCCTTGGAGGATAAGAAACACAAAAGGTAACGTGGTTTGTCGGATCAGTTTCTGCTAGTAAAAGCTTTCCTTTGAGTTTCAAAGAGGTTGGCTTGAAGGCAGGTTCCATAACACTCAAAATTGTGCATGCTTTCATCAGATGAAGTTCTTTCAATGAAAGATGCTCCTGCTGTGGGAGGTCTAGCTCCTGAATATCTTTTAAGTGGATTTAAGTGCAAGTATATCTGTGGGGTCTGCAGTAGCTTTAAAATAATACTTCTCTTAAGGCCCCTAACAGTGGTAGTAGCTGCTTAGAATCTCTAATGTATTTACCTTATTTACCTTAGTTTTATGGCTCGTACCAGCCTTTATTGCAGAGGTGGATTTAGGGTAGTACAACCAGTTCGGTCGCACTGGGTATAGAGCTTTGGGGGTGCTCCAGTGGACACCGCTACTATGATTTAGAACGGAGTGCGAGAGGTGAGGGTGCCAAATTTTGTCATCACACAGGGCAGCACCGAAATTTGAAACCCCAAGGTCCATTACTATCAGTTTGGGCAGTTTTGTTATTCCTACTTTTTCCCTTCCTTATTCACCCCCCCCGCTCTTTCCAGGCACAGCCTATGGTTTAAAGCACCATGTCCTAGTGTCATTTTTTTTATTATTATCCCCCACAAAAACCTGCTCTTTAAAGCTGAATTGGAGTAAACGTAAATCAGCGGAAGACTCAAATTGATGTTTGCTCTGATTCAGCTTTAAAGAGTGGGTTTTTGTAGGGAAATCTTGGGGCAAATAGCAACAACAACACCACCATCACTTGGATGTGGATTGTTAAAGTACAGTCATCTGCCTGTACAGGGCAAAAGGTAAGTGTGGATAAGCCCCTTTTCTTCCCTACTGAGTTCTAGAAAGACAAAGGTCAGACTCTTAAGGAGGAAGAAGCTGGCAGCTGCGGTCACTCCCTGAACTGCTTGTAAGTAAGATGTCTTGGAGGAATGAAACCTGAGGTTCTTGGAGAAGTGTCCCATACCCCAGCTTCCACTATGGAAGAGACTAGCAGAATTATCAGAAAAACTAGCGCTGTGCATATGACTCAGTCAAGGCCTTGGACCAAACTGAGACGATTCAAGTGGATCTAGGCATCGTTTAATTCAGGTTGAGACAGCTTCAGATTACTGAGAGCCAGTGTGGTGTAGTGGTTAAGAGCGGTAGACTCGTAATCTGGGGAACCGGGTTCGCGTCTCCGCTCCCCCACATGCAGCTGCTGGGTGACCTTGAGCTAGTCACACTTCTCTGAAGTCTCTCAGCCTCACTCACCTCACAGAGTGTTTGTTGTGGGGGAGGAAGGGAAAGGAGAATGTTAGCCACTTTGAGACTCCTTCGGGTAGTGATAAAGCGGGATATCAAATCCAAACTCTTCTTCTTCTACTGTGGGAAGGGTTGGGTAACTCAGAGCCGTCCGGGGCTGCTAGAGTATGGGGCGTTGAGCACGAAAGAGAGGCAGGCACCGAGCAAAAAAAAATGCAAAAAGGCAGAGAGGATTCTACCTGACTGGCTGTGTCTTCTCAGAAGGAAGGAGATCTCACCTGGCCTCTCCTTCCCACCTAGTGCCCTGCCCTCTGAAGCAGATGATGGTGATTGGTTTTTAAGGCTGCTTCTAACTTTACAAATTCAAAGGAAATGTTTATATCCCACTTTTCTTCCCAAGGCTCACATGGAGACCAGTGAGAAGGATGTTTAATGGTCTCTCCTGCCTCTGTGTGCCTGGCACTGCTTGTGTCAGAAACAATACCTCCAACTTGTCAGTTGTTATCTGTGTAACCTCTGTAAGCGAAATAAATAAAATAAAAATACTGCGTGTGAACAGCCCTTACTATTTCATTCCTCTGCCAAGTGAAGTGTTTTTATCACAAGGACCTTTTGATAAGAAAACACTTCTCTAGTACCAGAAGCTTCTGTATAAACATAAAAAAAATAAACATGGAGTGAGTACTTTTTCCATTTTTAGGCTTCGAAATATCCCAGAGTTTAGTGATGTTTGGCATCCAGATATTGCTGAATATTTCAGTACCTCCTTAATTTTCACAGCGATAAGAATACTTGTTGTAAAATGAAGTGTATTGCTTTGCGCTTCATTGGATTGAGGTCTTAATCTCTGCCCCAGGAAGTCTTACTGAATGCAGCACTTGTTTATTTACTTGAATATATAGCAGGCTTCCTTATTTAATATGATCTAATCCAAGAGGTTCCCGGGTTGTGACTGCTTGAGCTTTTGCAAGCCATCCTATCAGTGTAAACACTGATGCAAATAGATCTTTGGAATAACCTTTGGACTCCATTTCCTTTTTGACATTTATCACATTAGTGATGCATCAGGCAACCTGGTACAGTTTGGTTCCAGCATTCGCGTCTATGCTTAGAGGAACCTGGGGTTGGAATAAGAGGGGTTCTGCAGGTCAGAAGAGATGGATTTTGGCCATGGGGATCATTTTTCCAAAAAGTAAAAAAAAAGGAGTCATGCAGATAAGATTATACAAGGTATTAGGACTGTGAGATTGAGGAGGAAATAGTCTGGGACTGGTAGGCCAGTCAAGGTTGTTAAACAGGGGGGAGAAAGGAAGAGATCTTCCTAAGGAAGTCCTTAAACAGTGTAGAAACTAAAACAGAGATTGCAACTTTGTTAATAATAATAATAATAATAATAATAATAATAATAATAATAATTTATTATTTATACCCCGCCCATCTGGCTGGGCTTCCCCAGGCACTCTGGGCGGCTTCCAACAAAATATTTAAATACAGTAATCCATCAAACATTAAAAGCCTCTCTAAACAGAGCCTTCAGATGTCTTCTAAAAGTGTGGTAGATGTTTTTTTCTTTGACATCTGGTGGGAGGGTGTTCCACAGGCCACTACCGAGAAGGCCCTCTGCCTGGTTCCCTGTAACTTGGCTTCTCATACTGAGGGATCCGCCAGAAGGCCCTCGGCGCTGGACCTCAGTGTCCGGGTAGAACGATGGGGGTGGAGACACTCCTTTAGGTATACTGGACTGAGGCTGTTTAGGACTTTAAGGGTCAGCACCAACACTCTGAATTATGCTCAGAAACGTACTGGGAGTCAATGTAGGTCTTTCAAGACCGGTGTTATATGGTCTTGGCGGCCGCTCCCAGTCACCAGTCTAGCTGCCGCATTCTGGATTAGTTGTAGTTTCTGGGTCACCTTCAAAGGTAGCCCCACATGGAGTGCATTGCAGTAGTCCAAGCGAGAGATAACCAGAGCATGCACCACTCTGGCGAGGCAGTCCACAGGCAAATAGGGTCTCAGCCTGCATACCAGATGAAGCTGGTAAGCAGCTGCCCTGGACACAGAATTGACCTGCGCCTCCATGGACAGCTGCGAGTCCAAAGTGACTCCCAGGCTGTGCACCTGGTCCTTCAGTGGCACAGTTACCCCATTCAGGACCAGGGAGTCCTCCACACCCGCCCGCCTCCTGTCCCCCCAAAACAGTACTTCTGTCTTGTCAGGATTCAACCTCAATTTGTTAGCTGCCATCCATCCTCCAACCGCCTCCAGACACTCACACAGGACAGTGGCATTCAGCAGTGGCAACGTTTCACTGACATGAGTAATCCTATCAGAACGCACCATAAGAGAAATTTCTTAAAAGCTAAACAATATACTACCCATAGGTAGGATTTTATAGTATTCCCAAAATATATCTTTATGCACTAAGAACAGAAGAAAAGCTATGATGGGTTAGGCCAATAGCCCATCTAGTCTAGCAGTCTGTCCTGACAGTGACCAGTAGGATTCCCATCGGAAGCCTGCAAGCAGTGGCAGACCTTGGGGCCTCAAATTTCAGTGGTGCCCTGTGTGATGCCAAAATCCAGCTCCCCCCACCTCTCTCCTTTTGTTGGACATCATGGTTGTGGTGCCCAAGAAGCTCCGCTTCCTTGCATCTGCCTTCTGGCGGTTCCCCCATTGCGAGAAGTGAGGTTACAGGGAACCAGACAGAGGGCCTTCTCAGTAGTGGCACCCACCCTGTGGAACGCCCTCCCAGCAGATGTGAAGTTAATAAGTAACTATTCTACTTTCAGAAGACAACTGAAGGCAGCCCTGTTTAGGGAAGTTTTTAATGTTTGATGCTGTACTGTTTTTAATATTCGGTTGGAAGCCGCCCAGAGTGGCTGGGGAAACCCAGGCAGATGGGCAGGGTATAAATAATACATTATTATTATTATTATTATTATTATTATTATTATTATTATTATTATTATTATTTACATCTGCAATTAGGACCGCTTTACAGCTTGATCTCCAGAAATGGGTGTTCAGAGGCAGTTTATTCCAATGGGAACATAGGAAGCTGCCTTGGTCAGACCCTTGGTCCATGTAGCTCAGTACTGTCTACACCAGGCATCCCCAAACTGCGGCCCTCCAGATGTTTTGGCCTACAACTCCCATGATCCCTAGCTAAGAGGACCAGTGGTCAGGGATGATGGGAATTGTAGTCCAAAACATCTGGACGGCCGAAGTTTGGGGATGCCTGGTCTACACTAACAGGCAGTGGCTTTTCAGGGTTTCAGAGAAGGGAGTCTTCCCAACCCAGAGGTGTTAGGGATTGAATATGAGGCCTTGTACATGCAGAACAGTTGATCTGCTGTTGTGCTATGCCCCTACTCTATTGGATGACCAGAGCACCAAATGAGTAGTCTTGGAACAATCCTGCACGTACACACAAAGGCCTGGTTCAAGCGTAGCAATTTTAAGCCTACAAACCATGGTTTATGAGCCTAGCCCTGCTCAGGAGTACATGATGGACTTAACACACAAGGAGGAGAGAGCTTCTGTGATCATGCTAGCATTCGCCCAGTTTCCCTTTGCAAGTTCAAAAGCAACTGTGTGCAGTGAGAAAGACTACTGTACTCACAGATGTGCCCAGCATTTTGGAACCCTGCTTTTCTGAGACCCCCTATTGCATTTGGACAGGGAAGCTATAATTTAATCCCTCCTAATTAACCATGTTCTGTGAAGGCCTCTCCAAACTGGGAGGATATGAAAAGTATCATAAACCAGAGTAAAGTCCCTCCTATTGAGATAGCTCCCCACCAAAAGAAAAAAAGAAAAAAAGAAAAGGGGGGGAGATTCACATGGACACTAATGGGATCTAAATTGGCTGTAATTATCCAAGAAAGAGATCTTGGGGTCACAGTAAAAGATGCACTGAAATCATCATCTCAGCATGTGGTCACAGTGAGGGGAAAAAGAGATGAAAATTTGGTGAGATGACTTATTAGGAAAGCGACTGAATAGAAGTAAATTATTCTCTCTCAAAACACTTGAATTCTGGGTCATCCAATTAAAGTGATTGTCAGTAATTCCAGGACAAGAAACAGGAGGAACATCTTCACACAGTGATGCACAATTATTTATGAAATTTATTGTCACACTTGGTTGTTATGGCTACTAACACATATGGGCTTTAACAACATGTTTGACAAATGTATTCTTCTATCAATAGATGCTCATTGTAATATCAAGATATGGAACTTCCATGTTCAGTGACAGTGTATCTCCGAAGTCCCTGTTCTGGTTAAATGTACTGTTTGAGTGGTTAATTAAGGTATTTTTGTTTTAATGAGTACCAACCCACATGCATTAATACATCTTTGGACCTGAGCCTAAAGAATGTTAGGGTTTCAGGATTGAGGAGCAAAGTGTGTCCTCTTGGTGTGTCCTCTTTTCTCTCGGTGGGCCTTGGTAGACATGCTGGTGGGCAGTACCAGTTATCTGAGCAGTGCTGGGAGCTGAGTCCAGCCACTATTATCTTTCTCATAATGTCCAAGCTGTAGCAGGATCCCAGGGCATTGTGGGAAATTTTAAAAACAAAAAAACATACAGTTAGGTGTTTTGGCCCATAGCAAAAGTGGGAATTATTTAAACTGGAGACTCTTATACCACTTAAAGATGGAACTTTATTCTCTGAGGGAACATTCCCTCCAACTGCTAGGTAAAGCTACCCAGCCTGGCTTCTATTTTCCTTTTAACCTAGCATAGGTAAAGGTAAAGGGACCCCTGACCATTAGGTCCAGTCGTGACCGACTCTGGGGTTGCGCGCTCATCTCGCATTATTGGCCGAGGGAGCCGGTGTACAGCTTCCAGGTCATGTGGCCAGCATGACAAAGCCGCTTCTGGCGAACCAGAGCAGCACATGGAATGCCGTTTACCTTCCCGCTGTAGCGGTTCCTATTTATCTACTTGCATTTTTGACGTGCTTTCGAACTGCTAGGTTGGCAGGAGCTGGGACCAAGCAACGGGAGCTCACCCCGTCACAGGGATTCGAACCGCCGACCTTCTGATCAGCAAGCCCTAGGCTCAGTGGTTTAACCCACAGCGCCACCTGGGTCCCTTTTAACCTAGCATACCACCTAATATTAATGTCCACTTTAATGAATATTGAGGCTGTGTAGTTTCTGTTCCATTTTTCTACCTATCAAGGAACCAGGATATTTCACCTACAGAAGGAGACATAACAGAGTAACAACCAGTTTTTGTATTTTGAAAGATAAAGAACCAGCTGTCCCGCCCCCCTCTCTTCCTCTTTCCCTCTGACTTGCCTGACCAGACCATCCAATTAAAACAGGTGGTGTAATACTGGACTGTTTCCTCTAACCTCTTTGGTACAAAGTTGGTGCTGGGCTTGCATGACACATTGTCCCCTTCTTCACTCTTTGGGAGTGTGTGAAGAAATGAACTAGGAAATCTAGAGAACAGGAACACGTGATCCAACAGCCTTCTTTTCCAGAGAGAGACAACCCTCTTCGGCATCCCTTTCTTTTCATGGTGAATAAGAGTGAGGAACAGGTGAGGGAGGCTACTCCTTCTCTCTGCATAGCTGCCAAGTTTTCCCTTTTCTCGCGAGGAAGCCTATTCAGCATAAGGGAAAATCCCTTAAAAAAAGGGATAACTTGGCAGCTATGTCTCTCTGTCATGTCCCCAAGCACAGTCATGTTGCCAAAGCATTTCCTCAAACAACCTCCAAAACATCAAGACTAGGATGCTATGTGTCCTCTTCTGGTACCAACCATTCCTGCCACCTGCACAAAAGCCATTGGCATCAATGGTACTTTTACTGATGGAGCATCACTCTGAGGTGGGCTTCTGAGTAAACGGAAGCTTCAGGGGGGGAATGCTATTTTCTTCACCCAGAAGTAGGCAACATTGTGGTTCTGCATCACCACATACTGCTGCTCTCAAGGGGTGTGTGTGTGTGCGCACGCGCGCACGTGGTGGCCACCATAGCTGCCAAGTTATCCCTTTTTTACAGGGATTTTCCCTTATGCTGAATAGGCTTCCTCGCGAGAAAAGGGAAAACTTGGCAGCTATGGTGGCCACTAGAAGGAGCATCGTGCAGGATTGGTGAGCTTTGTTTCTCTTTTAACAACCCTCAAACTGACAGGGCATTTAGCCACTTTTTGCAATCAATAGCTGATAGCAAAGTTAGATTCCAACCTCACCCTTCTGTCAACCATTAAGTGAAACATTATGCAAAGGAAAGGGATGAGTGTGCTGCTTGTTTCCTTTGTAAGAACCAATCATATACAAAACAAAGACCAAAGGGAAGTGCTCCAGATTTTATTTGGGTGCCAAAGGTTGAGTGGTGGTTGGATATTACTTCATGCAAACACCCCAGCCATTCCTCCCTAATGGCCAACATAACCCCATTTTAGCTGAGAATGAAGCTGGCTTCTTCATGCAATGGCCTTTTAAATTCAGATTTAATGGAACCATAATTGTGTTTATTGAATAAATACCAGTGTCTGATTAAGAAGATATTCACTGAGTTTACAGAGTCCAAGCTGCAGCTTCTGCATACCTATTACAGGGTTGTTAAGCCTCACTAAATGTGTTTGCAATAACCACCCAGTATTTCCTTATTAAACCATAACTCTCTCTACTGAGTCTAAATTAAACCCTTGTTTGAAACACTTCATTTAAAGCATTATTGGGAAAGCAAACATGGGTGTGTGTGTGTGAAGAGAACCAAACCCCATGTTGTGTCTTGCCACCATTATATCTTATGTGTAAGTTTTAATACCAGCTGCAATTGTCTTAAGCCTCTGGCTAGCCTCATAGTCGAAAAGACACACACAGCTTCTTATAAATGAGCCTCGCTCATGGAGTTAGAGAGCAATTCTATGCACAAGAAGCTGGTGTAAAGTTAAGCCGGTGTAAAGTTACACCCGATCCAAACCCTGTCCAGCGGCAGGGCTGCTGCTCCTCTATCTAAGCCTGGCGGAGGGGAAACAAGTCTTTAAAAGAGTGTTCTATGCTGCGTTGCCATGTCACATGACTTAGCTGAACAGGGGATTTGCACTCACCTTAGCTCAGCCCTGACTGAGCTGGAATGAACAAGTTATGCCAGCACTTCTTCAGCTGAGCTGGGCTTGGGGACTTAACACTAGCTAAACCTGGGTGAACTGTGCCAGAACTGCATTCTTAACTGCTCGTTTTGCCAAAAGTTGCAATTGGATTGCCACCTTAATCTCTTGCCACCTTACTTGCCTGTTTCAACTCTTTTCAGATAAAACAACAACAGTTTCAGGACTGATTCAAACATGCATTTATGAGGTGGAGCCATCCTCACTCAGGGATTCCCCTTCCCGTCTCAGTTTCAAATAGGAAACCATTTCGCTCCCTGGAATTGAGCCAACATGAATATATTGGAGCTTGTGAAGCCAGAGAAAGTTAGTTTTCTGTTCAATGTGGAAGCTTCTACAGTTTCCATATCAGGATGGTTTCAGACATAACAGTCCTCATCCTAACGAAGCGGTTACAGGGAACCAGGCAGAGGGCCTTTTCGGTAGTGGCACCCACCCTGTGGAATGCCCTCCCACCAGATGTCAAAGAAATAAACAATTATATGACATTTAGAAGACATCTGAAGACAGTCCTATTTAGGGAAGTTTTTAATGACTGATGTTTTAATGTATTTTTAATATTTTATTGGAAGCTGCCCAGAGTGGCCGGGGAAACCCAGCCAGATCAGCAGAGTAGAATATATTATTATTATTATTATTATTATTATTATTATTATTATTATTATTAAGTTCTGGGTTGTCTTGTGAAGCAGAGAGTTTTATGTACTTACAGCACATTGATTTATGCACCAAACAAGGTGGTGCATGATCACAGGTGCAATAAAAGGCACAAAATGAACCACGCAAAATAATCATTAAAATGACTGACTCATTGTAATAAAGTGTAAACAAAGGAATAGGTCTGCAGGCATATAAAAAGGCTTGAAGGGTGTTCTGAAAACTCTTGCCAAATCACTGCTGGAAAAGTGTTCCAAAGCATGGGACCTGCAACATTAAATACCTCTACTTGAAGCCAGTTGAGCTTCTGAAACAACTCACAGTGCTCCTCTGAATGATTAGCCACATATGTGCCCGGAACTGCCTTTAAAGGGCAGCAAGGCAATGAAAGGTATGAATGTTCTCACACACATGTACAAACACACGCATGGCGCATACACAGCTACCCAAGTGGGCCCAATGGAGCTAGTTATAAATCTAACAACTTGGCAAGCTCCACACTCCTTCTGTCGTCCATCAATAATTCACTACCAAGATGCTTGTTGGAGGAGCACCTTCTGGATACATCACAGGAAGCTGTAACTGCTACTTTGCCCCCTCTGACATCTCCATCGAAAAGGAGGTGGCGGCGACTGGGGGTGGGGGTGGGTTTGCTACTATTTCACTTCAATACCATTAATCCGATCCGCAGATCTTACAGAAGCAGCAGAAAAAGTAAGCAAAGGCTGGATGCGCCAAACAAGCAACTGGCAGTGTGTTTATTTTCCCTCCACGCAGCAAGGACCTGACATGGACAAAGGGTGTGCATGAAGAACTTTGCTTATCACCCTTGCTGGATTTGAGTGCATCACATCTGTGTTTGGAGATGGGATCTGGGCCAGAATCAAGAAGTTCAGCTGTGGGGCACCAACTGAAGCTGCAGGCCATGAAAGCGCCCTCTGCTGTTTCTCCCTATCCTTCCCCTCTGCCGCCTGCTCACCTGCTTTCTCCAAGTGAGTGAGCTGCGATGGGAGCAAGGAGAAAGGGAATCTTGCCCTCTTTCTCCCGTGTGGATGTGGCCCAGATGGAGCAGTCAAACAAATGGGGAGCAGTGATGAGGAGGGAGGGTAAGACAGCCGGAACTGCCACTGATAGGCAAGGGAGGAAGGTATTTTTTTCAGCCTTTACCTGTGAGGATTTCAGCTGCCATCCAGTCAGCTCAAGGAAATAACTGCATGGCAGGAGCTTCCCTGCCCCGAATGTTGGCATGAGCTCTGTTCCTAGATCTGATATGGGAAATAATAATAATAATAATATAATAATAATAATAATATTACTTATACCCCACCCATCAGGCTGGGTTTCCCCAGCCACTCTGGGTGGCTTTCAACAGGAGATCAAAAATACATTAAAATGTTTTTCAGATGAGGGTCTGCTCTTAATCAAGGACAATGGGGAGAAGTTACTGCCTTTCCAGGCATCTGGAATCAGCATGGACAGAACCAAGTAACTGTGATTCAAGAACTGTGGCTTTATGAACTTGTGCATGCTTCTTCCTCCTCCCTCCCATTCCTTTTTCCTCACGTGCCATGCTCTTTTAGATATTGAGTCTGGGGGAAGCCCACAAGCAGGACCTGAGTACAGGAACATTCTCCTCTCTGTCAGTTCATGGCATGGGATAAGTGGAGGTTGGTTCAGTACTAGTAAATAGGAATCCATTTGCGTAAGTCCTTATAACATTGGGGCATTTCCTCCTTAAATCCTCAAAAAAAATCAAAAGAAGGAATAAACAATTACAGCAATTCAATTGCATGTTTACCCTCTCTTCTTGTTCCACTGTATGATCTTTGGATCTCAAATTTACTTGAAAACCTGATTTCATATTATCCCAGTATGCCTTCTGTTTCTTCCAGGTAGGAAAGGCTCATCCTCTTGTCCCACATTTGAAAACAGTGAAGTAATAATAAAGACACATGAACAGCACAAATACAGGTACTGGAAGGAGGATTTTAGAGTGGTTGCTATAAGAGGAAAGGGACCAGGGTGTCCAATTCCCTTTTGTATCCTGAAGTGTTTTGCACAAACCTGCAGGAACGGGGTGCAAAGTTCCCCCGTGCCTCTAAAAATAAACTGGTTAATTGAGTCACACTGCATCACTTTTGCAATTTGCTACAAAGAGAAAAGGGCTCACCGTCTTCACGGTACAATTTTCTGTCTTGAAAGGCTTGGACAATTACCGCATTTTTACCTTTTCCCACCACTGCACGGACATTTCCTTCTTCTTAAAGAGGCTATGAACATTTCAGCTTCAGCTTAATAAGAAAAGACTGATGTTTGCACTTTGCCAGGAGATTGCATGTGCTGAAGTTTCCACTTGTATAGCTAAGAGGATAATTGAAAAAGATTCATAAAATGTGTGAACAAAGCTTTTCAAGCTTTT
Source organism: Zootoca vivipara (assembly GCF_965207765.1). Lineage (NCBI taxonomy): Eukaryota > Metazoa > Chordata > Lepidosauria > Squamata > Lacertidae > Zootoca > Zootoca vivipara. Next base: position 83,697,710 of record NC_142584.1, read on the forward strand.
TAGGGAAGCTGGTGGAGGTTGATGGGTTCTTTAAGAACAGAGACAAAGAGAGCAGGGTGGGTGGTGGGAGAGAGACTTGTTTCCTGCCCATTTTATTTCTCAGGTTTCTCCGGATGCTCCGTCTTGGCATGCAATAGGCATCCCTGGTGATCTGATCTCCAGCTGGTAAAAACAAACACTGAAGGTCCAACTCTCTTCCAGCGGTGGCTGGTGTCCATTGGGGTTGGTAGGGTAGAAAACAGGGGACCCAAAGAGTTGAGAGGAGTCAGAGCCACTGACAGGCAGAGTGAACTAATTCTAGCTTTGCCCTTTTTACAGACTGTTCTCTTTTGAAGGAGAATTACATGAACATGATGTACAGATGGTATATTACACCAGTAAAAAATGGCAAAAATGTACAAAACTGGGTTAAATAAATGTTGGAAATGTAAAGAAAAGGAAGATACATTTTATCGTATGTGGTGGGAATGTAGAGAAGTGAACATTTTTTGGGAGATGATATACAATGAATGGAAAAGAATGTTTAATAGAACATTTGTAAAAAAACCAAAAAACAAACCAGAAGCATTTTTGTTAGGGATTTTAGGACAAGACCTGCCAAGGAAAACAAAGAATTTATTCATGTATGCTACAACAGCGGCAAGAGTCTTGCTAGCACAAGGATGGAAGAACAAGGAAGTCCCAGCGAAAGAACAACGGCAAGAAAAATTGATGAGCTATGCGGAACTGGCAAAATTAACATATAAACTATGTGAGAAGGACAATCATGACTTTAAAGAAGAATGGGAACTTTTTACAAACTACATAAAAAGACAACAAAATGACTTGTACTCCTTGGCAGGTTTTGAATAAACACCCGCAATTTATTAGTAGAACATTTGATTGACAATGTAATGATATTAACATGCAGAAAATAATATGTATAAACAAATCAGGGAGGGGAGCTGAGGGAAGTCCTGAGAGGGTGGGGAAGGAAAAAAAGGGGGGGACTACAAATGATTATTGGCAATTTGTATTGTTTAACAATTTTTTTCTTAATAAATATTTATAAAAAATAAAATAAAAACATAATAAAACATCAAAAAAAATCTAACTTTGTCCTCATCATCCTTACTGCTGAGTTTTGCAAGGAGAACACAAAGACAAGGCCGAGACTAAGGAGGAGGACTCTGACAGGCAGTGCCACCCCCCCCCCCCGGCACGTTGTAAGGAAGAAGGTAGGCAGGTGGGGGCTGGATGAAGGCAGATTGAGATTGGTGTTTATTTGAAATTGTCCCATTTGCCCTTATGGACCAGCCTTCCTTGTTCTCTTCTGGGTTGCCAACCTCAGTCAATATTGAAGGGGGTGGTGGTGGAATAGTTTCTCTCCTGCCACATTTCAGTGTATGTGGTTTAGCAGGGTGATCTGTGGTAGGCCCTTCTCCCAGATGGATCTTAAGATCAAACTTCATTTTAGGGCAACTTACTTGTACTCATGTCCACTCAGAAGAAACTCCTTTCTTTTTGCATTAAAGTTTCTGTTTTACAATTTCAAATAAATATTTTGCATACTTAAGATATTAATGACTTCTCTTCTTCTCTTTCCATGGTTCATTTTACGTATCTTATATCCCTGCATATTTTACAAAAAGCATACCAATCGGTTTTCCATTATTGCATCCATCAAAACTTATTTACACTGAATTTATCTTAATGCTGCCAGCGTTTTCAGCTGTACACAATTATTTTCCATATATTCAATAGACTCCTTCTGTGAATAGACTCCTTTCATGGCACCCAGGTGAGGGAGATGACATGACCCTGAACATGCCTGAAAACAAATAGCCGTTTCCTGTCCCGAATTGTAGTAAGCCCTGATGATTTCCAGATAAATACTTCTATGGACTGCAGGCCACACCACCCGGAAAAATGGGCATATCTTTTAAATGCCCAGGTGCAATGGAAGCTTATCTGTCCCCCAGGCCTCTTGACTGCCTCCTGGTTGCTTTTTTTAATCGATCCTGTGGGCACGTAAACCCTTACTGGGAAGCAGGCAGTGTCAGTTCACAAGTCAGCCACGCAGAAGAGTCTACAGGACCTTGGACAGCTGCAAGAGAAAAGTTGCCACTGCGGAGTAAAGCATTATGTGGGCTGACCATGCCTGGAATCTATAAAATTATGCGTGACAGAGAGAAAGTTTATAGAGAGAGGTTTCTCTTCCCCTCTATTGTAACACTGGAACCTGGAACTGTTCATCGAAATTAAATGTTGGAAGATTCAGGACATACAAAAGGAAACACTTCTTTACACAGTGCATACTGAAAACAATGGGATTGGCTCCTACACAGCGAAATGATGGCCACCAACCTGGGTGGTTTTAATAGAGATGTAGGCAAATTCATGGGGGGGGGGGAGGAAGACCACCGCTGCCCTCCTAGGGAATGGCTTTTAAAAGGTTTTTAAAGGGCAGGAGGTAAAAGGAAGCTGTCACCATTGCTACTTTAAGCCTCCCCCCAAACTCCCATTGCTTAATATTATGTAATTTTATTATTTATACCCCACCCATCTGGCTGCCCCCTCAAAACTGGAATCCAGTTCCACTGCCCTGGGTTTCCTTGTGCAGGGTAGCTTGGAAGCATCATTTAATTTTCTATGGTGCCTTTAACATAGAATCATTCTGGGACATTGTGGAAATTAGATGCTGCTGCGTTGGCTGCCATCACCAGGACCAGGTAAGCCATCACTTGGACCAAGTAATGTAGGAGGGGCCCCAGCAGAGAGCCCTTTGCCAGGGTCCCCTCATACACCTGGAGCTAGCTCACTTATTCTCTGGTGAGTGTGCCTGGGTTTGCAGCCGTAAGAGATAGATAGATAGATAGATAGATAGATAGATAGATAGATAGATAGATAGATAATCTTTCACACAGGATCACACATACATACACTCTCTCTAGCCTAGAATCATTAAAATTGGATTCTGTCCTGAATTGCAATAAGAGCCCTCTGCTTGCTACTACAAGTGATCTAGGAGGGCAAGAATGATGAAAAGAAAAGCTTAACTTAGCAAGATTGTCATGGAGACCAGGCCTGTACGCAAGAGCCCTGGCGGCTGCCCACCAGGAAATAGGCAGGTCTCCGAAGGAGGTGCAGCAATACCATGGAAACTCAGGGAGGCATTGCTGCAGTTGGCAGAGGCTGCCCGTCAGGCTACCTGAGCTCTTGGTAACCCCAGTTACCTCCCTTGGCTTCAGTGACATTATTCTGGAGTTGTGCCTTTGCTCCTGCAATTGGAAGATGACCTGCTTCATTTTTAACAGATCCCCAGATAAAAAAAGAATCTTGGCATGCCTGCATTTTTATGAAAATGGAGCAAAGCGTGGCGCGCAGAATTCAATCTCCCATTGGAGATAAAGCGTGTTCATTTACCAGTTCAGGAAAAATCAATGCCTGTGATTTGATATGAGCATTTATATTCACTTAACTCTTTTTCTGTCACAGAGCCATGCAGAGGAGAACAGGAGAGCTCTGTTTAATGCAGCAATATCTGTGTGGAGGGGGCATGTGCGCTTCCCAATACCTCCCTTGAACACACACATATGATTGGAAATGGGTCAAAACTAGGTTTCCAGTCATATACCCATTTACCTGCGAGTAAGTCACTGAATTCAAAGGGGCTTACTTCTGGGTAGATATGTATAGAATTGCACTGCACAATGTTTTACCTTGCTATTTTGTTCACTCTTTTGAAAAGTGCTTTTGCTTTTGACAATTTTTGGCACTCCTTGTGAACACAGTTGCATTATTTTGATGCTGTTCTTATCAATTCCGCTTCCCCTTTCCCTCTTTTCTTTCACTGTCCTCAACTCCATTTACCTGTCCTGCTACATAATCCTGTTGAGTGTGGCGACCTGGCAGACTTTATTTATTTTTCACTGAGAAAATTCCTAGACTGCTTAACATTTTTAAAGTGAGGTACCACATTTTTTTGGGGGGGGGAAACCCTCTCTCATTTATGATGCTGTTTACAGCACTACACCTAGCATGACAACAATTTGCAGAAATGGTTCCATAAAATCTTGACAGTTTGTGAGAGCCAACTGGATTAAGCAAAAGCAAATCTGAACAAATCAGGTTGAGGGCCACGAGAACAAAAAAGATGGAATATGCCCCCTACGAGGGCGAGTAAAAGGGCACCAGCCAGCACCAAAATGGTTTGAATGTTCAGTGCTGTCGGTCCTTATTTGGTGACCTGTGGGCTTCATCAAATATGCTACTTTCAAAGCACATATAAACGTTACAGAATATTGCGTGTAGCCGTAGCCAAGAGCTGAGACAAAATCTGAATCTTTGCTGTCATACAGAACACACCCGTCTCCTTTTTCAGTGGCATGTTTTAAAGGGTCAAAAACCAGGGTGGAACTCTTCATGCAGCAGCTGTGCCCCTTGATAACCTCTGGAGTGCTCTCTCTATGACACCCTTATTACCTGGCATTCTGGCAGTCATGGTGGTGGCTCCTGCATTGCAGAGGGTTGTGCTAGAGGACCCTTGGGGTCCCTTCCAACACTACAATTCTATGATTCTATGACTCCAGAGTAAGTTCTTTGGCAGGCATGGTCTCCAGCAGCTTTGGTTCTCCTTTGTGTTTAGAATAATAATACTGACACTATCATACAGCAAATCAGATCTGATGATACAGCTTTGCCACTAGTGCTAGGAAGAAGAAATCCTTCTAAAAAAGAAAACCACATGGAAGCTGAAGACACTCATGCCACTAAACAACAGTAAACAGCAACATATGCTTTTGAGAGGGGTTGGGGGGGGGCAATCATTTTCAGACCCTTAAAACCCAGTATCTGCTCATCAAAATATTCCATCAACGGTGTCTCTGAAATTTTTTACACATCACTTGGGAAGACAGGCGAACTAATATCAGTGTACTGGAAGAAGCAAAGATCACCAGTGTTGAAGCAATGATTCTTCAACGTCAACTTCGTTGGACTGGCCTGATAATCGTCTTCCAAAGCAACTACTCTATTCCGAACTTAAAAATGGAAAGTGTAATGCTGGTGGTCAGCAAAAGAGGTTTAAAGACTGTCTCAAGGCAAATCTAAAAAAATGTAGTATAAACACCGACAACTGGGAAACACTGGCCTGCGAGTGCTCCAGTTGGAGAACAGCCTTTAACAAAGGTGTCATGGGCTTTGAAGACACTCGATCTCAGGACGCAAGGGAGAAACGTGCTAAGAGGAAGGCATGCTTGGCAAATCCACACCATGATCAACTCCCACCCAGAAATCAATGTCCCCACTGTGGAAGGACATGTGGATCCAGAATTGGCCTCCACAGTCACTTACGGACCCATTGTTAAAACCGTGTTTATGGAAGACAATCTTACTTGGATACAAGTGATCGCCAAAGAAGAAGTGCCTAAAATATTTGGGGAAGGGCCCATAGCTTAGTGACAGAGCTCATGTTTTTCATGCAGAAGGTCCCAGGTTCAATCCTGGACATCTCCCAGTAGGGGTGAAGAAACTCCATTCTGAAACCCTGGAGAGCTTCTGCCAGTCAGAGTAGATACTGCTGAGACAGGTCAATGGTCTGAACTCAGTTTGAGGAAACCTTTGTTTCTTTCCTGAGAGTACAGTTCAGCCCCAGATAAAATCAAACTGAAGGCCACAGTCTTTGCAAAGAAGATGTTGAAGTTCTAATACACAGCTTTACATAGAATGGACACATACAGATGCAAACAGAGGACATTTCAGGCTGCTGAGTCTACAGTTGTTTCTGTTCTCTGTACAACAGACTGCTTTTCTCCTTAACAGACCAGGAACTGTCTGGAGCAAATGATCCTACCAGAATAAGAGAAGCAAAATTAACACGCATAGCTAAACCCTGGTATACTTGGATACCTTTGCATACAGCCAACAACATAAGACTTCTCCTTTCAGTCATAGCAAGTGGCAAGGTGACATAATAGTAAAATCAAACAACAATGGCAAATCATAAATGTTCTCACATCTACATTTTTTAAAGGGAAAGAATGCTTACGGGCCAATGGGGAAACACACCTCTAAATGGTGCATGCTCCATCCTTGACCCCTTGGTCCTTGTCCTAACAGTGCACATGCACATTTTTGTAGAACCCGCTGGAAACCCAAATAAAAATGTATAGCTAAGCAGTAGTCTGGAAACAATAGACCGAGCAGAGAGCTTAGCATTTTGCATTATATTGCATGTTTGTTTTCTCCTGCTGGTTAACCTATTGTCAGCAAGGGCAGGATATGCCAAGAGATTGTTATAACGAGCTACTTAGTGTAAGTGATTAACTGCTTGCTGGTTTCTGTACAGGAATCCAGAGTTATGCTTTAGCCATCTCATTCTATCTGTGGAAGATATTGCTTGAAAACCTGCATGTACTCCCCACCAGGGATATGGGTGCCACATATTACCCTTAAGTTGTTCTAACTGAATTTAATATTGTCTTTTTACACTTTCTACCCACCCAGGGACCTTATGCTGAATGACATGTAATAAATTTTATTAACAACAACAACTGCCCTGGACATTGGCCACATACTGTTAGATACTCCAGTGCATCAGGAGAGAAGGTACCTACAGCATTTCCTGCCTCTTCACTTCCTGGTCCTTTTACCTGCCTTCTCCCTCTGCTGTGTGGCGCACCTGGATAACATTTGTCATAACTGATGAGAGAGGGAGAGGATAGCAAAGCTAGGGAGGGAGTGAATGGTCATCAGAAATCATGTCGGCCCTGTTTCCATTTACACCTGGCGATCTAAAGGTACTTGTCTGGTGGACACAGCAGGAGGTGACGAATCCACCTGTCTTTCCTTCTCCAAGACCACAGGTAGTGCATTTTACTTCCCCCAACATGTAAGGGTGCTAACATGGGGTGTCAGATTTGATTCACAGCCATTTGCCCCACCCCTTCAGAAAACTGGAGGCTGGTTTTGTCCATTTGTCTCTAACACATGGCATGTGCTTGCAACCGAAGAATAAATGAACTGATTGTTCTGGAGCTGAGGCGGTGCACTTGGATGGGATCAGACACACGGCCCCTCCTGTTCCTTAGCCAAATCTTGGCAGCAGGTACTAACAAGCACTGTAAGGGAGCTGTATAACAATGCCAAGGGGAGTTGCCTATGGCGTTGGAGGGGTACTGTCAACTCTCTTTGCCAGTGTTGGACCACTCTGCTTGCTGCTTCCATTTCTGGCATGGGCGCAGAGAGAATAATCAGGATGCTGGAGAGGAAAAAATAAATAAATAATAAGCGAGCAAAGCCAGCTTGTCAGTGTTCAGGAATTGGAATTAAGAGCGCTGACCAGCGCTGACCTTTTGTTTACATTTCCCTTTGAAACGAGGAAATAATTGCAGTTTCTATATGATGCTGCCTTCAAATTACACCCTCTCTCCTTGCTTTATTCAAGACCAGCCAGTGATGACATTAGAGTCCTGAATCAAAACTAAGTGGTTACTATGGTGTCAGGCTGAAATTATGAATCTCGGAGTCCGCCAGCTTGGAGAAGGAGCAGCGATGGACACATAATTAAAACTGGCGGGGGGGGGGGGAGAGAGAGAGAGAGAGAGAGAATAGAAACCACATTGTATCTGAATAGCAGCAAGATTACATTTCCTAAACTCTGGTTTAGAGGGGGGAATTAGATGTGCTTAGAAATGCAGTTAAATGCATAATCAAGTTGCAGGAACAATTCGCTCAGCTTGTATTGCTGGCCTCAGCTTTACCACCTACCTGCTGGTCTGCCACCCCTCCCTCCCTCCCTCCCTCCCTCCCTCCCTCCCTCCCAATAGTTAGTGTTGAGAATAATAATTTTCGAAAGGTAGTGTAACAATGCATTTGGCACTTGGAAAGGGCTCAAGTGCCCTCCGCTGTGGTTCTTCCCCATAGAGAGCAGCGACAAGCAGTGAGATGATTGAGGAGAGACGCAGAAGAAAGTCTGGGGTATCGGGAAGCAGGACTGATTTTGTAATTTCAGCTGTCATTAGCTGAGCTCATTGTGGGCTTGATAGATCTATGCTGCTTTGTTACAGTTAAGTGGACTGATTGTGGAACACAGAAACATTTTTAGTGACATGACGGCTAATTTAGAAAAGGGGAAAGAAAGAACATGCATTATTCCGTAATTGAGTCTCACTCCCAGAACAGCCCTGCCTGTAGCTAAAGTCACTTGGGAATTTGATACTGGTCTTGCAGGCGGATGGCAAGGAGTGGGTGAGATATTTTCATCAGGGAATTTAATACAGTGTACCAAATGCCTTTTCAACCGGGGTGGGGCAGGCCAGTGAATTGCAAAAGCCACCTGCCTCTTCCCTCATCCCATTTTAACACTGAGAGGTGAGAACGGCAAATGAGAAAGTATCCATTACAAGGCAGGCAGAGCAGAGAAGCCCAAATTTGGTCCATTGACAACCAGCACAGCCTGTGCTGGTCTGCCCCTCCCCCTTACTCAAGTGACCCATTTCAGGGTTTTGCACTGATTACTAGAAGCATGGTTGATGATGCTGGTAGCTTCCACCCACCTACCTCCTTATTTGGCCTCATCAATTGCCCTGCCTCTGTCATCTCTCATTCTCTTGTCTATGTAGACCTAATCAAATAAGCAAGCTGCTGGTCGAAGCTACACTTTGTATAGCCATTATCGCTGTTCGTACTGATTTAACATACCAATTAATCTCTTCAAACTTTGGCCTGCTCTCTACTGCTAATTTCCCCAAGATATAAGTGTAAAAGCAGCCTCCCTCTGGAGCACTGTGACACTGGGCACAAAATCTTAGAAAAATACATGTCCATGGATGATCTGCAAGCATGTGTGAACATATGATCAGGACATGCCTTAACACACTTTGCCACCAGGGGTTCAAGGAACCTATCTTTGCCTGGGACTATAATAATTGGGATTTCCCAGTATCTGGGAGGCCACAATAGAGAAGCAGTTCGTTATGCTGGCTCGACAGTTGCCCGGCAGTGAAATAAATGGGTTCCAGTACGATGGAGTTAAATCAAGTCCAATTGACAAAGGTAGCTCTTCAAAGCTCAAGTCCTTAAACTTCACAGTTTTAAATCCAAGCATTTGTCGAAGAAGAGGATATTCACATCCGAATTAGTAATTTGAAAGGCACTATTTGTTTCAGCTCTATAGATGACTTTGTTAACGAAGGTCTTGTTTCAGAGAAGTACTTGAGAATGTATTGAAAACCCATTGACTGCAACAGACTTGACTTATGTACTTGAAGTTAATGACACAGCTCAGAGCTTCATTGTATGGAGATGTTTTTTATAACTAAGATGTAATTCTGACTGTGGAATCTATATGCCCAGAGATAATGGCAGAACTATGGCCTTAAGTTAAATTAATGAAGGGTTAATGTACAATTATCTGAAGAATATCTGAAGGTATCTGAAGAAGTGTGCATGCACACGAAAGCTCATACCAAAATAAAAACTTAGTTGGTCTTTAAGGTGCTACTGAAGGAATTTTTTTATTTTACTTCGATCCAGACCAACACGGCTACCTACCTGTAACCTGTACAATTAACAACAGCTAATCAATGTCTATCAACTGAGGCAATGTCTTATAGTTGTTCTTAGACTGCGTGATGCATATTTGTGAATGTTGCTGTAGGACAATCATATTTATCCAGCAACTGAGAAGAGGGAAAGGAAATGGGATATCACGCTCATTTTTCAAATCTACTAGATTTGAAAAGAAAGCAAAAGGATAAGTAGCTAGGTACCGGTAAGTTGGAAAGAGGAGCTGAAGAAGAACCCTGGTGTGGTAATGCTTTTATTTTGAAGGTAGGCATTATGAGTCCCCAAACCAGTGGTTTACTTGTTTCAAAGACATCACTTAATTTTAGAAATGTTCCTTGTTAAACTGAAACTCAAGAGGAGTAGATCACAAGGGAGAATTAGAACATATCCACACTAAGTTTTGGTCTTGCTTAGACATGGAGTTTTTAAGTGTGGACTGGGATTTGAAATAGCGGAGTCAAGGAAAATGTGAATAAGCCATTACAGTGGTATCTCGACTTACGAACAACTTGACAACTGAATTTTTCGACTTACAAGGGGGGCAAAGTGGGGAGAAATTACAAATTTCTCGACATCCGAATGGAAACCACGATGGTTTTTTCAACCTACGAATTTTTAGATGGGGTTGCTTCGACTTACGAATTTTTTTCTTTTCCAATACATTCCTATGGGAAATCGCGTTTCCAATGGCACTTTTCGACTTACGAATTTTTCAACCTACGAAGGTGCCTTCGGAACGGATTAAATTAGTAAGTCGAGGCACCACCGTACATGTACAGTAGTAAAGGAACAAAATTGGGAAAATCCTCTAATCCATACCTTTGAGAAATGGGGACAGGTAAGACTGTAAAAGTGTACCTGTTCTGAGGGATTTCCAAAATAAGGGGAATCCATTGTAAACTGCTTTGAAGTTCTATTAGAATCAAACAGTATATAAAGGTAAAGGTACCCCTGACCATTAGGTCCAGTCATGGACAACTCTGGGGTTGCGGTGCTCATCTCACTTTACTGGCCGAGGGAGCCGGCGTACAGCTTCCGGGTCATGTGGCCAGCATGACTAAGCTGCTTCTGGCGAACCAGAGCAGCGCATGGAAACGCTGTTTACCTTCCCTCCGGAGCGGTACCCATTTATCTACTTGCACTTTGACATGCTTTCGAACTGCTAGGTGGGCAGGAGCTGGGATCGAACAATGGGAGCTCACCTCATTGCAGGGATCCGAACCACCAACCTTCCGATTGGCAAGCCCTAGGCTCTGTAGTTTAACCTGCAGTGCCACCCGCATCCCTGTGACTTTTGGATAGCTGAAGCTAATTGCTTAAAAGAGCTCCTCATCCTAACTGCAGAATTGTCAGTTGACACCTGGGCAATTTGCAACAGATTAGGAACAGATATGCCAAGAGCACCACACATCGCATTTCCACAATCAATACAGCTAAAGAGAGAAGGTCTTTAAAAACAAACAAAAGCCCTTTGCATTTTTTGCATCCTAGTTCTATACAAATGAAGAAACCAAAAATGCAAACTCAAACAACAGGAGCAGTGCATTGACTTGATAAGGGAGCTATTTCTAAAATTTTCTAGGTTCTACTGTCCTTTAAATTGCTGCCATTAAAAAGGCTGCATTGACTCTAGTAATTATAACGTCAACTTTGTTCCATGAGAGGTAATCGCTCCCTCCAACACATGCTGAGGGCTCTTTTGAGACCCTGCCAAAGAAACAGAGTCCAGTTGTTTAGGCAGTTGGTGGGATTCAGCTGCATAATCTTATGACGGCTGACTGAACTGAATAAACATGCAGCAGCCTACATGTGCAATGGACAGTTTGCAACCCAAGATCGAGATGCAGAAACTTGGCACAATTTTATTTATGTATATGGAAAATCTATAGACCTCTGCACATTGACAACTATCCTAGTGGCGAACAATAAAAATACAATAAATAAGGTAGATAAAAAATAGTTTTCAAAAAAAGAAAAGAAAAAGAAAGATATTGCCCTTGAGTCAACTCATTCTTCTGAGAAAACCAACAGAAGTAGGAGGATTTTTAGCATCCAAAAGAATATGACTGCAACGAGGCAATCACTCAGATATTCTGGTCCAAAATTGCTTAGGGCTTTATATACTAACAATAAACCTTAAATTCGACCCAGAAGCATAACAGCAGCCAGTCCCGTCCCGTCACCACTGGTGTTATGTGTAGAAAGAAGGCAACCTGAGCCACAAGCTATGTCTGTGTGTTCTGCACTGGCTGTAGCTTCCAGAACAACCATAAGCATGGCCTCACATAGAACATAATGCAGGTTACAACTGAGGATACCACGGCATGGACAATTGTAACTAAGCCATCTCTGTTCAAGAATGGCTGCAGCTGGCACACCAGTTGCAGCTGGCAGAAAATATTCCTAGCGACCACATCACTTGAGTGTACATTGACAATGATGGATCAGTGAGCACTCCCAGACTATGTACCTGTTCCTTCAGAGGGAGTGCAACTGTAAGTAGAACATGTATCTGACCTATATTCCAGACAGTAGAACCACTTATCCATAGAGCTTGTCTTGCCCTGGATTCAGTCTCAGTTTAAGGACCCTGCATACAGACACTGCTTTTGAGCCACACCTGACTCAGATGTCACAGAAAAATAGAGTTGTGTGTCATCAGCATACTGATGACACTTTGCTCTAAGTCTCCTAATGACCACACTCTATGTCTTCAAACAGGTGTTAAACAGCGTGGGTGACAAGATGAAACCAGGGGCATAGCTAGCTGCTCTGGCACCCAGAGCGGTGGTGGTGGTGCGATCTGCCCATGGGGCGGGGTGATCTGTGCATGGGGGCATTGTTGTTAGGGTGCCAGCAAGTAGGCACACTGAAGAGCAGCAGACAGGGTTGGATAAGCCAAGGTCAACAGTCTGGTCAGAGCCAGTTGAAGTCAGACAGTTACGTGTGAGTCAAGAGTAGCCAAAGTCAGTTAAAGCCAGAAGTCCAAAAGCCGGGGTCAGGAAAGCCAGAAGTCTTACATGGAGTCAAGAGTAGCCAAAGTCAGTTCAAGCCAGAAGTCCAAAAGCCGGGGTCAGGAAAGCCAGATCAAGATTACAGGAACCAAGGACAAGATCAGCGAGGCAAATAGGCACTTCAGTACGACGTTGCAGACGCTGAGGAATGGCCAGCCGACCTCTCTCTTAAGTAGCAGGTTCCCTCCCCCACTTTTTATGAGCTGCAGCTGTTTCTAATTGCAGCCGGCGTTTTTCAGCTCTGCGTTCCTTTGCAGAGAAGGGAGGGGGGGAAGGGGCTATCTGATAATCTGCCTGACTGGAGCCTGGTTCTGGATCGACTTGTTGCTGCAGTTCTGATCTTCCCTCCTCCCTGTCAGATTGCTCTTCTTCCGAGGAGTGCCTCCACCAGTCTTCCCCAGGTGTGAATTCCTCAGATTCCTCTGTGGGGGCTTGTCAGGGGGAGCTAGCCACCACTCCTCCTCGTCTGTCTCAACCCTGACAGTTGTGGCGATCCGCCCAGGCGTGATTTTCTCACCCTCTCATGGATGACACCCGGGAAGGGCTGCCCCACCCCCCTTCCTACGCCCCTGGATGAAACCCTGTAGTACCCCATAGCATAGTTCCCAGGTTGTGGACAGGTAGCCCCTTAAAGCTACTTTCTGAAATCAACCCTATAGGCAGGCCCGGCTCTAGGTGCAGTCGCGGTGGCGCGGGGTGCCAGGGCGCCGGGCCGGCGGGGGGGGGGGGGCGCAGCACGCTGAAGCCGCACAGAAGCCGTGCTGCGCGCTGTGAGGGCGGGGGCGCCGGAGTGATCTCCGCGCCTCAGCGCCAGGGTGCCCAACCTGCTCGAGACGGCCCTGCCTATAGGTAAGATTGGAACCACTGAAGAACAGTGCCCTCAAATGACATCTGGTAGAGTTGGTCTAGGGTTACCATGGTTGATGGTATTAAAAGCCACTGAGAGTAACAAGAGCCACACTTCCTCTATCCCTCTCTCAATTAAGATCAAAAAAATTCCTTCAGTAGCACCTTAAAGACCAACTAAGTTTTTATTTTGGTATGAGCTTTCGTGTGCATGCACACTTCTTCAGATACAGACTGTCTGTATCTGAAGAAGTGTGCATGCACACGAAAGCTCATACCAAAATAAAAACTTAGTTGGTCTTTAAGGTGCTACTGAAGGAATTTTTTTATTTTACTTCGATCCAGACCAACACGGCTACCTACCTGTAACCTCAATTAAGATCATCCATTAGGGCGGCAAAGGCCTCTCTAGGTCAGAACCCAGGCTGGAATAGGTCTAGATCATCAGTATCATCTAAGAAGCCCCCACAACCCCCTCAATCATCTTCCTTAAAAAACAAGAGGATGCCAGAATGGTTTCAGACTGGACACTATATGGAGTAAAGAATTATTATTAAGTGGAATTTAGGCTGGATCTAAGAGTGGACTCTTATCACTTCAGGCTACAGGAGGTAATTATAATCTTTGGATTCTAAGCGACTAGTGCTCCTTCTTTCTCCTCTTTGGGAATTGTAGACCTGACATGATATATAAAAGGGGAAACAGCTGAGAAAGCTTGATGCTACTATTGGATTGAACTAATTCAGATTAACCAAATCACCAAATTAATTCAAAAGTATCTGAATTAAACCTGAAAGTGGTTCCTATAATTTTTAGGTGAACAGAATATGAATGAAGTTCCTTTTGTAGTGGAACTTTGGGTGATTTTAAATTTAATTCCACTGCATTTACCTATTTACCTATTTGAATTTGCTGCTGTTTAAGCTTAAAGGTGATAATTTCTGGGGGGGGGGGATAAATAGTGCAATTTTTCACATTGCCCTGTTGTGCATTTTGATGTTTCCTCAACCTTCTTAAGTATATTTTATACTTCAGCAGAGCAGCTTGTAAAATTCTGAAGGCTGGTGTGTGGGAGGGTGATGTCTAAAGGATGAAGACTATGTGAATGAATTGTGCATTGGAGGGGATGAACTGGAAATATTTCCTTTTCAGAATGAACTTTCCAGAAATTCGGACAGACCCATTTTAGAACTAAGCTTGTTCTCAGATCTTAGATTCATAGAAGCATAGAGTGCTGAATGGGACCCAAAGGATCATTCTAGTCCAATTCCACCACAATGCACACCCAAACTTTTCTGCAAAATTTGGAATACACCAACCAACAAGCAGAAAGGAGAGGGGACCTCCTTTCCAGCAACTCTTCAATATCTATTCAGAGATCAAAGGGTATTTTCATTACACAACTAATTTCAGTTCGTGCATGCAAACCAAATCTTAAAGCAGAGTAGAAGCACAGAATCCATTTAGCAAAACCCCTGTTAAAAACCCCATTAATGGTCTAGCTCAGTGGTTCCCAACAGGTGGTCCAAGGACCCCCAGGGGTCCGCGAGCTATGCCAGAGGGGTCCGCAAGATGCTATTAGAATAAAAAATATATTAAATTTATTTCGTATGATAACATATTTTTTGTTTTGGCTGCTTCCTGCATGAGCAGAGTCTAGCGCAAAACTAGAATTAGATAGAGGCAGTAGTTCTGCTGTATGCCGTTAGGTGGCGCTTTACAAACACTACTGTTTTGCAAAGAGGCAGTGCGCGCATTCTAAACGCTCACCTCCCCAAGATGCTTTGCGCGCGCCGGCTTAATTTGTGCGCTACTGCGCAGGTACCCTGTCTTCTCCATTCCTCTCCCTCCTCCCTGGCGCGCGCTGCCTCTTTGCAAGACAGTAGTGTTTGTAAACAAAGCGTTGTTTTTTGCGGAAGCTACAGTTCGCATAGTTAAAAATGGACCGTTGGTTAAAAAGTGGTTCGTTAAAACGACAAAGGCCTACAGATGAAGAGGAAGATAATGCATTTGATGTTCAAGCAAGTAAGTCAATTAATGGGGGTCCTTGTCACAATAGCGGCTCGATGAGGGGTCCTCAAGAAAATTTTGTTGGGAACCCCTGGTCTAGCTGCAATCTGACAATTTACAAAATTTTTGTCTTTAACTTAGGCATTTGCTTAAACTCACATGCCATATTGTGAAGTGCAGAAAGTAACAGACTCACTCCTGACTGGGTTAACAGGTGTCCCCAGGGAAGCCAGATGGTGTACTCTGGGATGGATTTATATGCCTTTTCTAGTAGGTACTTCTAGTTCAGTCCCGAGGGCCTTAAAGACTGAGAATGTTGCTGTCCCCACAATCTAGCCTGGCCCTCTCTGGAATGTGTAATTGGAGTGCCGTTGAAAACAATACATCCATAACACAAAGCTGTGTTGGTCTCCCAGAACTGCAGGGAAAGTTTCAGGTTTAGCTCCTTCATCTTTGTCATGGCAGAATGTAAATGGTATGATTAAGGGAAATACTTGAGAAAATAGAAATATTTGGCCAATTCTGTGGTGCTTTAATTAAAATTAATACTATACCTTATTGGAGCTGAAAGCACAAAGCTGCATGTGTAGCTGAATACGTTGAACCAATTAGGCAAGCCAAATAAGACTGTCTAAACGTAATTGCAGACTTCTCCATTCCTCCATTACGTCAAGTATTGCTAATGCTATTACGCTTTTGACAGGTGGCCCCTGTTAACTGAGCAAATCAATAATATATCTGAGCCCAGGGAGAAGAAGGGGGAAACTCAAATACCATTTGCATTGCTGTCAGGGATCCCAAAACATTTCGGCTAAACCCCATTGTGTCCCTCTAAGCTAAGGTTGGCACCACTAACTGCCTTTTATGTAAGGTAAAAGTAAGAACACTGAGATTAAGAGCTTTCCTGGTATTAGAGCTGACTTAAAATCCCAGTCCAAACAAGGCACATGTAGGCTTTAGTTCCGCGTAGCACAACATCATAAACGATGGTTGGGGCGACTTGAAGGATGTACCTGTAGGCATTAATCTTGCTTTCTAAAGCTGGCTTTTACTCTGTATTTAAGGGCTCCAAGTGGAAAACCAGTTCTGCATAAGAATCTCTATGACTCACACAAAAGCGCTGGTGTGTGTGTGTGTGTGTGTGTGTGTGTGTGTGTGTGTGTGTGTTTCTTTTTTAACCCTATTGGAGAAAGTTGAAAGCAGCCAAAAACAAAACATTCAGAAGACAGAAGACAGCGCAGCCTTTCTGGAACCTGACCGTCTTGGAATGTAGGTCAAGTTAGGATGCTTCAGAGGGCCGTAGCTCAGTGAAAGAACATCTGTTTTGCATGCTCAACATCCCAGGTTCATTCCACTGAATCTCAAAGCAGGGCTGGGGGAAAAAACCTCTGCCTTAAACCCTGGAGAGCCATTGCCAGTCAGTGTAGACAATACTAAGGTAGATGATGACTCAGTTTATGTTAGCTTCCTATGCTCTTACATTTGAGAACCCCCTCCCAAAAATCCTGTTACCCAAAAAACTAACAAGCCAAAGAAAAGACTAAGTTGAAGGCCTTCTACCAAACATGCTAAGTTTTTACAATGGCTACCAAGTTTTTTGGGTTTTTTTGATGCGCAGGAGTATTCAAACGGGTGATCCGTCACCCACAGTCTGAAGTGATAGAGCCCAGAAAAGGCTGGACCATGTGATAATTTCTGAATAAGTATTCCGGCCTTTATCAGCTGAATGCAACTGTACACACTCTTTCAATGGAGAACACCTTTGGACACAGTGCAACTTATTTCTGAGAAAACACCCATTGGGTTGTGATGTAAAGATTCTTTCTCCTACCTTTAAGGAAAAGACCTATTGGATTTCAGCTGCTTCCTCGCTCTTGATCAATTTATAGCACAGCTATAAATCTCTTGAGAGTTCAGTATTGCTTTGCCCAATTGAGATTAAGTGGACTTGAATGAGATGGCCTCCCCCAACCCTTCGTCTTCTGTTTGGCGATGGCAAACCAAGCCTCGCAGAACAGAGTGACTGCCACAAGCCTTGTCTAAGCCTCAACCTGAAATACGGAATGACAGAATAGGAACACTGGAGGTGATCTAAACTTTATCCAGCCTCTTGCGCAGAAACAGAATAAAAAAGGGTCCTTTTTAGACTGTGTGGTGTTTGCTACAGTCCCACACTGAAGATTCCCGGTCCTGCCCCTGGTCTGAGGTTTCAACATGAGGCTATGTGGTGCTAAAGTTATGCTCCCTACCCTTGCTTTGGCGTCTTATGGGTAGCATACTCCCCAACATTTCTCCAATGAAAATAGGGACATCTAGTTCAATTTAAATAATTTATACCCCACCCATTTGACTGGGATGCCCCAGCCGCTCTGGACGGCCTTCAACATATAAAAAAACATAAAACATTGAATATATATATATATATATATATATATATATATATATATATATATATATAAACTTCCCTATACAGGGCTGCCTTCAGATGTCTTCTAAAGGTTGTATTGTTACTTATTTCCTTGGCTTAGGGGTCGCATAACTCCATACCCTCCAACATTTTCTGATGGGAATAGGGACGTTATAAGGAAAAGTGGGACATTCCGGGATCAATTCAGAAATTATTGTGATTATTTCTTTAATTTATATACCACTCTATACCCAGGGGTCTCAATCCAGTTCACAGAAGCCAGGACAACTTCTGTAAATCTGGGGCTGTCCCCGGAAAATAGGGACACTTGGAGGGTCTGGGGTAAGAAGGAAGGAAGAACACACTGAAGAAACAGTGGCAGCAGGGGACATAAATGGCACCAACAGTGAATAGGATGAGCATCAGTGGGATATAGCTCACTGTCAGAGCAGCTGCTATGCATGCAGAATATCCCAGGTTCAGTCCTTGGGACCTCCAGGTTTGAATGGGAAAGCCCTTTTTTTAAAAAAAAAAAACCCTGAAAAGTTGTTGCCAGCATAGTTTGTTGCCAGAAATTACAGAACTTTTTGAACCACTGTTCTTCCAAAAGCAGCTTTTGGAAGATCTTTGCCTCATCTCTGTTTACATGTCCTCCCCCCAAAAACAACAACAACATGGTCCCACAGCTTCCTACCCTATAACAGTGTGGCAAACAGCTCAGCACTAATGCATAATATGTGCCGGACGTGGCAAGTGGAAGATCAATGGGAAACAACATCCTAAGGTAGGAAGCTTAGGTATTTGACCAGCTTCCACATCTTTGGCTTCCCTGTGTCGAAACAGTTGGAATTTTGCCTGCCTGCATTACTTCTCTCTTCTTTGTACACAACATCTACCCATGCCTGAAATCCAGTAGCGAAAGATGAGAAAACACTGCTTATAATGGATTGATGTGTGCATTAAGACTCTGACCCCTGCGACGGAGGGCTGGTAAAACTGCAGCATGTGCTTAACAATTAGTGCCTCCTTAGTGCTCGCTAACCGTTGCTTCTCTCTCCCTCTCCCACTTCATCCACTTTCACTGAATCACAGAGTTGGTGTCATCTAGGCAGTGGCATTTGCATTGTTGATCAATAGGTGATTAACACTTCTGACACACCCAAGGGTGTGTGTGCCTGAGCTTTGCTTATTACAGAAGTATCAAATTCCTCAGACCCACGACCACAGCAACACCATCATTCTCCCCCCTCCTTTTTGATGACTTGTTCATATTGCATCCCTATTTCTCAAATCTGTACATATTGCAATACAATACAATACAACACAACACAATACAATACAATACAATAGATTTCCTTGATCTTTCCCAAAAGCAAAAGTCACACAGAGTGGACTAAAAGGACAGTCTCATCACAGTTCCGAATACTTTCACTGCATATGATCAAGCATGCACAAATGAATGCTCTGGGGGCAGGGGTAGGATTATGGCTGCTGGATGTATTTCCCAACATGTACACTCTGCAACAATGAAGGATACTGATTTTGTGTTCAGAATCTACATGCATTGGGCTATATGTGTGTAGGTCCTCCTGCACGCTTAATTGACACAGTCGTTTGAACACCGGCTGTTCTTATTTATAACTTACTGCATATACCTCACCTTTCCTCCAAGAAGTTCAAGGTGCCATACATGGCTCTCCCCCACATTTTATCCCCATTGTAAGAACACAAGAATAGCCTGCTGGATCAGGCTAATGGCCCATCTAGTCCAGCATCCTGTTCGCATAGTGGCCACCCAGATTCCTGTGAGAAACCCACAAGCAGAGTCTCCACCCCTATCGTTCTGCCCGGACACTGAGGTCCAGTACCGAGGGCCTTCTGACGGTTCCCTCATTGCGAGAAGCCAAGTTGCAGGGAACCAGGCAGAGGGCCTTCTCGGTGGTGGCGCCTGTCCTGTGGAACGCCCTCCCATCAGATGTCAAAGAGAAAAACAGCTACCAGATTTTTAGAAGACATCTGAAGGCAGCCCTGTTTAGGGAGGCTTTTAATGTTTAATAGATTATTTTATTTCATTTTTTCTGTTGGAAGCCGCCCAGAGTGGCTGGGGAAACCCAGCCAGATGGGCGGGGTATAAATAGTTTATTATTATTATTATTATTATTATTATTATTATTATTATTATTAGCAGGATTCAAGCACAAGAGCCCTCTCCCCTCCTGTGGTTTCCAGCAGTAGGAGAGAGTTCCATAATTACCTATACACTGTGTGATGAAACTTTCTTTTATCTGTCCTGAATGTTCCAAGATTCAGCTTCACTGGGTGTCCATGAGTTCTAGGGTTATGACAGAGGGGGAAAACAAAACAAAATCTCTATCCACTTTCTCCATGCCATGGATAATTTCATTAACTTCTACCATGTCACCTCTTACTTGCTCCGCCACCCCACCCCAGCAATTATTCTGCTGAAATAAAATGGGCCAGATTTTGTTATGGGACGCTTTGCTCCCTTCTATCATATAAGCGACTGGAAGCTTATAACCAACAAATACAAATCTTGCTCACTCGACTTCTTCCAAAGGCTTCCCGACTTTCTGCCTATGGTGCTCTGACACCCTTAAAAGGGTCTCCTGTCCTTTGGAAGCACAAAGGTAAAGAAGGGCAAATGCACTCAGAAAGAGGAATGATGCTCTGGTGAATGAAAGGGAAAGATAACCAACAGCCCCCCCCCCTTTACAAGTGAGTGTAGTCAAAGGCAAAGAGGAGATAAAAACCACTCTATATGACATAACACTTTGCCCTGGACTGAAATAGTGAAGCTGTGTTGAAGAGCTCCCCCGGGCAGTGTGGGGGGGAATCTTAGAGGACAAGAAAATGAAAAGAATAGCATGGCTGTCCAAAAACCGTGAAGAAAGATTTGAAGGCAGGTTGTCTCTGAATTTAGGTGTTTACACACTATGCAGCAAAGTACCTCGGCCATGCTGATAAAAATTACAGAATGCTGATAACAATCATAGAATCATAGAATTGTATAGTTGGAAGGGACCCACGATGCGAATCGAGCAAGACCTCTTCCTGCATTTCTGAGTCACTAAAATTACTTTAGTGTAGATTCTCAAATTCATGGCGAATTAAAAGAGGGGAAGGAAAAAAATAAGGGTGTTAAACCCCACCCCGATGTTATTTACTCAGTGCTGCTGACATTAAAGGGTTTCTTTAAGGGCCAGTGGGTTATTAACTTCCTGTCGCCTGCCACAATGATATGCTGTGACATATTGTCACTGCTTTCTACCGAAGCCTTAAACATTAATTGGGAAGTAAGATGAGTGAAGCGGCTTTAATGAGATACCTTGTTGTAACTTCTAACTTTACACATTATTTACAGTGATTCCACTAATGGTTCCATCCATCAGAGAGGAGGAGAGGGAAGGAGGGTGCAGTGAAATGGGTAGGGGAGAGAGAGAGAGAGAGAGAGAGAGAGAAAGAAAGAAAGAAAGATGGAGAGAAATACCTGGCATTAGCAACTGCAGAATGGTCTGATGTTGCAAGCAAGAGAGCTTCAGTTCATTCAATATTTCTGCTGTGCCCTTTTTAAGGCACACATTCTTTCTACAGCCTCCTGAATGCTTCCTGAAGAAGCATTAACAGAATTATCACCATTATCATTGTTCTTATTAGCACTGGGCAGGATCCAGCTAACGTGCCCGATCAGCACAAGGATTTCTTCTTACCCAAGAGAGCTTACCCATTCTCCTCCCCACCATGTGCCTTGTGTCCTCTCTAGATCTGCTCTGGAGGATTGGGGGAACCTCTAGAAAAGATTAGGGTTTACGTGGGGTTGGGGGAGTTAAGGAGGGAAAGTTCAGTTTTGAAGAGCAAATCACTGAGGAAAAGTGTTAGTCTGATACTAACGTTAGTCCTATCCACAGTTCTAGTTACAGGTAGGTAGCCATGTTGGTCTGACGTAGTCGAAACAAAATAAAAAAATCCCTTCCTGCAGCACCTTGTTGTTGTTGTTTAGTCGTTTAGTCGTGTCCGACTCTTCGTGACCCCATGGACCATAGCACGCCAGGCACTCCTGTCACTCCTGCAGCACCTTAGAGACCAACTAAGTTTGTCATTGGTATGAGCTTTCATGTGCATGCACACTTCTTCTGATATACCATGTTTATGAACCACCCTTCCTCCAGTTGTGAGTTGGGGTGGGGGGTTATACTGTAATGCCTGAGTCCCTTCTAATTCCTGGATCCAGCTAGGATTCAATTCCTGGAATAGCCAGACCTGCTATTTGATGATGTAATGGCCTAAGTATAGGTTGTTAAAGTTCCAAAGGAATTGGCTCTGTGCTAGAGGCCAAATGGGTGCTTCCCCTTCCATCAATTTGCAGGTAGTTAGAGGGAGAAAGGCCAGAGTTCTGTGTGTGAGCTAGAAGCTAGAAGCAGGCTGAAGGCTGAAGCCTGTGAAAGAGAGACATGCTTGATTTCTGTTGGAATCCAAGGCGGTGGCTATGGGAGAAGCAAGACCCTCTTGGGGTGTTCATGCTATGAGCCCCTCCATCATAGGTTCAGGTTGTACATGTGTGTAACTAAACCACGTATCCTAAAGACACTACAGTCTCCATTGTCCCTCTTTTTGAGGAAACAAAATCCCAAGTAAGTTACACATAGCTGCCAAGTTATCCCCTTTTTTAAGGGATTTCCCCTTATGCTGAATAGGCTTCCTTGTGAGAAAAGGGAAAACTTGGCAGCTATGAAGTTACAGGAACCCCTGGAATCTCACACCGCTCAGAGATTGGGGTGGCATGCAACATTATTGTTATTATTATTATGTTTATGAATCACCCTTCCTCTAGCCAAACTCAGGGCAAAATACAACAAAGGATAAACAACAAAATTATGTCAGTGATTAAAACAAATATAGAACTAAAATATTCACGAAATAGCAGTCATTTATAAACAGGGACCCAGAAGGCAGAACATAATTCATTCCATTATTTTCTCTGCTTTTATATCTCACAGTAGCTCAGCTCATAGTGTCGGTTAACCTCATTAGAGGATAAAGGGGGTTTGTTACAGTGCTGTGCTGAAATCTGTTCTCTCGTTTCTTGAAAGTTTTCTTCCCCGGCTTTCATTTTTCTGCTTAACTCCCAGGGAACTTTAGAATTTCTCTCAACGTTCCACAGGTGTGGGGTTTTAAGATTACCTTATTGTGTGGTGCTGTGGGTGGTTGTGTATTTTTCCCCCTCCTTTCCAGCAAACATTTCTCTAGTGCTCTGCAGCCCCCCCCCCCGGCTGTTTCCACTTCCAAAACAACCCATGGAGGACTTCCCTCACAATGTCCTCTTCTGGGCTTTAGGGGAAGCCCAAGTGTTTGGGGAAGCCGCAGAGTGCAGGCCATCAGAGATGCCATTTTGTAGAACAAAAGGCAGGACACCCACAAGCATACTTTGGCTACCTCAGAAGTATGGCAAACACCACAAAAACACCTGCATCTCATCCATCAGAGTTTCACCCAAAATTTATCTCCCCTTTGACATTTTTTGAATACAGTTTATTTTCTTATTTATTGATGAAGGGGGGGGGGAATGACAGAATGTTTTGGCACAGTACTAGTTTGTTCTTCCTGATCAATATGTGAATGCCAGGGGTCCTCCCCTGTCCACTCTGAACGCCCTCCCATCAACAACACACAGACCTTGTGGAGGGTCTCTCTGGGTTTAGGCTCTTTTTGGGTGAAATAGCAATACAAATTGAAACCGTCTCCAAACCAGCTTCTAGTAGCATCCCCTCAAAAAATACTAGAAGTTGTGCCTTTGTAAAGGAATTGTTGTCAGAAACTTCCAGGGCTTCCACAGAACTACAGTTTTCAGAGGTGTCTGGCTGAGATCAGCTTTTAAACTGGCTGCAATGTCTGTATGCCCTCAAAGATGCATAGCTGCCAAGTCTCCCGTCTTCCCTGGGAAACCCCCGTTTTTCCAGCTGTTCCCAGCCGAAAAAACGGATTTTTTTTTTTGCTTTTCCCCAGTTTATTCTGGCGCGGTGGCCATTTTGGAACTGGGCGGAGCATGCTCAGAAGCGACTTTTGATCCTGCTCTGCCCTGTTCCAAAATGGCCACCACACCAGAAGTCGCACTGCAGCCATTTTGGAACTACTTCCAGTCTGCTACTTCCGGTCGGATCCCTTATTTTTCAGGCTGGAACTTGGCAGGTATGAAGATGTGTATGGTTATCGGGCTGGATCCTGAACCAGATCAGATGCCCAGCTTTAGCTAAATCAGAATGAGACAACCCTGAGTTGGCTCCCCCACAGTGACCTAGGGTTGTCAAAAGTTCGGGGCAGTGGTGAAGGTGAGGGAGAGGCAGTCAGCCTCTGCAGGACTGAAATCTTGACTCATGGGCTGGTGAGGAGAATGTTTAATCCTGCTCTCTGGAGGGATCTGCTGGACCAGGGGAACATGCTGGCGAAAGATTGAACGCTGGGTGTCTCCCTCTTCTCCACATCTTTACAGTATGTTCAATTAGGGTCTACAATCCTGATTAAAGGAAGGAGACACAGCATCTCCCCCTCCTCACCACCCCCAACTGCATGTTTATTTATCCTTTAAAACACTAATTAAAGAGTAGGGCTGGCCCCTGACTGAATTCGGGCTCTAAATTCAGGGTTTGTCAGACCTGGACTGGATGGGGCGTAGGTATTTATAACCCAAGTGGATAATAACCCCTCCTTCAGATCCTCTGATTCAAGTTTAGATTTGTATTTCCTTATCTCTCGCCATTTCCTCATTCTCTCACGCATTTCATGCCAAATGCTACGTATCTTATTTCAATATTATTTATTCTTTTTGTTCATTCTGCGCTATCGTTCCTTCATTTCAGCGAGTCGGAATGGACACACCGCTTGGTTTATGGCCATGAGGAGTTTGCTTGATGAGCTCATAAAGAGAAAGGATTTCATATCTGGCTTTGAGACTTATGAAATAGCTAAATTTGACTGATATGAACTTCATTCCAAATATTCCATTCAGCTTTAGTCCCCTACTTATCGCATACGGCTGTGCTTTGTGGTTTAATTAGATCTGTCAGTTTCATGTTTAAGCAGCGAAATCAGTAACAAATGTCAAGTCTATACCAGGAAACAGAAATAAAGATCCCAGCACTAGCATTATAAGGGCCCACTTTTGCCGCAGGGAGCTCGGCAGAAAAGAAAAAAATGCCTCAGTTTATTTTTCACTTTATGCCAAATATGTTGAGGGGTTGGTGGTGAGACGATGAATCAAAACCCTATCCAAACAGTTATTTAAACCCCCAGGAACTTAACTATGTTGCCATTGGAAGTGCAATTATGGATCATTAAGTTTGTAATTTAATGGTTAATTAAGGCAGTGCTTTTTCCGGGGGGGGGGGGTATGCAGGGGTATGCATACCCTTAAACATTTTGTGAATCTAAGTTTGGCCTCATTGAGGGGCAGTATTTCAATATGAGTAGGAAAATGAGAGCATCCCTAAACATTTTTTTTTTAGAAAATCCCCCACTGAATTAAGGCATCAGTGAGCCAATTAAATAAGGGGTGGGTGGGTGGGTGGAGGTGTTGCTTATCAGGGTAGTATTATCTTTGCTGTGACAGCACATGCTCTGATTGACTGTGTAGTTCTGATGGAGGTTTTCTTTTGTATTTTTAGTTGTACGTTTCCTTGCTATGTACAAGGCCTGACGTAAGAAAGGCAAAACCTATATAAAGTTTTACCAGGGTTCCTTTCTCTGTGTTATTTGGCTTAGGTCTGCTCTCTAAACATGCAGCTTTGTGATTGATATAAACTACTCTTACATTTTCATATGTAGCTAGAGTTGCCCGTGAGTCAGTATTTCCCTTGTCCATCCAGGAAAACTAAATTCTATTGGTTAAGCCATACTGAGGACTGAAAAGCCTATAAATTTAGATTCTGGCAAGCTCCCACCCTGTACAGCTTGTCAGATCTACCTAGGTGACCTACTCTACACATACTATGGATCAAGGTGGCAATGAAATGGTTGACTTCTGATGGAAAGTACCATGGTGTTGTGGTTAAGAGCGGTGGACTCGTAATCTGGTGAGCCGGGTTCACTTCCCCACTCCTGCACATGCAGCTGATGGGTGACCTTGGGCTAGTCACACTTCTCTGAAGTCTCTCAGCCTCACTCACTTCACAGAGTGTTTATTGTGGGGGAGAAAGGGAAAGGAGAATGTTAGCTGCTTTGAGAATCCTTAAGGGGAGTGAAAGGCAGGATATCAAGTCCAAAGTCGTCGTCTTCTTCTTCTTCTTCTTCTTCTTCTTCTTCTTCTTCTTCTTCTTCTTCTTCTTCTTCTTCTTCTTCTTCTTTTTCTTCGGACCACAGGCAAAAAAAAATGTTCTTAAGGTACTTTGAGCTCAAGTGGCTTAGGGCTTTATGAATGAACACAAAAATCTTGAACTAAATATGTGCACTGGTGCCACTTCCTGTCCTACAAGATTCTGGTGCTTGTTCGCCTTCTTCTCTTCTGGGGCCCACTATATTTATGGCTCAGTCCTAAGCAAAGCATCAAACTGTTAGAAGTGGTCATGTCAGCAAGCGCAGGCTGTCATGTCACAGTGCTGCAGGACTGGAGGGGAAATTGTCAAAATTCCTTCTTCTACCACTGTTAATCATGAGGCTCTGTCTTCCTTTGAATCTGGTCAGCCTACTTCTAGCCCAATTATTTTAGCGTTTGGGGTCCCTTGCGACAGTGGCAAATGGTTTACAAGACAACCCAGGAGGCCAAATCTCTGTGTTTAACTCCCAGAACAGCTGCAGGCTGTGAAGAGGCAAATGCAAGCTACTTCCACGTTTTCTTGCTAATTAATGGGTATCCAGAGGGACTCTAGCTTGAGCGGTGGTATTCATTATCCAGCCCTCAGGATGGATAGGAATTTGCCCAAAGGAAGGATGCAAAGGGAATGTCACCGGTCTACAGGATGGCAGTGTAGGTCATTCTTTCAGTCTCAGCTGGCTCACCTGGTGACAGGCCAACCTGTTAATGGGGTTGATAGTTTCTGTGATGGGGACACACATATAAGGTATTGTCTTGTTTTGCCTTGCTAAATAAGGTGGGGAATGACAAAAGAGCAGCAATACTGAGCATAGCTGCCAAGTTTTCCCTTTTCTCGCGAGGAAGCCTATTCAGCATAAAGGAATTTCCCTTAACAAAAGGGAGAACTTGGCAGCTATGATACTGAGATGACTTTGCATGGACATCAAGACTGTCCACAAGGCTGAAGAAGTGAAGCATTTGCAAAAGTCCAGGAGAGAAGATTGGGCAGTTTGAAACACACCCCACCCCGGAATTGTTTCAAGAGTTCCTCAGTTCATCACATTTTTAATGATGATGGTTTTATGTACATTTGTTTTTAATTTATTTGTAGATTTTAGCTATGTCTTATCTATAATTTTATTATCTTCTAATTTTATATTATTGCAGAATAATCATGTATTATCCCTCACATTAGCACCAGGCTGTTAACATTAATATGGATGCAACATGCAGGCTGGTAAAAGCAACCTTAGCATATTCTTTGTGTGGGTTTGCACAGTGTGGATCAGTACACTAGGAATATGTTGAGTGTTGGTATAGAGGTACCCCATGGAGTGCAGTTAATCCACATGGCAGCTGTTCTATGTGTTACTGCAGACTCTGTGGAACAGTCACTGTGGAGAGGCTGTGTGTTCATGACTGACCAGTACGCAGAGAACCTGGAATGATGTGGCTTCCTCTCAGTTTTTGTGTGACAGGGGGAGATCACAGAATCATAAAGTTGGAGGGAGTGTGCTTGATAGTGGGGTCCAAAGCCAGAGCATACTCAACAGATGTAACAAGGCAGCTGTTTCCTTTCTGATCTGTATGCAGTGCAATCAACACCGTTTCTGTCGCGCTGCAGTTCAGTTTCCACAAAATACTTTGCAATTTGTCTCACTGTCCACTATTTAACATGTGCTAAGTAAATTACATAACTATTCACATAACTCACATTCATTTCAATGTAAAGGAAAAGTTAGAATTATTTTAAAATCCTGTCATTAATTGAGTATTATTTCTTGACTTAAAACCAACATTAACAACAACAATGTGAACTGATTGTATTCACTCGACTGATTTATTGTTCCTGACCACAGATGCAATGAACGAACTGCAGCAATTTCTACTTCCTTTTCCACGTTCGTCAGAATTCTCTGACATCTATAGGAAGAGCCCATCGTGTCCTATTTGCAATGTTGAACTGCTCTTACCATTAAGAAGTTTATCCTAATTCTCAGCTGAAGTCTACTCTCCTTAAGGCCGATTACATCTAATTTTACTCTCTCCAGGGCAACAGAAAACAAGTCTCTTCAGCACAGGCATGATTTGTTTTGTTTTCCTTTTTCCTTTTATTTTCCATCAACTGAGGAGTCCATAAAAAAAACAAAACCACAGCTCTGGGGCGGGGAGGAGGAATCCAGTTTCACAGTATCTGGTGCTGGGCAATGAAATGCTGGCAATGAAAGTGATGACGAGAGTTAATTGCATGTTTGAATATGTGAAAACATATGGGGATATTCAGCACAGAGATGCTGAAGGGAAATGTGTCTGTTTGCATCACATAGTTAGGCACTCAGGTATAGCAAGGGGCTCAGGTTCCCTTAAAATTTGAAATTCCACACTCAGCTGCAGCTACCTGCCAAGGTTGGCGCATCTTTTAATTATAATGTCTGTGTGCTTCTGCAGGCACCATTTAATTCCTTCTGACAGCCACCCATTTAAAATTAAAGTCAAACATTCAGAACTTTGTTGCCGAATGGAGTCACACAAGAGATGAGCTAATTGCCAGATGTTGTTAATTTGACTCTGATCTGCAACCAAAAAAGAGAAATTAAAAAATAATGGAAGAAAACCCAAAGTGGCTGTTTGTTCAAGTTGATGCTCTGTTAAGTAACTGACATGTGCAGAGCAGATAGGGGCGTTCTTGCACTAATAGCCTCATAGGCCAAGCCACTTTATGCAATGAACTGCGGAGTTTCCCTCGTGGGGGCCAATCTTCAATGGAGTCCAGGGCTAGCGGGGAAAACCCCTCCCCACAGAGCAGCCATATGTAGTCTGTCATCTGGCATTTCCACCAGCTAATCTGCTGTATATGGGAGGAGAAATTCCAATGGGCTCATGCCTCAGGAGAGGGAGAGAGAATATGAGTTGCAGAAACCTAAGCAACAAACATGGTTTGATTAATGGGGTTTTCTGACCACTTACACAAATTTTGTCTTATAGAAGAGTTGGAATGGAAGTTTCCGTTGATTTGAGTTCTCTAAGTTTCTTATTTTCACAGTCTTCAATTCAGTCCTCCAAATTTCTTCAGCAATTTGTGGTGTGTGTGTGTGTGTGTGTGTGTGTGTGTGTGTGTGTGTGTGTGTGTTAATCCTAATGAAAATCCACCAGCATTTTAGTGTGAACTTCTTTAAAAAAACATTTTTATATGTAGTTCTGACTAATGTATACATTCTTGCAAGCAAATTTCCCCAATATAATCCTTTTTTATATATTATTTTCACTAACAATTGGGGCTACAGGATAGCTCGGCCAGTAGAGCATGAGACAAAATTATGGGTCATAGGTTTGAGCCTCATGTTGGGCAAGCAATTCCTGCATTGCAAGGGGGATGGACTAGAATTCAGGCACCCCCAAACTTTGGCCCTCCAGATGTTTTGTACTACAATTCCCATCATCCCTGACCACTGGTCCTGTTAGCTAGGGATCATGGGAGTTGTAGGCCAAAACATCTGGAGGGCCGCAGTTTGGGGATGCCTGGACTAGATGACCCCTGTGGTCCCTTTCAACTCTAAGATTCTATGATTCTATGAAATACAATCCCACCAGATAATGTAGAAGCGTTCTGGGTCCGCCATCCCTCTGAAGACCCATAGTGTATGTGTTATTTTTTTCTGCAATAGTGAGACTTTGACAGATTCAGCCTTACAGGGGTACCTCGGGTTACAGGCGCTTCAGGTTACAGACTCCGCTAACCCAGAAATAGTACCTTGGGTTAAGAACTTTACTTCAGGATGAGAACAGAACTTGTGTGGCGGTGGTGCGGCAGCAGCGGGAGGCCCCATTAGCTGTTTCAGATTAAGAACGGACCTCCGGAACAGATTTAAGTTCTTAACCCGAGGTACCACTGTAAATGTATACTGTATCAAATTTCTCCCCCATCCCTGTTGAACAGAATAGCTCTACTCTAGTGTAAATGGCTAGATAATAATCCCACAAGGCTTTTACCCACATAGCAGAGTTACCTTGTGAGAAACATGGGACAAACTACTCGGGAACATTCACTAGTTTTTCTCTGTCATTAACCATCTGAGCCAAGTCCCCATTTCAGAGGCTGACCACCAGCCATGCCTACAGAAAAATCTCCCAGAGCTGTCAGAAAACCATATGGATTATATTTCTATCAGAGCCACTCTTTGGGATCATTTCAGTATCAAGATGGCTTCATGTGGTCTTAGGCCTGCAAGGAAATCAGGGCACCTGGGGATTCAGAGCTGGAGTCCAGGCCTGCTGAAGAGTCAGGAGAGTTTGACACATCCAGTTCATTTACCGATTACAGTCACCAATGGCTATGTAACGATGTAGTGTAGTAGCAAACTGCAAATCCAGATAACGTGCAGAGGAGAAAATAAGCATGCTCGCTTTGCTCACAGAACTGAGATGGGACAAATTAGGAACAGACTTGATAATTCTGGATCCGATGCTGAATACATCCTCGGCTGGATGTGAACTTTGTAGCTTTGGAAGCTCCTTCTCTAGACAAGCTGAAACCTGGGAATTCATTAGACAGATGGCCTTGAAGCACCTACGTTCTCTTTCTGCCGCAGAGATCTATCAGAGGAAGCCCAGCTTGCTTATGAGATATATTTGGATTTGGAGCACAGAGAACGACTTTGTTTAATAGCTCTCTTCTCGCATCAGGTCAGCCTTCTGATGTTTGGTGTTTTAGCTCACAGAGAGTTTATGCCCTAACGGGCCTCCCCACATGGTTGGACAATGCTTTCAAGTAGGCTTCGCTGCACTACTTCTCTGAGCTCAGGGAAAAATCAATTCCCTTTCCACGGCGCAAACTGGCAAATATACACCTTAAATGCAGTTAAGAATGGATGGCAATAAACTCACATTATTTTTAGGATACTTTTTGCCAAAAGCTCGTCGTCTGGTGCGGATTTTGGAAAAAAAAATCAAACAAAGACTGTGTAGGAAACAAACAAATAAAGACCTCACCTCCCCCATAAAATAACAAAAGAATCAAACTATTAAACCTTCATGCTGTTAAATAGGAGGGGAAGGATAATAAAACAAAATGTGATGTTCTTTTTTTGGGCACTCGTGGGCAGTCATTGTTCGATTTTGGCTGGAGCTTTTAAAGATCCTCCCTGCCTAGGGGTGAGACATTTATTTATTTATTCATAGTTTATAATATCCTGCCCTTTCTCCAACCAAGAGCAAAGAACAGCAAGCAGCACGAACTAAATCAAAATCAAAATCCAGGAAATCCTAATAACACCCCCCCACCCACCCACAATCACATCAGTGGCAAGTATCTGTAATACCACCCCATTGCAACCAGTTTCATCTGCAATCAAAAAGCCTGGCAAAATAATAACGCCTTTAGCTTTTACCTAAGTGTTTTTACTGTGGGGACCAACAGGATATGTCCAGGTGTCCTACTTTACAGAGGGAACCCCTTTATTTTGAACAGCAGTCAGAGGATGATCCTATGAAAGTGTCCTCTGTTTCGGGCCTCTCCAGTCCAATTCTGGTTTAAAGAAAAGGAGCCATTAAAAATGGAGAGCAGGAGTCTTGAAGTTGCCCCTCAACAGTTAGCAGCGCCTGGCCAGCAGACTGAGCAGGCATAGCTTGAAACCTTTTGCCCCTGCATATATGGCAATGGCTCTGTTGCTCTGTAAGTGCCACACTGCTGCCCAGCTG
Source organism: Zootoca vivipara (assembly GCF_965207765.1). Lineage (NCBI taxonomy): Eukaryota > Metazoa > Chordata > Lepidosauria > Squamata > Lacertidae > Zootoca > Zootoca vivipara. The sequence goes on from NC_142584.1 coordinate 83,729,535, forward strand.
GGGTTAGGATTGCTCTGTCTATTTTTTTAATATATATATTTTGACCACACACAGACCTAGATCATATCATCCTTAGCTTGGAGGGTGGGATGGGAAGGTGGTGCCCCCCCTTTCAGAGACTTCCTAGTCATTTATTGATATCAGGGATATGCAGGAGCATGAATGGGGGTAGATAATGTGTGCACAGAGGAGGCAGGTAGGTGGGGCCCAGGGCTGTCTTAAGCATATGTGTTGCCCGGCGCCCCCCAGGCTGCCCAGTCCCAGGCACGCAGGAGGGCAGAGCCAGCTGGCCACCTCAATGTCTTACTGGCTTGGTTATCCCTGAACTCACAGTGCAGAGCTGCCCGCAGCAGAAGAGCCCGTCGTGGTGCTCCGACCGATGGGTGGGCCCTTCCCCAGCCTCAACTCTCAGCCGTGGACTCTCAGCCTGGTGCCCCTGAGAGCCCGGCACCCGGGTGCCCCACACCCCTAGCACCTATGGGTAAGATGGCCCTGGTGGAGGCCCCTGAACCAACCTCCAGCCATGCCCCTGCCTCTAAGCCTAGTTCTAGCAATCCATTCCATGTCAAATCTTCTTATTTAAGTCACATGAAATGCAGTGGTGAATACCAAACTGAGCCAATTTAGCAAAATATGGTACATCCCCCTAATGCTGCTCTGTCCAAGACTCTGCTGGGCTATCCCTACTGCTTGTTTTGCATGCTAGCCAAACATGTACCACTGTAAAGAAAACATGCTGAATTCTGCTGTCAGCATTCTGGGAAGCATATTTGATTTTAAAAGCAGGATGTGTTGATACGAGTGCTCTTTACCCACATAACTGCAAGGATTCCCACTGGACACCCCAGATTTCCCGACTGAAATGTCTCCAGGGCTGCTTTGCATTTTCGAACATTGGATCTCAGGGGAGATGGTTGCATTTCCCACTTATCACATTTATTGCATTTCCCAAGATACACGCACCTGTGAACTGCATTGTACTTCCAGGGCAAAACTCCCAAGGTGCTGCACAGTACTGTCTTGATTTAATAACTGGAAGAGGAGCAAAGATGCATTTTCCTACCACTGTGTTGATTGCCGTTAGAAGATTGCACTGGGAAAAAAAGCAAACCAAACTAAATGACAAAGTAGTGTTTAAAGTACTTCTGTGACTGAGGATGAACCCTAGTCGCTGACACCCCTACCCAAAGCCTGCAAGCGAAAGAACCCATTAGCTAAATTACATTTGTTTAACTTTTGCTTTGACCCTAAAGGGCTTGTGCTGTTGCACAGTTGTATGCAATTGGCCACAGTTTTGTAATTAACATTTATTTGGTAACAGGCTTGTTTTTTTACAACGTGCAATGTACAAAGCACCCTTTGCAACCTTCTTTGTTGTATCATATATAATACAATTGTGGTCATGGAAATTTTGATAGCTCTTATTTGTGACCAGCCGTACGTGATGAAATATTCCCTTTTTAGAATGATGTTCTTCCAACAACAACAACACAAACTCCTCGTTCAGACACATTCCTGGGCCAAATATGGTGCTTCTAAAATTGGGCATCCTAAATAAATCTAAGACACGTTGAAAGTGTTGTTGAGATCTAGAGAATTGGCTTGTAAAACTGACACTTTGTTATTTGGCTGGTCTGAATTTCCAGGAGGCTTGCCGAGTCACAGCCACCGGGTGGCTTTGACAACCAAAATAAGCCACTTTACCTTGGGCAGAAAACCAGTGGCAGAAAAGAGAAGCATCTTTCTACCCTGCCATGGCCATCACCAGCCACTCATGGAACTGGTAGATCAGTTGGGAAATTTTAACATTCCTGGCTGTGGTGCATGGTAGCAAAAAAAGGACACCTTCATTTTCTAATTCCCAGGCTTTGTTCTGAAAATTGCAGCCAGAAGAATGGATCAGTATGGAAGTGAGAGCTGGACCATAAAGAAGGCTGATCGCCAAAGAATTGATGCTTTTGAATTTTGGTGCTGGAGGAGACTCTTGAGAGTCCCATGGACTGCAAGAAGATCAAACCTATCCATTCTTAAGGAAATCAGCCCTGAGTGCTCACTGGAAGGACAGATCGTGAAGCTGAGGCTCCAATACTTTGGCCACCTCATGAGAAGAGAAGACTCCCTGGGAAAGACCCTGATGTTGGGAAAGATGGAGGGCACAAGGAGAAGGGGACGACAGAGGATGAGATGGTTGGACAGTGTTCTCGAAGCTACCAACATGAGTTTGACCAAACTGTGGGAGGCAGTGGAAGATAGGAGTGCCTGGCGTGCTCTGGTCCATGGGGTCACAAAGAGTCGGACACGACTACACGACTAAACAACAACAACAACAACAACAACAACAACAACAAAGTTAAATTCTACACATTTCTACATCAGTTTGCTACCTTTTTAAAAAGCCCTCATGAAAATCCACCAGCACTTTAATGTGATTTTCCCCCAATACACACATTTTTCTGTATGCAATTTTGTGGAACATACATATTTTTGTCATGCATTTTTGCATGTTGTTTTCACCAATATGTGCACTTATTTGCACACTGTACCCTAGCATATGCATTTTGGTACACATTACTGGCGCCACCCACTGAAAAATTCAGGGATGTGCGAATTTTGAAGCCTATTGATTTATATGGTGCTGATGAGTTATGTTCACCTTTAAATGGAAATTTCTCCCCACTGCATAGAGTGCATAGCTATGGTAAGCCAGTTTCTGATATTCTGCCATGCTCCTAGTGTGAAGAAATGGAATAACTAGCAAGAAATGAAACCCAAGATGTGGACTGTGCAGATCAAGAGTCTGCGCAAACAGAAGTGATTTTGTTGACAAAGACAGGGGTGGTCCTTTCCAGGAACAAGGTGGGTGCCTTGATTGCTCAGGAGGTGGGTGGGGAGAGGTGATGGATTGCCGCACCATACTGTTGGCTACCTACAGGGCTCCATTATGGGGCAAGATGGCCCCAGAGATGGCCTGTAGGGGTGCCTGTGCTGTGGATGCTTTGTCACAGTGACAAAAACTATTTGAAGAGAAGCAGGAGTAGCTACAGGTTGGTGTACTGTACTATATGAAGGACAGAAGGAGCAAGAGGAGTCAGGAGAGCAGTGGGCCAGCATGTGCTCCTCCACCTTAGGCTGGCCCAGGAAGAGGAGAGTGTTCTTCAAACTTCATCAGAATCCCCTGTAAACCATTAATTCATTTTCACAGTCCTTATGGCTTTGTATGAAATTTCCCAAACCAAGCATATGAGAATCTCTGGCAGAACCTAGATTCACTAATCCCAAGCTATTCAAACTCGCAGGGTTCCCCCACCCATCTCTGCTGCTAGTAGTCACAGGCTGCTGTGATCCTACTGTGCACAGTATTTCCATTTATATGGATATACTCAACCAGTGATTTGGATTTGGGATGCCTGCAAGGCCCTTTGGGTAATTGAGGCTGCTAGTTATACCAGCACTTGCTTTTGCAGCAGTTGGTCCCCTAGATTGGCACAAGGCATCGCTCACAACTGTTTTACATGAATGCAATTTCTGAATTTCCAGTAATTGGAAGGTTTTGATCCTGCACAGCTCCTGCCTATGGGAAGGAACTAGGGTTGTCAACTGATCAGAAAAATAAATGACCTGACCTGCTCTTTTGCCTCCTAGCAGGATGTGCAAAAATCAGTAGGTGAAGCTTTTCACTGCATACTGATGCCTGTATATTATGCTGCTGTTACAGGAACAAGCACAAGCCAGGCATTAAGCAGAGCTACAACAGCCCATTGACAAGTTTGCAATTCTAGAGGGGAATGGAACATCTCTACCCTCCAGATGTCGTTCAGCTCACTTCTGCCCCAGATAACATGGTCAATACTCATGAATTGCTGGCATCTGTCTGTCTCAGGAGACAATGGAAGAGTGCAGCTTCAGAGGTAAAGTCAAACCATTGGGGAGTTACAGTGCCTGCTATGGCTGTAGAGACCAATAGGGGAGAGACATGCTTTATTGCAGGTGGGGCAGATGAAGGTGCCTGGTTTGCTGCTATAGGTGCAGCACAGCATTTATTCTCTCTGCACTCCTCCCAGCAGTCATTTCTCCTCTGGTCACTGCTATGGATACATGACCTGACTGCCTGTCTCCAGGCTCTGTGGATGTACATTACATTCATGTAATGCTTGCAGACATCTTTGCAACACAGAGTTGGTCTGCTAACAGGCCTAATGCCTGAAGCCAGCTCCCCATAGAGCATGTCCTTGGGGATCCTGCCACCTTCCATTTTGTGTACATGACCAAGCCATGTGCTTTATGCCAGCCTCAAAACCAACAAGGGATCTGCTGTTCTTTTTTGCCAAAAAGAGGATGCAGCTATGTTGTAGGTTGTCTCTTTGATGCAGTTCCATCTTGCTTCAACACTGTTTCTGGGGCAGTTCAGTAGTGCTTGTTCGACGGAATCAGAGAAGCATTCACAAAATTCATGTATGGCTGTTCTGGCAGTGTTAATTCAAAGCTGCACTTTCTGCTCTGTGCTATGGGTCCTCTTTGGATGAAAGATCTTGCTCACCACCAGGGTGTGACCCATGTTGCAGTCGGCACTAGGGTAGCTCCATTTGACACGGACACAGTTCAGTGCCAATTGCCTGTTGACAATCAAGTTCAGCTAGTGCCAGTGGCCTGACCTTGGATGTCTGCAGGACCCTTGCTGTTTTGCCTTGGTAGCGAATGGCTTTGTGTTTGTGATGCAAAGGCTGTGATACAAGGACAGCTCAAGCAGCCTTTGTCTGTTCTCATTCATGCTGCCAATACCAAAGTGACCTACAATATCCACTTGTGTGATGATCGTTCCTAACCGTGGCATTGAAATCTCCCAACAGAAATAGGTGTTCACAGGGCGGGACCCTCCTTGCAGGCTGGTCTAGTTCCCCATAGAACAATGCCTTGGTCTGTATGTTAGAGCACATAGTGGGACTTGAAACATTTAAGAAGTTGACTGTACTGGAGGTGGTTGAGAGGCAGAGAGAAAGCGAGAGTTCTGAGTTCTCAGTTGAGGGCTCTATCACAGACAGAAGGGAGTTCCTCACTGTGAAGCCTACACTTTCAACACTGGTTTTTCTGGATGCCCTCCTTGCCAGAAAAAGTTCCAGCTCTTCTCTAATGGGAGTTCTAGTCCAACACCAGCTAGAGGCTACAGATTCAGGAGCCAATTGACACTGAAAACTGAAATTCTCTTACTTCATGATCAGAAGGCATGCTTTGCTTTATATCTTTAGAAGCTTCCTCAATGGCACACCGAGTCGATGCCCCTTAAAGTTAATAACAGACCCAAATATATTGCCAGACAGAGCCTCTTCAATTTTCACTTCTTTAATCAGAACCCCGATTTTGCCTTTCATCCACCGCCTCTGCTTTCAATAGGCTCATTAAAATTTCCAAGACCAAATTAGGAGCGTTTTCAGCAAAGCACAACAAAATGCGTTGCCTTTGCCTTGCTGCAATTTCTTCAGACGGCGGCTGCAAAGGGAGCGCCTTGGCATAAATAGGAAGACCCTTTTCTTTGCTCATCCTTCCCAGTGCTGCAACTACCGTACCTCGTACACCTGTTCTTGGCTCCTTGGGGGTTTCTTGCAGGCTGCCTGGATGACAGTCCCCTTGTTAAAATATTGGGAGCACGTACGCAAGTGGGCTGCTAATAATCGCCTGGTATTTTAACATCTGATAACTGTCTCCTAAAATATTAATCAAACCATAACACATGATCCTAAAAATAGGCTTTCTGACTCCATTCCACACTCTTCCTAAGGTTCCCCGGATGGTTATGGCTGTTGTGAGTTAACCTTTTCTGGCATTTCACCGATTGTAATAACTGCCTTGCCTGTGAATGCAAAACTAGATGCCCTTTCCTGCTGTATAAACATACGCACACACACCCTCTCTCTCCCCTGGATGCTTCCTTTCAGGGCACGGGTCTCCTTGGCAGCATGCAAAAACATTCATTCGCCTGAGGAGGTAGTCAGGAAAAATTATTCTAAATAGCTCTGAAGAAGCCAAACTCTTTGTTTTAGTGCTTCTCCAACAACCTTGCTCTGCCCCTTCCCCAACACTCCTCCCTCCCCCAACATGCCCATTACCCAATCCAGCCTGGCCCTACCATAACAACGCAAAAGGCCCTTAAAAGTAATCTCTCAGCTTTCAAGGTGCTGGTGCTTCCCGTAGGTTTGACAACACACCCAACTTCATGCATTCACCCTTTTCTGAGCAGCGATGCTAATGGATGGAGCTCTTTTATAAATATTTGATTGACCTGCCAGTGCCCTGCTGATTTCATTTATCACTTGCTTCCATCAGATCAGTGCTACTAGGGAGCTACTAGGGAGTAGAGTCTTCCTTTCGTAAAACAGGGTTAAACCATGCATGCATGCCTGGGTGCTCGTGTGTGCACAAATACACACACATGCATACACACACTTTTGTTTCTTACTCTGGGAAGGAAAATTGCTGCAGATGGAATAAACAACAAATTAGTTATGGGATGACAGGGGAAGTGGAGGGGAAGCGACCTTTGGCAAGTCCACATCTGGAACATTGGCAAGCAGATTCTATGCATTTCAATAAGCCTCACAGACTTCAATGGGTCTAGCTCCCAAGTAAGGGTGCAAATGGAAGACTGAAGCCATCTCAATATTCTGTATGTGCAGGCAGGGCTCTTATTTTCAGGCAGAACTCGGCAGCACTCAGTTCCGGCACCTCTCAGGTGGGCACCATTGCCATTATAAAAGGACAAGGGAGGCGTTTATGGTGAGTTCCAGCACCTCTTTCTCTAGAAAAATAGCACTGTACAGTGCAGGGAACTGGAAGTGGGGTGGGTGGGTGCAGTGGCGAAGCTGCGTGTTCAGGCACCGGGGGCGGAGAGTAGGTGGGGGCGTGGCTGGCACACATCCTGGGAGTGTGGTGCACGTCCCGGGGGTGTGGCACGTCGCCTGCGGGGGTGTGGCGCCAGCCTTGGTGGGAGGGTGTGCGGCGCATGTTTGGGGGCGGCCGTGATGATACCCCCCTCCCCGATGGTGCCGGGGGCAGTGCGCTCCCCCACTCCCTCCCTCCGCCAGTGGGTGGTGGTGATTTATGTCTTAGATCACAGGTTGGCAACATTCCGCCTTCAGGCCTTTGGACTAATTTCATGCAGCCCTTGGTCTAATTTAATCTGGGTGCAGAAAATGCACCAGTATAGCACCTAAACAGTTATGATTTCCCCCCAAAGAATCCTAGCTCCCATCATGTGGAATCTGAATACCTGAGCCCACTGGACCCCTGGGAACTTGAGCTTAAACTTTAAATTCATTCACGGATCCTTTGCCTCCGCTGACCCTCCCAGAGTGCTCTGTCTTCCAAAGCAAACTTCCCCCAAGATTTGCTGGCATATTCTCTGAGGAATGTTTTTTTCTTTTGTCCTTTCCTGGCTGCTTTCAATACTATTATCTGTGCTGTTTGCTGGATGCAGCTTGCCAGCCTTGTGCTTTGACTGATGCTCGATTCTTGTAACCAGAACATGTCTGTTGATTGGAGTGTCAATAGATTTCTTGGCAGAAAGGGCACCACTCCTTGGAAATGTAAAACTGCATTTCAATCTCATTTAGGAGGAAAGAATGGAGAGAAAAAACAACAACCCGGGGGGGGCAGGGAAGAAAAATGTCCTAAACTACATTTTCTCCTCTCTTTTTGAGCTAGAGCTTTAAGTAAACAAGCTCTTTACCTTCTTTTAATAAGGTCATTTGCGGCATCACTTTCTTCGGTGGATGGAGCATTTCGTGTTGTGTGTATTTTAAAGAGTCCAATGGCCTTTTCGTTTAAAAAGCTTTCAAGGTGGGAGGGAGGTGCGTGGAGGGGAAGCACCTTGTCTCCTGCTTGCCAGCAATGACACCAGCCTCCTAACAAGCCCTGGCATCAGCTCCCCCCACCCCAGCCCTCCTGTCTGCAATGGCAGATTTCTGTGCACAGGATCATAGCTCCAGCCTCCCCAGAAGAAGGCACCTTTGACTTTTTCCAAATAACAATACAATTACCTTCGAAAGCTGGCAGCCAAAGTACATGCTGAGAAATGGACACCATTAATAAGAAATTAACCACCTTCAGGGAACAGCCAATTTATTAACCGGCAAAGGAGACAAAAAATGATCTGCAGCGCCTGGTAAGAGGTGAGGAAAGCCCAGTTCTAATCTAACAGGAGAGTGAGTTCTAGATAGAGGCGTCTGGGTGCCGGCACATTCACAGCATGAGATCCAGAATAAATGTTTTCCTGTGAAGACATTTGGGCATCCCAGGAGTTTACTGCAACAGTATAGGAATGGCTTCCATCTCCTCCAATTGCCATTGCTCTCTCTCTCTGTCTCCCCACCTCCCTCCCTCCCTCCCTCCCTCCACATTCACATGATTCATCTAAAGCACTATGATACCATCACTAACAGTCCAGGCATCCCCCAAAGAATCCTGGAATCTGTAGTTTCTTAAGGGTGCTGAGAATTCTTTGGGGATTCTTATTCCCCACACAGAGCTACAAAACTGCTATTATTATTATTATTATTATTATTATTATTATTATTATTCACATTTAATAACAATAAATAAATAAATTCACAGTTGTTTAATAATAATAATAATAATAATAATAATAATAATAATAATAATAAATTTATTATTTATACCCCACCCATCTGGCTGGGTTTCCCCAGCCACACTCTGGGTGGCTTCCAACAGAAAAATAAAATACAGTACAGTCATACCTCGGTTTACAACTACCTCGGTTTACAAACACCGCGGACCTATCTGGAACGGATTAATCCACTTTCCATTACTTTCAATGGGAAAGTTCGCTTCAGGTTAAGTACGCTTCAGATTAAGTACAGATTTCCGGAACCAATTGTGGTTGTAAACCGAGGTACCACTGTAATCTATTAAACATTAAAAGCCTCCCTAAACAATTTAACAATCAATCCCTCTCCCCCAAGGAAGTCTGGGAATTGTAGCTCTGGGAAGGGAATGGGGGCTTCTTAACAGCTCCCCGTACTCTTTAGAAACCACAGTGCCCAAGATTCCTTTGGGAAAACCATGAGTTTTAGAGAGTGCTTTCAATGTCTGGTGCGACTGTAGCCTCTGTCTCTCAGATACCCAGCTCATACTCAAGCTGCATGCTGTTTTGTGTTTGTGACCTGAGGCAAGGCAGGCCTTAACAGAGCGATAGCCAACATGGTGCCCTCTGGATGTTGTGGACTGCAATGCTGATCATCATAAACCAGTGGTCCTGCTTGCTAGGGCTGGCAGAAATTGCAGTTCATAACCTCACAACCAAGTTGGAGTTTGCTTCATGTTGGAGATTCCAGGAGGAGCTGGAAAAAAATGCTGTTGGGCTGCCACTAGAAGGAAGGAGCAGGACTCCTTGAAAGCCATGCCTGATACAATTCTCATATCAAACAAATGTTTTGACTTTATTACTTAATTCTTAGCTTACCTTACCTTTCTGCCAGGAAACCTTTCCATTTATGATGGGTTTTGCATCTGACTGGCACACTCCTGAAAATTTAATGGATCATTTTTTGGGGAGGCAGGTGAGACAAAGGGAAGGGAAGACTAAGTCCAGTCATACTAAGTGAATGATTACGTAAGTATCATAGCTATTCTAACTATTTTTTTAAAAAAGATACTCATGCTGAGTGATTGAGTTTTGCAGTATATTTATGGTACTCCAATGGCTGTCATTGTAGCAGGGCCCCTTGTTGCACATGCAAAATACTGCTTTATTCAGATCTCCTACTTAATGTCAGGGACTGGACAGAGGAGGAATGGTGGAGACCGCCTCCCCCTCCTCCTGAACCTTCCAGAGGGAGACAGTATAGTTTTACAGCAGTGGTTTGCAGAAAGTCACAGCTCAGAGGCAGAAGGGGTAAGTGGCCCTAAGCAGCCACCGTAAGGTGGGTGGTGCTGTTGATGATTGAGGAGAGAAGGGAGGGGGTGGAGATTACTCGAAGCAACGCCATTACTCCAAGAGGTTTCATTTCTAAGCCTCTCTCTGTGAATATTAAATAAAAGACATTGGTAAGAGCTTTCCTTGTCTATCTATTCCTGACAGCCTACTTTGTTTGGGGGGTGGGTGGGTGGATTCCCTGATGCCTGACACTTAAGTTGGAAGAGCCAGCAGGTGCAATCCAGGGTTGCTTTGTCTACACTAATGTGGTGCCCTCCAAATATTACAGACTACGGCTCCCATCAGCCCCGCTGAGCATGGCCAAGGGTCAGGGAAGTTGGGACTAACAACATCTGGAGAGAACCGCGTTGGCTTTATATCAGGTGCTGTGTCATGTGAACAGGGCTTAAAACATCTGACTACTTGTGTGGAGTAATGCTAGAGAGTCCCCACTGTCCATCTCGCCAACCAAAAGGTTAATGGACAAAGTCAATAACCAGCTCCTTTCACAGCAGTCTCCCACTTTAGTCTCTCAGTATCTTTTCCCCTAACTTGTGAATACAGTTGGAACAAAGCTCTTAAATGCTCTTTAAAAATGCCAGGAACTGACATTTTCTCCATCTAATGTCAACATACATCTTGCCTTAAGTGATGTCTTGCCGACCACACAGGTAAATTGGTGGAATAAGGAACTACGCTCATGTTTCGTACTAAAAATCTCTGGCTAAAGCCCAGCTAAAGTAGAGTTGAAAGTGTTCTCAGAAGATTGGTTACTATTAATTCATGATTAAGCCAACCAATAATTCCTCCCCCTGACTTTTGGTAGAATTTCAACTATTTCCAAAAGTATCCCAAGGACATCACCTGCCTTAGGTTATCATGATGTCACATGATCCTGTGAAATGAGATGAAGTTTTTTCTCATAAAACAAAACAAAACAAAAAACAAAACAAAAAACAAAACAAAAAACAAAACAAAAAACAAAACAAAAAACAAAACAAAAAACAAAACAAAACAAAACAAAAACAAAACTTGAAACTATTTTTACAGAATGAAAGGTAGCAGGGACTGGAGACAGGAGGAGGGATGGATGACTCTGACAATTTTGGCTTCTCTCATTTTCTCATTTTCTTAATTTTAAATTCAAGTCTCAACATTTCCACATCAGTTTTTTTAAGCCCCCCCCCCAAATTCACCAGGATTTTAATGTGAATTTTGCTTAACATACACCTGTTGGGTTGGCTGGATAGCTGCAATGAAAAATTCAGAATTGTGAATTTTGATGGATGGCTGTTTTTGGTTCTCACATTGCTTCAGAAAGTGTGAATTATGCCCTGTCTTTGTGTCATCTTGCCTGTTATTTGCTTTCTTTTTATCCATTTGTATTCATTTATATTAAAAATATTTATATACCACTATATCGTAAAATATATCAAAGTGGTTTACAAAAAAAGTATATAAAACCATACAATATAAATTGTATGAAAAAGATTGAAATCAGACATCAATTAACCATTGTGGAAAGATGTGCCTGCAGGTCCCACTTATTGAACGCAGTGCGCCCCCTGGAAATCTCTCATTAGGTGAGCATTCACATAACGAATCCACAATTTCCATTGATGCCTATGGAAACATTTCTAATCTGGGATTTGTTTGATCTCTCCCCTTTCTCCATGGTTTCTTCTTGAAATAGCTGCAGGCAACCAGCAAAAGAGAACCAAAGTAAGAACTAATTGTCTGTTTCCCTGCCCTTGCTCCACATTTTTGTCTGCCACTGGCCGGAAGAAACACGCCACATGGTGGTACCACATTCCTAACACCAGATGTTGTCAGGTGAATTCATCACATGGTTTCCATTTTGGGCACACCTGAGTTCTCCTGTCCTCAATCCAGTTTGGAAGGGGATGTGATTCAGATCACCACAAACATTGTTCTTTTCTCTCTCTTCCCTTCCCTTCCTGCATTTTACTGCTTTATATGGGGGAGGGGGAGGACAAATAAACTACAGTAGTTGGGGACACCTCGGGATATTTCAGTACCTGAGGCAGATGGCACCCCAAAACGATGATTAAAATGTTAATAGCTGCCCTTAATGAGACCTTCAAATCTGCCACATGAGCCAGACTATGGTGCATAACTCTGAACTTTATAAATATGTCTGAAGAGGCCATTGTTTTAGAAATGGCTCTGGTATCCTTTCAAATGCCCACTCGTATTTTTTTTTAAAAAATCTATATTGGATTTAATTTGACTACATTTGACTCAGAGGAGACCCTTTGAAATTAGCAGACCTAACTTAAGTCATGGTTATTCAGTGAGTTCAGCTTAGTTGAAAGCCACCCCCATATTTCTTACAACCAAGAAACCCCAAAAAGCTTTTATGCAGCAGTTTCTCCAGAACAGTGTCTCAACACAATTTTATTTGTTTAGAAAAGTGTTTCTGTACTGCCATATCGTAAAATATTAGGATGGTAAAAAATGATGAAACATAAAACACCACTAAAAACAATACAAATAATCATTAAAGTGACTGGCTAATAATATCAATAGTAATAGTGGTACTAAACGGCTGCAAAGCCTTGCCAGCATTAAAAACAGTCTTCAAGAGATGCCTGAATGTCAAATGTGCCTGTTGAACCTCTGCTGGAAGAGTGTTCTATAGCATGGGATGGGCAATGCCTGAGTTCTAGTTGAGGCCTAACAGTGAAAGTTTGTTAAACAGGCATCTTCTGCTATTTTAGACTCAGGACCCACTTTTAACCCAAACATGCATTTGTGGACCAATTCCGTAATATTTTACCATGTAGTTTGCATGGTGGTAGATTTCCTGCTGCGACCCATGTTGAATCAAGCCGCAACTCACATGTGGATCCTGACTCACAAGTTGAAGACCAGTGTTTTTAAATATACAACTTTCCAAGTTTAAACTCCCTGTTGCTTCATATCCTGGGTGTGCTGCGGATCCTGCCCCTGCCCCATGAGCCCCCCCCCTGTGGCAAATACATTACCGTCATGTGTGCCTCATGAGTTGGGCCAAAGGGAGTGTCACTCTTTCCTTTTTGGGACCACTAGAGAGATTTATCTTTATTTACTTAAAATATTTTAAGCCGCTATTCTAGGCATCCCCAAACTGCGGCCCTCCAGATGTTTTGGCCTACAACTCCCATGATCTCTAGCTAACAGGACCAGTGGTTGGGGAAGATGGGAACTGTAGTCCAAAACATCTGGAGGGCCGAAGTTTGGGGATGCTTGCGCTATTCATTATACGTGTGATATCAAATGTAGGGAAGATAATAAATAAGTCTGCTGTTTGTGAGGTAACAGAAAACCGGATGTTTTCTCCAGATAAGAGGAAATAGTGCCAGGGTGACCTCTTTCAAGCACAGTACTAAAAAGTAGCTACTCATAAGCACTGAGGTGATGAGATTGGCCCTTGACTACTCAACTGGGGATTCAAAGGATATCAGTCGCTTAATGATAACGGTGCCTCTCTTGAGAGACAACTTTATGAGCACGAGGAATTATGAGGAAAACTTTATGTTCTCATCAGCCTCTTCCCTTCCCTTCCCTCGCTTTCCAGCAAGGCTGTGAGAACTAATTAGTTAATGTTTGTTGAGTGTCGCAAAGGTGGAAGGAACGGTGTGAGAATGATAGCAGGTGCTATTAAGGTAGTGGCTATACTCTTATGTGTCATTTCATACTTAATGAATGCATAATAACTGTCTGCTTAAACCGAGAGGCAAATCTTTCTTTCCGACAGTTTCTTCATTAAAGCAAAACTGTAATGTTTCTGACGGCTGATTGGATTGTGATTTTTTCCCCATTAAAAAGTTGAAATCTTTAACATTTTTTTTCCCCTTAAAAAACAAAACAACGACTGGATCAACATCAACAAATAGAGCCAAGGAAGAAAACTATATGCTGGAATTTGAAAAAGAGAGATGAAAGGAGATAATGTATAGTTTCAGGAAAATTAATAAATAAAGAAAGAAAAAGAACTATTTAAGGAGTGTTGAAGTACATGCTGAACTTTTATGCAAGATCTACATTGGCTCCCAGTACGTTTCCGAGCACAGTTCAAAGTGTTGGTGCTGACCTTTAAAGCCCTAAATGGCCTCGGTCCAGTATACCTGAAGGAGCGTCTCCACCCCCATCATTCTGCCCGGACACTGAGATCCAGTTCCGAGGGCTTTCTGGCGGTTCCCTCATTGCGAGAGGCCAAGTTGCAGGGAACCAGGCAGAGGGCCTTCTCGGTAGTGGCGCCCGTCCTGTGGAACGCCCTCCCATCAGATGTCAAAGAGAAAAACAGCTACCAGATTTTTAGAAGACATCTGAAGGCAGCCCTGTTTAGGGAGGCTTTTAATGTTTAATAGATTATTTTATTTCATTTTTCTGTTGGAAGCCGCCCAGAGTGGCTGGGGAAACCCAGCCAGATGGGCGGGGTATAAATAATAATATATTATTATTATTATTATTATTATTATTATTATTATTATTATTATCATTATTATTATTATTATTTGGTCTCTACCACTGAGCTATGGTTATTCCCCAGGGAAATATATCCCCAAAGAAGAAAGGTCCCTGGAATAGGAGACTATGGCAAACCTGTGCTGCAGAATACACCAAACCAACACAGATCTTTCAGAGGACCTGACTCTGGTTGATTTAGATCCCATCTTTCTTCCATCCATGGAACCCAAGACTGCATGCCTGAGGTCATCCCAGGCCTTCTCCCTTCCAAGTGCTGGTCAGAACCAGGGATCTTCCTCTTCCTCTGCAGGTCTTAGTTTGGGCTGGCAGGAAGCCAGAGCAAAGATCAACAGGGGAAATTGGCCACAAAACTGGATGCTCTCTTGAAAACACAGCCATGCTATCTGTTGCAGTTGCTGGATGCAATGCTGGACACTGCTGCTGTGCACAGAAGGGCAAGTTTAGGAAGTGCACATGTGGGGGAGAGAAAGAGTGAGAATGCCAACGTCGCAGGTTTGATCCCCGTGTGAGACAGCTGCATATTCCTGCATTGCAGGCAAGCTGGACTAAATGATCCTCGGGGTTCCTTCCAGCTCTGCAGTTGCATCTGTTGCACCACAATTAGAATATGATAGCAGGCAATACTAAAGTCTGCTCCCAGAGCCATCACAAAGCCTATCAGAGGAAAAGGCTTGCAGTAAATCCACCCAAACTCTCTCTACTTGACTTCTTTGTGTGTTTCAGTCACAGTTTCAGCCACTCCTTTAGTTTGGAAACATACTTTGGGCACTACACGTTCAGAGTTTTTCCCTTTTCTTTTCTTAATTGTAATCTACCTTTCTGTCTAGGTACAATAATAAGATTTTAAGAGGGATGCAATAAAATAAGAGACCATCAAAGTGCAGCGTTGTGAGCTCCCCCTGCTGGCCTAAAGCATGAAAGTCACCGAAATATTTTGGTGGGAAATGAATGAAGGGACGTTGAGAGCACAACAGAAAGAGTAGGATTGTTTCATAGCTCACCTATAAAAACAAAACTGAAATGCTCTCTGGTCACAGACTCTGAATGGATCAAAATCAATCTGCCCAAGCTATCCCCCCACTGCAGATCTGCCTGTGTCAATTCCCTTGGTATACTCTGTAGGACTGCTGTAAAGGCCCACGCAATAAAGCACTGCAATAAGTTAAAATTGATGTCTCCATTTTAAGGAGTGCCAGCAGTCATTTAGGAAGGTTGCCCAAGACTCCTTGATACTGAGGACTTGGTGGTGGGGAGTCTGTCTGAATTTGGAGAGGAACCTGGCGAGTCTTTATATTGCATAATGCATTTGATTTCATTATAGTGGCCTATACCATATACCTTGGGCATCGGTATCATAGAGTTGGAAGGGACTTGGTGGTGGTGGTGGGGAGTCTGTCTGAATTTGGAGAGGAACCTGGCGAGTCTTTATATTGCATAATGCATTTGATTTCATTATAGTGGCCTATACCATATACCTTGGGCATTGGTATCATAGAGTTGGAAGGGACCTAAGGGTCATTCCTGCAATGCAGGACTCTTAGCTAAAGCTTCCATGTCAGATGGCTATCCAATGATATAAAATAAGTGGTTTGCCTAATAGAAACAGGCTTTAAAAACAGACTTCAATCAAATGACCAAAATACAGGGGGGGACCCCATTATTATAATAATTATTATTACTGGTAGTAGTATTTCATTATCCCACCTCCTTCTCTAAAAGTATGACTGATAAAAAAATAACAAGGACATAATAAGCTGCCTTATCCTGAGTCAGACCATATGGTTCAATAGTTTCTACACTGACTGGCAGCAGCTCTCCTAGGATTTCAGACACAGCTTCGCTCCCAACCTTGCTTGGAGATGCTGGGATTTGAACCTGGGACCTTCCGCATGCAAGGCAGGTGCTCCCCACTCCTTCCTTTGGCTACATTCTGTGGCCTATTAAAGATTCACCCTTACATTGTAACACGAGCTGTCACGGTGGCTATAGAAAGAGAAATCCCCTGCTGGATTCTTCCTTTTGTACCCAAAAGGATAGCACTCCTCAAGCTGGGTTTTGGCTCCTGAAATCTGCTGCAATACAACTGTGAATCTTTCAAGGTGCTGCAGCCTTTTTGTTGTTGTTGCTGTTCCTTTTTGGTTTGGTTTGTTGGCTTTGCAACTCTCACATGGCTGCCCCTCTGGGGTTCTTTGCATTTCACGAGCAAATATTACCCGGCACCTATGTTCCTCGTGGGGGGCAGGAGGGGAGGCGAGCAGGAGGCGAAGCATTCAATAAACCTTCAGCTTCATCTCGAGGGGGAGAGAAGGATTTGCTACACTTTCCCACGTCCGTTGTTGTTGACAACACCATGACACCTGAACCTCATCCCCTCTGTGCTGTGTGACAAGCCTAATATCATGATTCAAACAGTCCTCACTGTTTCCTCATCAGTGTTAAATACTCTGAAGGTCATGCGCAACAGAACCCCCTGACGCAAGCTACCAAAGGTCAGGCTGTGCTTCAGTTTTGGTCTGAATATTTTCTGCTTTTTGCTCCCCCCCTTCCCTCCTTTGTTTCCCGAGGCTGCTAAGGCGAGGAGGTTTAGAAGCCGCCGCTTCCCCTCCCCACTTTCTCTCTTCTTACTGCTCTCATTTATTTCAATTTGCTATGCTTTCAGCATTAAGAGGGAAAGGAAGAAGGCATGATTGTGTCTGCCGAGTGCAAAATAAAACACCCTGGCTGCAGTCCATAAACTGGTGCAGCTGGCATGGGATTTGAGCTGGCTGGCATATTCGGACTTTTGATGGGAATAACAGCCCTGATCCTGTGCAGAGTTAAGCTTGAATTTGATGGGCTCAGGCAGAGCCTGTTATGCATAGGATTGGGCTGTAGATCAGCTGGAAGGGGGGAAATCAATATGTTGTCATTGAACCAAATTATGGATTGCATTGCTGAAGAGGACAGGCAGATGTGAAAAAAGCGGGGATGTGCTAGTTTCTCTTTCAGAGGTGGGTGCCTGTGGGCCACGTGTGACATCTAAAGGATGGGTTTTTACTGCCCTTTGAGACTGTTTTTGCTAGAAACTGAGGATTTAAAGGTTTCTAGGCACTGTGGGTTAAACCACAGAGCCTAGAGCTTGCCGATCAGAAGGTCGGCGGTTCAAATCCCTGCGATGGGGTGAGCTCCCGCTGCTTGGTCCCAGCTCCTGCCAACCTAGCAGTTTGAAAGCACGTCAAAGTGCAAGTAGATAAATAGGTACCGCTACAGCGGGAAGGTAAATGGCGTTTCCGTGCGCTGCTCTGGTTTGCCAGAAGCGGCTTTGTCCACATGACCTGGAAGCTGTACGCCGGCTCCCTCGGCCAATAATGCGAGATGAGCGCTGCAACCCCAGAGTCGGTCACGACTGGACCTAATGGTCAGGGGTCCCTTTACCTTTACCTTTAGCCCTCAGAATGCAGGAGCAAATATAGGGTGAGTCCTTTAAAAGAGGCCCTGTGGATACAGACTACACATGTTGCACGGGGCCTCTTTTAAAAGACTTACCCTGTATATACATGGGCAATCTTTCAGCAACAAGAGGGTGTAAAGGCTGCAGAAATATCTAAACCTAAATCAGTATTTTAGAATGGTTACACATGTGTAAACCTACTATAGAATACCACAAAACAATCAGAAGATGTCTGTCGCCTGGAAGGTGGAATTCATCCTGTTCACAAAAATGATTTTCAAATGATTTATTTATTTATTTCAGTTGCCTGCCTTGTGATTGCTATTTAGCACTAAACACTCCTGCCAACCTAGCAGTTCGAAAGCACGTCAAAATGCAAGTAGATAAATAGGAACCGCTACAGCGGGAAGGTAAACGGCGTTTCCGTGTGCTGCTCTGGTTCGCCAGAAGTGGCTTTGTCATGCTGGCCACATGACCTGGAAGCTATACGCCGGCTCCCTCGGCCAATAATGCGAGATGAGCGTGCAACCCCAGAGTCGGTTACGACTGGACCTAATGGTCAGGGGTCCCTTTACCTTTACCTTTACCACACTGCAAATTGTCTGAGACCATTGACTTGCAATGTTTGTTTGATGTAGCCCTTGAACAGGAGCCAGGAATGGTGTTCAAATGAGTTGTGCTGAGTGAAGTAGTAGATCATTGTGTACCAAGAGGCTTGAATAACATCTAGATATCCCCACTGGAGAAATGTGCAAACAAAGGTAATCTTTTGGTTAAACTAACACGAAATGCAGATCCTTTCTGTGTCTATGCTTAAGTCTAACATTTATACACTGTTAAACCAGGCAGCATAGGGTGTGTGTTCCTGTTTTATGTTCCATTGTGAGCTATTCAAGGCTGTTACTGTTTGGGCAAAACTGGGAGTTGGTCAAAGAGATTTGGTATCTATTGTTCATCCAAAATTTCACGATCTCTGGTCCTTTCTGAATCCGTTTTCTGATCTTGGATACTCAACTGTGTTCCACAAATAATGATGCCTTTGTACAATAGTCCATCAAAGTTAAGGCTGTGAAAAGAACCTGCACCACAACAGGATGATTCACAGGGCAGCCCTAACCCAACTTCCCAAATCTATACAATCTCATTTCCATAACATGGAAATGAGGTGCTGCAATCATGCAAATCGGGTGCACCAATTTAGCAGACAACGTTTGCATGATGTGCGTGGCTTCTTTGGCTGCCTACCAGAGGTGGCAGGAAGGAAAACGCAAGGCAGCCCTATTTGGCCAATTGGTTTGAAGCTGTGACTCAGATTTGGGTATATTTTAGCTATGCATCAGTTCATTTAATAGTATAAAATCATTTGCTTACTGTTAGGGTGTCAGATATATTCAAACATGCATGTTTTGCTGATGGTTCCCCTTCAGTTGCCCGCATCTCTAAAATTATGGTATGTGAGAATGAGAGACAAGATCTTTCCTTATGCAGCACTGGAGTCATTCTAGCTCGGCAGGTAAATCCAAATCTTGTCTTGTTCACGAGTTTGAAGCTGATAATGTTAAGTACCACCTTGCCAAATGTGATAGTTTTACACCAGCCTTTCTCAAAAAAACCATTCAACAGCTTCCCTAATAAGGAATGCTGAAGATCAATGTGAACTTTGCAAAGAGTTCCAAAGAAAAATTGCTTGAGAGCACACCCTCACAAATTCTCTCCAACTGAGAAATCCTGAGCCTTGACCCGGTGGGGTGGACTAAAGCAGTGGAAGAAGTGCCACACCCTAAGCACTGCTCTTTGGGGCTGGGGGTTCTTTTGCTGCCCTGGCTCCACTTAAGGGGCCTAGGGATCAGGTCCCTCAGGAGATGCACAGAGCTTTGGATCCAGTGGATTAAAAAGCCATCAGGACCCCAAATGCCCTATTTCAGGGCTTTTCTGCATGCTGCCCTTCCTATCCTGGTAGATGTCATGGAGGTCTTTGGTATGATGGAACCCTCCTTGCTGGTGGAGGCCAAAGGAGCCCAGTGGAAGGTCACCTCCTTCTTATCCTAGCGCCCCTCCAGCACTACAGATTGGGATTAGGATTACTATGAAAGACTCCTTCTCAATTACTAGCCCCTCTCTTTGGTTGCAACCAACACAACTCCCTGGGTGTAACTCCTGCTAAACTCGATGGGGGTTAATTCAGATTATACATGTATAGGATTGCACTCTTAGGAAGGAAGCTTGCTTGAGATCTTGTGCATAGCTGCCAAATTTTCCCTTTTGTCGCGAGGAAGCCTATTCAGCATAATGGAATTTCCCTTAAACAAAGGGAGAACTTAGCAGCTATGATCTTGTGATTATGGTAAACTGGCATTTTATATCCAAGGTACCTGTAAACATCATCTGGAACCTAACCTTCTGCTATACAAGATTAGGAAGAGAAATCAGGGGAAGGGAACAGCAGGGAGTAGGATAGTGATATAAAAATATAATAAAACCTGAACACACGAAGCTACTTTAATCTGAGTCAGATGGCATGTCTAGCTAGCTCAGTATTGCCCGGGCATGCAACAATTAGCCTAATCATGGATAAAAATCCTTGAAAAGTACTGAGGCCACTTACTATGCAGATGTGTCAGTGGGGGGAATTTGTGTGTTTATGCCAGCCTTCCCTAGCCTGGTGCCTTCCATATGTTAAGGGCTACAACTCCCATCAGCTCTAGCAAGCATGGCCAATGATCACGGATGGCAGAAACTGCAGTCCAGAACATCTGGAAAGCTCTAGGTTGGGGAAGGCAGATCTACATTGCAATGGTCCATCTCATTTGCAATGCAATTCTTTTTTAAAGTCAGGCTGAAGCTGATAATCTCAAATATTAGCATTTCCCCTGGTTTGTTTTTGGAGATTGGCCACAATTAACATTTGAGGTGTTAATTACCTCAAATGTATACTGATTTGGTGCCTAAAAATGCATAATGAGATAATAATGAAGCTGCAACCATAAATTTAGCTACTAGGGAGTAAGCTGTATTGAATTCATCTTTACCTCTGAGTAAACAGGTTTAAGACTGTGCTATGAAGTAGGTAGGTGGGATTGAATTTAGATTGTTTTGACAACTGTGGGTGGTGGTATGTCAGGGGTGGACAGCCTTCAGGCTAGCAGGAGCTGCTTTTTGGTTTAAATGGAACTAATAGTCCTTCCTCACAAAAGACCCACTCCTGTTAAACCCCTCAAACTTTCTTCATTTCAGCGCTATAACTAAGGGAGCAGGAAGTCAATTAGTTGTCATTTTTAAACAACTGGGCATCAAAAACCATTGCTGACCTACTTCAAATCTCTCTGAGCTATCAGTAGACCCAGGTCTACCTCTTGCTTACCCCTTTTGTTATGTAGCCAAATTCTTCCCCAAAATTAAAAGGACCCATTTTTGTGGAAGCTTTTTGGACTAATCCTCAACCCAGTTAAGTCAAAGTGCTGTCATTTATAGGTGTTTTTTTTCCCTTTGCCCCATGGATACTAACTCAACTTCATCTTAAGTGCATTGAGAACTGACCTTATTCTTGGCACTCGGATTCAATCATAATTGGTGCATTAGAAATATTTGAGCAAAGAGTTAAATTGGTAGATCAGATTGAATTAGGTGCTTCTATCTGAATGCATTGCCCTGACAGGGCATTAGAATCCACACTGGTAATAATAAGGACACTTCAGGATGTAGGTTAATGGCCCAGATTGCTGCAAGTTGGCATTGTGTCACTACAGTGCTCTGGGCCATGACTGTGGAATGCGCTGTGTGTATATATATGTGTATATCCTTGTTAAAAAGGAAGTCAAGAAAGAAAGAGAATCCAGTTGCTATGGATTCACATATCTGAATTTCATTTCCATGGGAATTCACCGAGCAGTCCATCCTATCAGCCGACTAATCACCAAGCAGCAGCTCTCAGAGAGTGGTGTTTAACATATCTTGAGCTTGTGGCAAATTGTTGTAGACCTGAAATATCCTGAGCAACAGCAAAAATGTGGGGGGAGCTGAACCACTTGTCAATGACAGCAGTAAGAGTACAACACCGAGTGAGGACTTTGTACTGGGCTCTGTCTACACTATAAGCCTATTCAGATTTCAAGGAATTTAATGATCACAGCTTCCCTAATGTATAGTGGAAACTCCAGATTTGTGAGTGTGGGGGAAGTTCTAAGGGGTGGGGGAATAAGCAATGCTCTAGCTGCGTTACAGCTTTCCTTGGGGAAAGATGACAGCTTCACTCACTAATCGGGCAACTTAAGAACAACAAAGCCCCGGGATCAGACTATATACCCGCAGAACTTCTGAAGGCAAATCTGGGCTGGTGGGCCCCCCTATTGGCAACCATGTTTTCTCACATCGATTCTACAGGCACAATCCCTGACTGCTGGGCAGAGGCAATAATTATCCCCATCTACAAGAAAGGACCTACGTCAGACCCGGCAAGTTACAGGCCTATTAGTCTCCTCCCAATACCCAGCAAGCTATATGCCAAACACCTATATACTAAACTAACCAGCTGGATGGAATCAGAGGCAATTTTGGCGGAGGAGCAAGCCGGGTTTAGACAGGGCAGATCGACTACAGATCACTGCTTTGTACTATCACATCTCATTGATAAGTATGCTAAAGAAACACGCAGGGTGCTATATGCAGCCTTTATAGACCTGAAGGCGGCTTTCGACTCAATTTCTCGAGCCAGACTTTGGACCAAACTGAATACAACCAACATTGATAAAAGACTATTGTTCTTGATAAGCTGTCTTTACAAGGACACCAAGCTTTTTGTAAGAACCTCACTCAACGGGCAACTTATTGGCCCCATTTCATCCACCAAAGGGGTCAAACAAGGCTGCATCCTAGCCCCAGCCCTATTTAATTTATACATCAATGACATGATTAACTGTCTAACAGGCCCGGAGTTCCACGCCCCCAAATTGGCTGAAAAACCAATTTCGGCACTACTGTACGCGGACGACGCGGTCCTTCTCTCACGAACCAAAATTGGCCTTAAAAGATTGATGAGGGAATTCTCGAATTATTGTAGGAGAGAACAATTGGTGGTGAACTGCCAGAAAACTAAGGTTATGGTGTTCGCCAGGAGACACAGACAACATAGATGGGTAATGGATGGCCAGATAATAGACCAGGCTAAGACCTTCAAATATCTAGGAATTGTCTTTCAGTCAACAGGCTCGTGGGTGGCACACCATAAGTACGCCAGTGAAAAAGCATCCCAAAGCTCTAAGGTTTTGTCGCGATTCTTTTACACTAAGGGTGGCAGGTACATCCCAGCAGCTCTTGAGGTATTCCAAGCAAAACCTCTGGCGCAACTACTTTATGGGGCTCCAATATGGACGGGGAATCAGTGTAGTACTCTTGAAACAGTCCAGTCAAAATTTCTAAGACAGATTTTTGCTGTTCCATCATGCGCACCAAATGCGGCTTTACGCCTCGAAGCCAACCTTCTATCTGTCGAAACACGGACTTGGCAAAGAACACTTAAATACTGGCTCCGTCTAAATCTAAATCCACCTGGGCTATTGCCTCTAGTCACACGGGATGTACACAAAGGCGCATGGGCAAAGGCTGTGCACCAAAAACTCCTCTCATGTGGCCTGCACGCACAGCATTTACTCATAATGGGCCCATCCAAGGCAAACAGCCTCATATACCAGCGCCTGAAGAACATTGAACAACAAAACAATATGGCCATTATTAAGAAATTTAGTGCATGGTATATCCGTCTTCCACCTTCCTACATGGACTTCCGGTCACCATACCTGTCCAACCTAACCATCCCAAAATACAGACGAGCCTTCACACTGGCCAGACTGGACATGCTACCCTCCGCCGTCCTTGAAGGTCGATTCTCAAAAACACCATACCAGAATCGACTATGTCCCTGCGGAGTTGGCAGCGTGGAGACTGTATCACATGTACTCCTGTCCTGTCCCCTATATAAAGACCTCAGGGATGAGATCATCACACCTCTGATATCCGCCATTTCGGGCCGCCCATCCGAGGATATACTGTTTTTCCTCCTGGCAGACCAGACTGCCCAGACAACAGAGAAGGTAGCCAGATTTACTGAGAGGGCCATGAGACTGAGGGCCACCAGCTGAAGGACAATAGTGCCGCCTGTGTGAACATATAATTAAGATCTCATCTGTTCCATTTTAATTGTGTTATGCTGAATCCCGAGACAGCACATTTTATTGTTTTATATAGCATTTTTCTTTTTTCTTTCCTTTTTACCAGGTTATGTAATATGAATCCTTTGTTGCAATGGCCTGTAGGCCACGCAAATAAATAAAGTTTTACTTACTATGTCCGTCTTCACTCACTTAAGTGTGTGAAACTGTTTGCTTGTTTGTTTGTTTGTCTGTTTGTTTATAGGATTTCCTGCCCATCCTTCATCATCAGGTCCCAAGGGTTGATTACAAATATTTTAAAATGCAGTATTAAAAACAGATTACAGTCAAGAAAATAGGGTGGTTTCTAAAACATTCATTTCATTTCATTCCTAGCCCACCTTCCTTGGAGCTCAAGGTGGCATACATGGTTCTTTTCCTCCCCATTTTATCCTCACAACAACCCCGTGAAGTAGGCTAGGCTGAGACTGTGATTGGCCCAAGGTCACCCCCTGAGTTTTATGTTTTCCCAACTCCTTGTGTCTTCAGCATACAATTAACACAACAGAATGAAGGTGCCAGACACACTTCTGTGGAGAGAGGACTCCACACCTTAGGGGCTGCCACAGAAAATGTCCTCTCCTAGGCTGCCACCAAGAAGGACTCCTTTGCCAATTGTGATACCCAAGAGGGTCTATAGGGAACAGGGCTGGCAGAACCCCAAGAGGCAGCACCCCCATGGTTGCTCCACCTGCCCCACCTCTCTGCTGTTGGTGGAGAAGTGACAGTGGTTTCCTGCAAAATCTCATGAGATCTCATGAGATTTCACCAGAACCCACCATTGCTGTTTTATGGGTGCCACTGCATGACCCAGGTAAAGGAGGCTTTGGCGAGGTAGTTTGGGGGGGGACTTAAGCAGCTGGATAGTGTGCCCCTTCTTGTTTCACCTCAGGTGGTGCAGCAGGTCGGGCTGCCTCTGGTAGAGAAAGGAATAGGTTTTTCAGATATTTGTGGTCCAATTAGGGCTTTAAATATTAAAGTAAGCACCTTGAATTGAGCGCAGAAATAACCAGCAGCTAGTGCGCTTGTTTTAGAACAGGGGTTATGCAAGTTCTAAATTTAATTCCAGCCAGTAACTTAGCTGCTGTTTTTGGATAGTAGAAGTTTTCAAGTGGTCTTCAAAGGCTGCAATAATCTGGAAGTAACCAGAGCATGGAGTAAAGTGGCCATGTCTGCCCCAAAGGGGCCATACCTGGAGAACCAGCCAGAGTTATAAATATTTAGCCCTAACCACCGAGCCTCCATGATCTGGGAACACTCCCAAGCTATAGACCTGTTCCTTCAAGGAGGGTGCAACTTTTTCCAGAACTGGTTGTTTCTGCATCTCTTGTACTCGAGAACTTGGAACATGAACTATATACTTTTGCTTGGAAAATATGGAGAAGCACTTTCACCCATTAATGTGGAGCACAGTATGGCAGATGTTTCTTTGTTGCATATAATGATCTGGAAGAAGATTTTCCAGAGCTACCAACATCACTCTATGCAGCTTCTGGTAAAAAGGTAGGTTCTGTAACTTCTCTAATGGATGACCTCTCAGATGCAAATCAGGAAGATGCTATAAATGGAGATAGAGAGCTGGTATGATGTAATGGGCAGAGTCAATGATGGTAGATTGGGAAGACCTGATTTTTAATCCCTGCTCAACTCACTGCCAACAATGGTCTTGGGCTAATCTCACCCTGTCAGGCCTAGACCTGGTTTGCAATGGGTAGCTACAGAGTATAACAGAAGCAGGAGGTGTGGTGGTGAATGGCCTAGATATCAAATACCAAACTAGCAAAACAAAGGCAGGTGTGTATGTCTGAATTGAATAAGTTGCTCAGATCGACCTGATGCTTCTTTGCTGAACTAAAAAGGCAGATGATCACCTTCAGGCTGTGGGGTCAGCTGAGAGCACGCAGGCCAGTCTTCTGTTTTGAGCACTGGTATCACTGTCCTTGTGGTGTGTGTGCTGTGTGTGCGCTCAGATATGGGCAAACAGGCTCTACTGGTACCACGGACAGCTCCATGAACGACAGACTGAATCCTCTGAATAGAGCAGAGGTTGTGCTATGCTTCAGTGATAATCATTCACAGCCTGAGCCTTAAACAGAAACTGCAGCTCCATTTAGAGGGGCCTAGACTCTAGAAAAGACCCTGATGTTGGGAAAGATTGAGGGCACTAGGAGAAGGGGATGAGATGGTTGGACAGTGTTCTCGAAGCTACGAACATGAGTTTGACCAAACTGTGGGAGGCAGTGCAAGACAGGAGTCCATGGGGTCACGAAGAGTCGGACACAACTAAACAACAACAAAGACTCCTTTAACAGTTGTGGATTCTGATGGAGCAGGGGAGCCTGTCGTTCCATAAGCGCTTCCCACCAGGACTCCTAGGAGTCAGAGGAAAGCAAGGACCTGAGAGCAACTGGCATAATGGGCTTCTCTTGTGCAGGTGCACCTGGTTTAGTATGGCTAGGCCTAGGGGCAATTGCATCTTCCACTCCAGTTTCCTAGCCTCATCCCCCAGGGCTATGCCACCTGGTTTTGCAACTGAGAGGGGATCCTTGCCTATGTAAAGAAGAAGAAGAAGAGTTTGGATTTGATATCCCACTTTATCACTACCCGAAGGAGTCTCAAAGCGGCTAACATTCTCCTTTCCCTTCCTCCCCCACAACAAACACTCTGTGAGGTGAGTGGGGCTGAGAGACTTCAGAGAAGTGTGACTAGCCCAAAGTCACCCAGCAGCTGCATGTGGAGGAGCGGAGACGCAAACCCGGTTCCCCAGATTACGAGGCTACTGCTCTTAACCACTACACCACGCTGGCTCCAGAACTTGTCTGGTGACTGGCTGTTTTTTCTGTGTTTTCAGCTGTTCTTATATTTATCTGTTAGCTCCCTTGAGGCTCTGTCAGAGAAAAAGGTGGGGTATGAATAAATAAACAACAACAAAGACCCCATGAAAGAAGGATGAGCCACAAATCAAATAGAAATGAACAAACAACAAGGCACATAAATTCCACCCACCCACCCTGAGGTGCACTTGCATGATAAGGATGATTTTATACCATACCTCCACATTTGATAAAATGTTTGTTTCAACAACATGAGGCATTCTAGGGGAAAAAATTATGTTGAGGTCTGAAAGTCTGACTTAAATAAGGCCTTTCTAGTCCCTGTGGGTGTGAGACTGGTGTGCTTGGTGCTAAATAGCAGTGTTTTGTCATTGATGGAAAGCTGTTGGATATAGTTTCCCTTTCAATTCATTTAGTTTCCAAAGCCTCACTTATGTTGCCTGGGTTAATTTGCAGTCATTTAAAGTAAGGGTTAAGTGAAGGTCACAGGCTACTCTAAATTAGAGGGAAGCTTTTGCAACAATTGCTATGCTGTGACCTTTTCAGTATTTTCAGATTTTTGCTGGCTAGCCAGGCTCTTTATAGCATTGTTAACCTGTGAGAAATACATAGAGTGGTTGTACCCAGTAGTAATGCAACTAATTTTGAAAGGTTAAAGCCATTTTAGGGTAATGCAGACATGAAACAGCCACAGAGTCCCATGGAGCTGTTCTGTTTTTGATCAGTTTTGCCAAGGTTTATAGTATGAATTGGGAGAAATGCAAAGCATTGCTGTAAACAAACGTGCCAGAGCAGTCCCCCGTTTCAAGAGAGTTAGTCCTGACTTTACCATAGGTACACAACCAACCCCTCAGCATCAGCTAGATACACCTTCGTTCTTTCTGGGTAATTATTTCAAAAGAAATAATACAGTGGTACCTCGGGTTAAGAACTTAATTCGTTCTGGAGGTCCGTTCTTAACCTGAAACTGTTCTTAACCTGAGGTACTACTTTAGCTAATGGGGCCTCCCGCTGCCGTGCAATTTCTGTTCTCATCCTGAAGCAAAGTTCTTAACCCGAGGTACTATTTCTGGGGTTAGCAGAGTCTGTAACCTGAAGCATCTGTAACCTGAAGCGTCTGTAACCTGAGGTACCACTGTATTGACTTAAATACGTAAGTACAAAGGAAAACAAAAAACCCCAATAATAAAGTTTCAGCTCTTGGTACAGGTCTAATTGCACTCCAAGGAGTCTCAGCAGCCTGACTTACTGTATATACAGTTCAGAGTGAGAGGGAGCCTTTTCACCAATCTAGTTGATTCACAGCTGGCTCCCTCATGTTTCCTCCAGAGGAGACTGGGAAGGGCAATGATAGTAATTTCTCTCCCCCAGCCTCCTGGAAGTTCCAGCTGCTGGTGTAGGTCTCATGGTACAGGTAGGCTGATATGGTTGCAGGTGGCCCCTAAGAGGTAATGTGACTGCAAACCATTTAAGGTTTTAAAGGTCTTTGAATTGAGCCCGGAAATATGCTAGCAACCAGTGGCAACCGGTGGAGTATCAATGTGACATCATAGGATTGCCTGGTGCCAACTAACAGCAGCCACCAGTTTGCAATGCATGGTTTTCTGTAGATATGCCAACATATTATGTCCATGTAAAAGATGCAGTTTTTTGCATTTGAAAAAGTGAGTCACCATGCATTTTAAGATTTCACATGCAGAAAGAATGATAAACAACAACAACAACACCATGTATTTTGATAGGTGTGCATAACTGAGAACTAATTTACTGCATTCAGAAAAGTGTGAAAGCCAGTAGACCACAAATCCCATTCACAAACTTGTCAGGTGGGTAGATCAGGCCATTTTGTCTAAGAATTTCTGAGGATCAAATTTCTAAAGAATCACCAGAAGGAAGCAGAATAGTGGTACCTCGACATCCGAACGATTCGACTTCCAAAGGTTTCGACTTCCAAAGTTGAGAACCCCAGAAGTCTTTTCACAAAGTGGCGCGCACGGTCGGCGCATGTGCAGAAGCAGCGCTTCGACAACCGAAGACTTCGACTTATGAAGACGGCCGTGGAACGGATCGTCTTCGTAAGTCGAGGTACCACTGTATAAGTAGAATGGGAAAAGGGGTGGCAACAGAAAGTTAAACAAACCCACCAAAAGGAGGCAAAAGTTTCAAACTGATTATTAGGCAATGCACCATTATTTTGATGTGCAGTATGTACAATGCATTTTAATTACTTGTTGTCTTCGGGGATCAGCCAGTAGTGTGCAATGTTATTCCACTGTTTTATTGTAGCAATGAAGATGGAAACAATGTGCAGAAAAACCAGAACCTCATGTTATTCCAGATGCTCAGCTTGAGTCAGAAAATGGCAATTTGAAAATCTCAGGCATTACTGAGAGGGGGGAGGGCCATGCCTCAATGGTAGAGCATCTGCTTTGCATGCCGAGGATCCCAAATTCAATCCCCAGCATCTCCAGGTAAGGTTAGGAGAGAACCCTGCCTGAAACAGCCACTGCAGGCAGTGCCAGAATTAGGGCTGTGCAGGCAGTTCCCCTGCACACAACACCAAGCAGAGGGGACACACAACAACAACAACAACAACAACAACACCTATATTAAATATGGGTACATACTGAGAAGATCCATAAAAAGCAAGTGTACCAAAAGGAAAATAAGAACTATTTAGAGAGTAGGCACCAAGTTTTGCCCTTGCTCTGGGCACCATATTACCAAAGTCAATCCCTGCCTGCCAATCGGTGCAAACAATGCTGAGCTAGGTGGATCTATGGTCTGCCTTGGGTCAGGCAGCCTAATACGTTCCAGTTGTTCCTGGGTGTGGTGTAGTGGTTAAGAGCGGTAGACTCGCAATCTGGTGAACCGGGTTCGCTTCCCCGCTCCTCCACATGCAGCTGCTGGGTGACCTTGGGCTAGTCACACTTCTCTGAAGTCTCTCAGCCCCACTCACCTCACAGAGTGTTTGTTGTGGGGGAGGAAGAGAAAGGAGAATGTTAGCCGCTTTGAGACTCCTTCGGGTAGTGATAAAGCAAGATATCAAATCCAAACTCTTCTAGGTATCTTGGTACTGCGGTTGAAATGTGTGCACAACCTAGCAAGGCAGCCCACGTACCTATGCTTTCCTAAGTTAAACTGTGTTATAAAGAGGGTAAACTCAGCATTCCTTGGTGGGCTACTTTTATAGTGTCCCTTTTCCCCTACTGTCACCTTTGAGAATATATAGATCAAAGTGCTGACATTATAACATGGTCAGAGTGATGACATGTGGCATGTAGAGGTACCACAGCTAGCTGCTGCTAAGCATGGCTTAGGCCTCTCCTCTTATCCCATTATTGAACGTAAGTCCTTTGGTATGTCTCTAACTTTGATCTCCTTTCAGAGGAAATGAAAGGCTATTAAGAGGGAAGAGACCACAGGAGCACAGTGCTAGCACTAATCCATGCAGGTTGACAGAACAGCGTCCAAAAAGCTATGCTTGCAATGGGAAAGGGGCTTATTTGTTCTTTGAAGAATCTGGCCAAACACCCCAAAAGAGAGGCCCATTAATGTTTCCAACAGCCAAAAATCTAGAGTTTAGATAGACTGGCAGGTTGTGAAATACTATGGTGGTGAAATGCACATTGAAAAAGCTCATTTGTGTGCTAAAGTGCACCACATGTCTATAGCAAGGAAGAGCTATATACTTTAACTGCAGGACACGGCAATTTTCTTTAAGTAAATGCAAGGTATTGCTTTCATCATGCCAAGGAATGGTGCTATATTAGTATCAGTCAAAATACTGATATCCCAGAATCCTCCATTGTGATGCCAGTAATACTCCAGCAGATTAAAAAGGAGACAACAAAAACACACAAGAAGGTGAGGAGATAATTATTTCAGTACCGATTTGCACCTGAAGCAACTGCTGTTTGAATTAGCTGTGACTTTTAGGTGGAATAATTCTATCGCTGTGAGAAAAGAAAAATAACAGTGTTGTAATGCATTGGAATTAAATTTCCCTTTTTAAAAGGAAAATTAGCACAAACAACATACCACTTCATACTAGAATACTGGTTGACATTTTAAAAGGAACCTACAATGACTAGCGGAGGAATCCTATACTTGTCTACTCAGAAGAAATGTCAATGACACTTATTATCAGGTAACTCAGAAAACAGTTGGAATGTAAAAGAGCCATTATGTTTCTATCCTTCCCATGGTGGTGCTCCCTTTATTCTGTAAAGTTTCCAGGGTCAATTTCCTTTTGAGAAGAGACCTTGCATAAATAGCACCAACACTACTGAAGCTACTAAGACAGTCTTAAAGGTAAAGGTAAAGGGACCCCTGACCATTAGGTCCAGTCACGGACGACTCTGGGGTTGCAGTGCTCATCTCACTTTACTGGTCGAGGGAGCCGGCGTACAGCTTCCGTGTCATGTGGCCAGCATGACTAAGCCGCTTCTGGCAAACCAGAGCAGTGCACGTAAACACTGTTTACCTTCCTTCCGGAGTGGTACCTATTTATCTACTTGCACTTTGACATGCTTTCGAACTGCTAGGTTGGCAGGAGCAGGGACCGAGCAACGGGAGCTCACCCCATTGTGGGGATTCGAACCACCGACCTTCTGATCAGCAAGCCCTAGGCTCTGTGGGTTAGACCACAGCACCACCCGCGTCTTTCCTGACTTCAAATTATCAGTGATTTCTCCTGTGCTGCCCACTTGCATGAGATATATATAAAGCTGGGCAAATCAAATCAAAATAAGTAGATGCAAAGATGGAGAGCACTAGAACTAGGTTGGAAGTGTGGAAGTGGGGGGGGGATTCCCCCTTTAAAATAAGGACAGCAGGTTCTAAACCTCAAAGTCAAAAAAACATTTTAAAAAATAAATATTTTATTAAATTTCCTCTTTTATAACAAATTACAAATAACAATTGTCCAATTTTACATTTTTCACCCCCACCCCGGTGACTTCCCTCATTTTCCCTTTCTGGTTTGTTACAAAAATTGTTATCTTCTGCATGTTAATATGCATAAAATGTCATTACATTATCTTCCTCCATGTTTTAATTAAATAAAATTGTGGGTGTTTATTCAAAACCTGCCAGTAAGTCCAATTCTTTATGTTGTTTTTGTAAATAAATTGTAAAAGATTCCCATTCATTTTTAAAGTCTTTATTGTCCCTTTCAAGCAATTTATCTGTTAACTTTGCTAATTCTGCATAGTTCATCCATTTTTCTTGTCATTGTTCTCAAAAAGAGCTTTTTGGAAATCCTTGGGCAAATAAATCTGAAATTTACTGCAGGTTTATTATCTCACGTATGCACAAATTTGGATCTGAATGATCAAAAGAAGAAATAAATGAGATGTGGTCATTATTGCCATTATTGCTTCATTACATATGCCTGTGTACACATTGTACCTTTAAAGCACATTCGAAGCACATTCTTTCCCTCAAAGAATTCTGGGCACAGTAGTTTACAATTCACAGCAACCCTTAAGAAACCACAGCGCCCAGAATTCTTGGAGGGAAAGAATGTGCTTTGAATGCATTTTAAAGGTACAATGTGTACACAGTCTTTGCAGAGATATATGTTTTAGGACAGCCCGGTTTGCAATCTCCAAAATGTATGTAAAAATCGTTATAAAGTTTAACAACTGTGATTTGGCTCATAAATATTATTTCATTTATGGCATTTATACCCCATCCTTTAGCCTAAAAGGCTCTCAGAGTGGTTTACAAAAAACAGAACTGATATTAGGAAAATACAGTAGATATACCATATGCAAATATTGGTGATGGTGCTCATTATATGCAACATGTGGGGATGTGACAAAATTTAAGGATTGGGATGAGACGGAGCCGCTGCACGTTATCTTGATCACCAGAGCCAACACAATTCTGTTAAAGTCAATGGTTTTTTGATTAGGACATTTTTAAAAGGTACAAGCCCTTTGCGGGCCTTTCTGTTTAAATGTGCAATGGGGGGATGCATGAGGTGAGCCCAGCCCGTCAATGGCACTGTGTGTTCCAGCAACACGCCCCAGCTGATGCTTAGTCAATGTTATCCGAAAGGGGGCTGCCTTATTTGTGTGCATGGTTTCTGACACAGCAGCAGAAAACCTCCATTTGTATTCTGTCTTTGCACATAGATGTTGACTAGGATTTTATTCTCACAAAACCTAGCTGTGAAATTCAGTATAACATTAAACTTTGTCACCAACATTTTTGGCATAATTGTACCTAAATTTCATTCCGTATAATTTGTGCTGTGGGATCTTGCAACAGTTTTGCACATGTCCAACCTCTGTTACATACACGTGTTCATCATATTTGAACACATCTAAGGAAGCATATGATTCCTTTCCTTTGAGAATGGCATTGTGTTATTAAAATTAAAGTGTCCAGGGTATGAGATCCAATGCCAACATATGCTTAAAAAATTAAAGATAATGGCTTCCTTGTGACTACCAGAAAAAAACCCCAGGCTTTTGACTCCGAGAATAATTACCATGAGACCTGAACAGCTTAATTCACTAGGTAATTACATGCTTATTTTTTTGTTCTAGAAAAGGTAAAGAGGTAACATTTAATTTACAAGGTACTGGATAATCCTCTAATTACTCAGTAATTTCCATGTCATCACACAATAAAAGCAAGGCCTTTTCCATGGCCCAGATATGACATGATGAGAATCTAACTTCCATCAAACGTTGTCATAAAATTAACCAAGGGGGTGGATTTATCTTCTTCATACTGACATGGCGTTCTAGGGAAAGAGGTTTTTGAAGGCTGAAATTCTGCGACCGTTGTTGGTCATCTGCTTGCCAAAGGATAATGATTAAAGACATGAGCTCAATGGGTCAGAAAAATGTGAAACCAAAAAAACAAAACAAAAAACAGATACAGCAATCTCATTAAGAAATGTGTTTATTGAATTGCATTTTCAAGTCATGTCAACTGCAGTTCTGGATGGACCATATAAGAAAGTGCTAAGGAAATAGATATTAGGTATTGGTAGCCAAAACCAAGTGGCAGATCTAGCACAGAGGTTCTCAAACTATTACGAGCTCCATTCACCTCTGCCTTCTGTACATGGTTTCTAGAGAGATTTTTTTTAAAAAACAACAACTTTTGCTGACTTAAGGGAATGTTTCCTTACAGAAACTATGGGAACAATAAGAAACTGGATGAAATTTCTGTAAACTGCTGCAAAGGTACAGAAATTGAATCCGAAGAAAATTTAGTTCCTTGAGTAACCCTCAATTCCTATGATGTGGGCTTTGAATTTTTTTACTTGACTCACTTGATAGCTTGCTGCATATATTTTTCAAAGCCTTGGGCTAGAACAATAAAATGCATTGTTGTTGTTGTTGTTGTTGTTGTTGTTGTTGTTGTTGTTAGAATAGATATCCCTTATCACTTCCAAAATTATATAAGGATTTCATAATCTTCAGATATCTGAGATTGGCAATACAGTGGTACCTCGGGTTACAGACACTTCAAGTTACAGATGCTTCAGGTTACAGACTCTGCTAACCCAGAAATAGTACCTCAGGTTAAGAACTTTGCTTCAAGATGAGAACAGAAATTGCACGGCGGTGGCAGGAGGCCCCATTAGCTAAAGTGGTACCTCAGGTTAAGAACAGTTTCAGGTTAAGAACGGATCTCCAGAATAAATTAAGTTCTTAACCCAAGGTACCACTGTAATGAGCGTTGCTATTTCCATCTTTCTCCAAATATGCTGGGCCTGAGCCTCCTGTTTTCTTTTCCTAGATTGCATCCTCAAAATTTCAACAAGAGGGCAGCTGATGTGAGCCACCCAGGAGATTCTTTAAGGTCTGTAGAGCTTCTTACCATTCCATTGTATATAGTGCTGATAAAATAGGCTGTGCATTCCTTCAGCAGAGGTGGTGGCGCCTGCCCTGTGGAACGCCCTCCCAACAGATGTCAAAGAGGAAAACAACTACCAGACTTTTAGAAGACATCTGAAGGCAGCCCTCTTCAGGGAGGCTTTTAATGTTTAATAGATTATTGTGTTTTATTTTTCTGTTGGAAGCTGCCCAGAGTGGCTAGGGAAACCCAGCCAGATGGGCGGGGTATAAATAATAAATTATTATTATTATTATTATTATTATTATTATTATTATTATTATTATTTTATTCAGCAAGCTGTGGACAACCACTCAAATTGCCTTTGACATCATAGCTCATTATAGGTGTAGTTTGGACACATTACTAACCCACGAGGCAAGGTCTCAGACTGCCCATGGTCATGTCAGCTATCAAGGTTCACCATTCCAATAATAGTAACACACAGTATTAAAATTGTGAAGGTTGTTTCTAAATGGGGTTCTAAGACATGGTCACTTAGCAAGACCCTGTCCTGCTCCCAAGACTGTTCTTTAGCCTGACCTTTCAAGTTAGCCAGCTTGAGTAACCATCTCCCTTTTCCCTACCTATTTTCCCTTCCATGCATAGTGTGTTAAATACACACACGCACACACTAGGCCTGATTTGCATTCAGTTTTGCAACTGTTGAAAAACACCTTCCTTTTTTTAATTAAAGATTTTCTTGATTTACAGAAATATATGCAATGTCTCTCGTAACATTTTTACAAATCGGTTTCATTTGTTGAGATTTTGGGAAGAAAGGGGGATAGAAGTAGATGGGGGGGTCATGGGGGGTCAGGTGATGATGTTTCTATTTTACTTAATATATATGTGTGTTGGGGGGGGGTTGTCAGCATTGCTTGTGCAGGTTCTCTGTTGTTCCCTTGTGTTCCTTTGGTGGTGAGAGAGGTTGGGGTTGGCCTAGGTTGTGGTTGTTCATTTGTGATTGGCTGTACTGTAGTGGTTTTTGTTTTGTTTGTGAGTGGGGTGGGTGGGTGGGTGTTTTGGATCAGGTTAGCCATATTGATTTGTATGCTGTTGGTGGATTTTTGTCATTGCCTTGTTGGGTTGTGTATGTGATAAAGGGGAACCATACCATGGTGAAGTCGTCTTCTTCTATTTCTCCCCATACCAGTTTCAGCTTATTGGTTAATTTTTCTAGTATAGCTGTTTCCCATTCTATTTGGCACCATTGGTCCATGCTTACTCCTGACAGGTCTTTCCAGTGTCTGGTTATGGTGCTTCTGGTTGTGGAGAGTAAGTGGGTTATGATTTCTTTGTAGTGTACTTGGGCATTATTGTCTTGGAAAATGTTTAGTAAGGCCAATTCTGGGGTCATTTCTAATGTTTGCTTGGTTATTTTACTTATTTCCCGTATAACACCTTCTGTTTTCAGCAGTGGTTGATGCATATGGAAAAACATTCACAGCCCTGCAGAAGACAATCATGGCTGGTGAAGCTTCTTGGAGAAAAGAGGGGCAGAATGGTGAAAAGGGAGGGGGAAATCTTCTCTCAATGACCTTGTTTCTAAAGTAAGGCCATCCAACTCTCATCCTCCCAAATTCACAGAAATATCCCCTACTCTGAGATGCTCCTCTCCACGGATCATTCTTGATATATGCATGATATTTACAAAACAGAAATTCAGTGAATGTTGCTTACAAATAATTGTTAAGATTTTAGGAAGCTAGCAAAAAATCCTCACATTTATGGAAGAATGGTACGCCCCTTCTATCTGGGATGGTCATCCTCTTTGACTGAGTGCGCAGCTTCAGGAGGGATGCACATGGAGTGGTGAGGGAGGGACACCCACCAGCCAGATTAGCTGAATGAACCCTGGCAATCAATGCAGTGACAAATGTCACAGCCAGATCACCCTCCCTTGCCAATAAAGTTGACAGGTATCAAACATTAGCACACATTTGCAGGGTGCCTTTTGTTGCTCACAGCATTGGAACATTGAAGGGCTCACACACAATCACGTTTTGAACAAATGGATACAGTACAATAATGGAATCAGGTAGATTCTATGGCAGGCATCCCCAAACTGCGGCCCTCCAGATGTTTTGGCCTACAACTCCCATGATCCCTAGCTAACAGGACCAGTGGTTGGGGAAGATGGGAATTGTAGTCCAACACATCTGGAGGGCCGAAGTTTGGGGATGCCTGTTCTATGGCATCCAAGTTCAAGAGAGATTGTGTATTTGTGGGAAACCTGTCTTGAAGGATTTGGCACATATCCTTGAATGCATATCCTTGATTATACACAGACACCAAAGATCATTACTTAGATTCTTTTCTAAATAACATGAAATTTTGGTATGCTAAATGGAAATTAGCTTTTCTGCTACAAGAAACACTAAAAAGAAGCTGGGTGTTCTGCTATAGTGGGTTGTCTCCTTTGCAGGAAAGGCTGCCAGGTGTTGGAAAAAGCAAGTAGACACAATTGCTGTAAATTGGAGATTTGAAAACATGAGAAATGCACCTCAATATAAGTTTATAATGTTTTGCACTAGGTAAGTAATGTGTGCTATTTTAAGAAAATATTTTGATATGGTTTATCCCCTAACATAAATATGTTTTAACATTATTAATCCTAATCACTAATTTTACTAATGAAATTTTAAATAGCAAGCAGTGATTTTTTTCCCATGTAAGTTTATCTGGTTTAAATTTTGACATCTCACTGTGCAGCTATAATCTAAGGGCTAATGCAATAAAGTTATTCTGCTCTATTTAGCAGTAAATTGGAAGAAGTGTGGTTTTGATTCAGAGAGACCACCTACAACATCGGTTGAGACCTCCCTTGCATAGCCTCTGTGATCAAGTCTTAGTCTATCTGAAAATACTGATCCTCATTCAAAGTACATTAAAACTTTACGGTCTCAATGAATTTAACAGGAATATTAATAAGAAAAGGAATGTAATCGTTTAGACTTTAGCCTTTGCAATATGTGATTTCTGCAACTTCAGTTGGGGTACCTGCCAATCATGAGTCTTGGGTGGACTCCATAGCTGCCAAGTTTTCCCTTTTCTCGCGAGGAAGCCTATTCAGCATAAGGGAAAATCCCTTTAAAAAAGGGATAACTTGGCAGCTATGGTGGACTCCCAATTTATGGCTCCTTGCATTATTTATCTTTGTGTCAATTTTCACAATTAATTATGAATGCTGTAATCAAGGCCTTACCCATATTATGTATTTTCCAATAGCACAGGTCATTGGTCACTTCCCTAGGGTGTTGTGTCATCTGAGCCACCATAAATATTCTTGACAAGGTTCTCCTTTTGTTCCAGTGGGGCAAGTTAATTAACAGGGAAAATGATGAAACTTCATGATTCTCCCCAGAGAGATTTCATTGTTTTGCAATGTTATAACATCATCACCATCATCATCATTGAAGAACATTAGATGAACCCAAAAGCATCAGACTAAGGATTTTATCTAGCCTGGCATCTCTTTTTTTCAACCGAGGTCTACCAGCTTCCAGGATGGTAATAATGCGAATGACCAACCCATTTACAATGTGTGATACAACTGCAGAATAATTTTATTAAACGCATTTTCATCATTTAAATAAGACTTACTTTTTGGAAATATATGCAAGGTCAGGCATTCTGTTTGTGCCCAGATTTTGAGACATTTGCATTGCTTTTGGAATCCAACAATAAACAGTATAGCTGCAAAACCTCTGTTTCTCAGACTTCATTGACATGCCAGATGAAAATATGTTGGAGATTTGACCTTTTTGTGGGTGTGGTGAAAATCTAGATCATTACCTCCTTCTCCTCCAACTCCTCTTCCCTCCCCCAGATGATGCTTTTATATATCCAAATATAAGGTTAAATCCAGACTAAGTTAGATAAATCAGTGAGGACAGTGGTATCAATCACTTCTGTTTGCCTGCGAATCACCTGCATGGTGTGCCCAACAACATGATCTGCTTATGAGGCATGTGAAGGAGTCAGAACTAGCAAAGGAAGGAGTCTCTTTATAACCTCTGCCCCACACATTCAACTCAGATTGAATGATCACCAGTCCGTATCTGGCTGCTCTTGTTTCTCTGTTAATAGGTCTTTTAATAGTTCACAATAGAAGTCTCTCCAAACATTCAAAATGCACTTGCTTTGCACTTAATTTCAAATGAAAGGTGTGATAGCACATTTTGTATTAACTCCAAGTATCGTATAAGGGTCAACTCCAAGCTCTGTTGCAGCTCAATTTCCATTTACATCATCCCCCTCCCATAGTTAAAACCAGTTTTTTTTTAATGGAAGCATGAAGAAACATCTGGAAGCCTTATGTCTGGATCTGTGTTTCCAAAAAAAATACCAAGTGTCCTTTTTTCTGCTTTTGTTCTGGTTTTTTTCCCCAAACTAGTTCCAGTAATAAGACAGTACCAACTAATGCAAATAATAACAAATGTGAGGCTTCATATCTCCTTGGTGCTTTAAATTGATCTCATGCTGTACTAGTTATTTAAACTCATACAGGTTGCCAAGAAATTTACCAGAGAGCCACTTAACCAGAGAATGACAGAGATGGGAGGGATAAAAAGCCAGTGGTTAGAGTGCTGGACCTGAGAGGTTCAAATGCCCACTCACTGAGTGATCTTGGTCTAGTCACATTTTCTCAGTCTAGCCAACCTCACCATGTTGCTAGGAAGCTATAATGAAGAGGGAGAGTACTATGCATGCCATCTTGAGCTCCTTTGGAGTTTGGTTTTCCTCCCGGATTTGTTTCTGAGCTATAGATATAAGGAAGCAAATATTTCTAGCCCATCCTGGGTTCATCACAACCCAGTTTTCTCCATTCTGCCACTGGAGGCATAGATGTTGAAGATGCAGGGCACAGCCTTCTCCACCTAGGTGCCCAGGCTTTGGAATTAGGGAGGTACAATTGGCTCTTTTCCTAATGTCCTCCAGACATATATGTCGGCTGTCTCTTCAATCTTGGCTCCTAAGTTATAAATTATGTTGTGCTACTTTATTGTCATGTTAGTTTTGTTGTGTTTAGTCTATGGTAGGCTTGTATGGTAGCAGTTCGAAAGCATGTCAAAGTGCAAGTAGATAAATAGGTACCGCTCCGGTGGGAAGGTAAACAGCGTTTCCATGTGCTGCTCTGGTTCACCAGAAGCAGCCTTGTCATGCTGGCCACATGACCTGGAAGCTGTCTGCGGACAAACGCCGGCTCCCTCGGCCTATAGAGCGAGATGAGCGCCGCAACCCCAGAGTTGGACACGACTGGACCTGATGGTCAGGGGGCCCTTTACCTTTACCTAGGCTTGTTTTAATTATACCATTGTTAGCCACCCTAAGACTCTCTATATGACTTGGAAAGGTGGTATTTAAATGTTTTAATAAATAAGTAATAAATCGATGTCAGAGCAAATCCATATGCTGCCAAGTAAAGCAAAGTAAGTTTGGCATCATCACTTTGACCTGTGGACCAATTTCCTTCCCAGCTCCATTTATAGTAGTCAGATCTAAGCACCAATAAAATCCATCCACCAAGTCATCCACAAGAAATTTTATTAGGTGTGCTTCCATGCCTTTTGACAGCCTGACTGCACTACTTCCTGAGAACACAAAGTTGGCTTACCTTTCCTGAGCTCAGGCTGCAGTCCTCTAAGAATGTTCCTAACTTTGAAATAATCAGCCAATACTGTTTTGTTTTGGGGTTGTTGTTTTTTTAAACCAAGCTCAGTTTGGCTCTTTTGGAAACTTTCATAGCATCAGAATCAAAATGACATTACCCCAGCCAATTAAGAAGGCAATATCATGCTGTGTGTTATTAACCAATCATGCAGCTGCCCAACCCATGCATCAAACACCCCATACTTCACTCTTTCACACACACACACACACACACCTTTTCATCATTTGGCTTAACTGCCAATGAATAAAGATGCCATAATATTGGTCCCCAGAGCAGCAAGACATAGCAAAGAAAGAAAGAAAGCTGTTGCTGTCCTTAGTGCTGAAACTGGAAACTGCTCACAAGCTTCAACTACACAGTTTTAGGAGTACTCAGTGAATAGGACAGAAATATAATATTCATGGTTTTCCTGATTTACTACAACAAGCATGTTTTTTATGAGATATTTTCTTAATGTCTGAGGCATGAACCACATCACATGATTTGCAGGTTCCACTCCCCCTCTGGGTTCTTTTTATTCCCAGATGTCCAATGGGACTTTGGTTTAGACACTGGAAAGGGAAATACAACCTGTATCTTCTTTAATATGATCCAGATGGGATCATAAATCAGGCAAAGCTTCCTTTTTTGTTTTGTTCCATGTGGGTGAATGTCTGCAGCACCTGTGTAGCTGCTTGGCAGCTCTGCTGTTCCATTGATTTTATCTCATTTCTCACATCTCACTGCATACAGGGCCCCTGTAGGTACCCTACAGGCACACACCTTATGGTGGTCAGCTAGTCTGTGCTTGAACCTGCAAATGAATTGGGTGATTGTACACTTCCCAATGCATTAACAGCAGCAGCAGTCGAAAGGGGCCCACATATCGACTGTCTGCTCTGCATGGAAAATTTCTGATCAGATGGGGAGAAGAAGCCTGCCTGACTAGCCAAGTGTGAGGCTGAGCAGACAGTCAATGCAAAGTTTCATTTAAAATAATAATAATCAGCCCAAACGTCAGGGCCCCTTAGATGAAAAAAAAATGTAGTAATGCGCTCCTTGTCGATAAATCCGGCACCTGGCTCAAAAGAAACTTAAATATTTCAGCACTTTCAGGATCGACCCACAGTGAGCCAGAAATTCCAGGCTTTGCTTTGAAAACTCCACTCCAGCTATGTCAAAGCTTAATGAGAAATGCCACAGATTGGCTCCTCAGGAGCGGTATTAGCTTCGGCAGCCACCAGATTAAATTTACAGCATTGCTCAGGGGAGGAAGAAAAATGAAACCAACACAACTGGATACTAGTATGGAGCTCAGGAGGCAGGGCAAAAATATATATATGGGGCCTTCTTGCTGTGTTTCTCAACATTAAAACTATCAAGGACAGTCCTGGGCATGCATAAATACTAAGCTTGAGCTTGGCACAAGCACTTACTTGACAGTCAGGACAATTAATACTTTATAGCCCACACGTGGAGGCCATAAGGGGAATTGATTCCACATAGTGGCATTCATGTTGTATGTGGTAAGATTCATGAGGATCTTGCCCATACACTGGATAAAGTTAGGCTGCATATTCCTGCCTAACTTTCTACCTCTCAGCCCCTGCGGAAAACCAGTTTCAAACTGTCATGATCTGGCCTGGTCCAATTTATCTTGGGTGGGGAGGAATCAAGCCAGTCCTCAGTGTGTTACACCAATGCTTTCTATTGGGCTCAAGCTAGACCACAACATTCTAGAACAGCATTGCCTTGATCACTGGCAGGAATAGCAAGTAATAAGAACATCTGACCAAGGGCCCATCTAGTCCAACATACTGCTTCCAGCGGTGGTGAGCCAGAAAGCCTCTGGGCAGCACATAAGCAAGACATGAAGGCTTTCCCCTGTTGTCTTTCTCCAGCACTCTGATATTCAGAGTTATGTTGCATCTGAGCAGGGAAGGAAATTCATAGAATTGAAGCAGGTATGTTGGTCAGTGCCTGAGATGCATCAGAGATGAGAAACTGCTATAGCGGTTACATAACCAGTAGCAGTCACTAAAGAGTTGCAAGTGTTTCGCATCTAGCTTCTGAACACCAAGCACCACTGCTGGTTCCTGAGATGAAGAGGGGCAAGGCTTGGCAGGAGTATCTGATTTGCTTTGCTATGCACTCTTCTTCCTCTGAGGAACCAGCAGTGTTCAGGCGGCAGGTGAGCAACATGGCTGCACCTGCTCTACCCCGCCAACTGGCTACATTAAAAAGGGGGGTGGATGGGATTTCGCCTTGGACTCCTCTTGGGACAGCCGAGAACCATGAGCAGCTTAATGGGATCCTTTTGAAGACCAGTTACAGTGGTGGAAGGGTTGTAGCTCAGCAGTAGTGCACATGCTTTGCATGCATAGAGTCCCTGGCATCTCCAGGTCAGACTGCCTGAAACCCTGGGGTGCCACTGCCAATCAGTGTGTATCATAATGAACTAGGTGCATCAATGTTCTGATGTGGTATAGGGCAGCCTTGGGCTGTATGGCTCTTTTTAGTGGCTAGGTCAGGGAAATTTTGACGTCATTGGGAGATGAAAGTCACTTATTTCCAAGAAGGGTGGAAAGATCAGGCTTCCTTTCTGGAACCTCCTGGGGGCATCACAACCTTCAAATCTCCACCCATCTTGGACTTAGAATCATAGAGATGGAAGAGACCACAAGGGCCATCCAGTCCAACCCCCTGCCAAGCAGGAAACACCATCAAAGCATTCTTGACATATGCCTGTCAAACCTCTGCTTAAAGACCTCCAAAGAAGGAGACTCCACCACACTCCTTGGTAGCAAATTCCACTGCCAAACAGCTCTTACTGTCAGGAAGTTCTTCCTAATGCTTAGGTGGAATCTTCTTTCTTGTAGTTTGAATCCATTGCTCCATGTCCGCTTCTCTGGAGCAGCAGAAAACAACCTTTCTCCCTCCTCTATATGACATCCTTTTATATATTTGAACATGGCTATCATATCACCCCTTAACCTTCTCTTCTCCAGGCTAAACATACCCAGCTCCCTCCCTCCCTCCCTCCCTCCCTCCCTCCCTCCCTCCCTCCCTCCCTGCAGCCACTAGCACCTAGTGTGCTGCCTTTTCTATCCAGCAA
Source organism: Zootoca vivipara (assembly GCF_965207765.1). Lineage (NCBI taxonomy): Eukaryota > Metazoa > Chordata > Lepidosauria > Squamata > Lacertidae > Zootoca > Zootoca vivipara. Next base: position 83,773,055 of record NC_142584.1, read on the forward strand.
CACTACTTTTGCCTTTCCTTACTGAATTCTAGTATTCATCATGTTCTGGGACTGTGAGCTATGCTACAATAGAGAGGTGAGGCTGCCTTGGAACACATGAGTTGCACAAGTCAGTAGCTGCATTTCCAAACCAGCAGGAACATAGATATCATGAGTCAGGTTCAGAAGGGCTCTCATTATTGTTGGTAAAGCTCCAGTCAAAATAAAATAAATAGCCTTGACAGTGTGAGAGATGCCAGGATTCTCTAAACTGCACCAAACTGTCAGCCAAAATTACTGTCAGTTCCCTGTCTCAGCCTTACCTTAGCTTTCAGATAAAATCGGCACTAAGGAGATGGCAGTGGAAGCATGAATGCAAAGAGGGGAGGGGGCGAGAAAAGGCAAACTTGGAGAGAATCTCTTCCCTTTGGGTGCTGGAGTATTCCAACATCAAACCTTCTGTCCTCATTAAGAAGCGCTGTGTGTGCAGTTGTGACATCTTTATTCACACACCCCAAGACTTCAAAGCCTTCAGGAGATTTCCTTGGTGGATTTAACATAAAAAAATATATCAGGAGATGAAACAGAGCAAAAGGCAGCCCAGTGCATTCTTGCTCTAATTAGAACTTGGGTGAAAGGAAAACAGAATCAGGCAGGAACCAATGACATGAGCATTTGCTCAGGCATATCATGTAAAAAGCAAAAAACAAAAAAACTGTAACATGTGAATATCCAAAATCTCTCATCCTATCCCCACCCCCCATGCATACATACATTTAAAATATGTTGTACAGATCATGCATCTCGCAGTATGAATTTTTTATTTTATTTTAAAAGAATGCATATATCAAGCAAACCTTATGGATGTAAGACCACCAAAGGTGAAATACATGCTAATATTATGCATTAAGCGTTTTCAAAAACCAAGAAAATCTATAAGAAAGGAGCAAAACAGAGAAAGATCAAACAACGCATTCCTGAAACAATACAGGAATGAAATTTGGTAACAGAAAATAGTACTGGATAAACTATTTGCGGTGAATCATTTATTTACACGAATTTAACCTCTTTTTGATGCTTGTTTTTCATCCAAAGTTCACAATGTATGTGTGTTTAAGCAGTGCTTATTCATTAGTTCAAATCATTTCCGAGTTAATTTATGTAAATGCACTTGGTCTGTAGCTTTTTTCATCGCATGAAATTGCATTTGAATTAAGTGCATTTGAAATGTGCAGTTCGAGGAGCCTTGATTGGATGCACAGGTCACACCGTATGCCCTCAACTTCTGATCAGGTAATAAAGATTACTCACTGCTTACTTTAGTGCAACCCCACTGAGGTCAGTCGGAATACATTAATGCTCATGGCTAGGATGCTGGTTGCTATTCCAGGCAGATCACAGTGGGACTGAAAAAACAGACGTCTTAGGAGACTATTACATCTCAATGGCCATCAGTGGTGATAGCAAACACAAAAGAATGCAGTGATGAGGCACAGAATGTGCTCTTTACTTTAATATAGGATTATTGAGGTTTTTGTACAGAACATTATTGCCAAAGATAGCTCTCTATTCCTCTTGTTCCTTTACAGAGTACCTGATTGCCAGCTTCCAGTGATCCTTCGCCCCAGCTCCTGGTAATCTTTACCAGCGGAACCTGCAGGGAAAGAGAGATGCAGCACAAACAGAGGCTGGGAGTTTTGTTCACTTTTGTGGTTCAAAACATTTCCATTCTCCTTGCCATGAGACCCTTCTGCCCTGGGACAGGCTTTGAGGTCAGCATTTGGTGTTAGGCCAAAGAGACGAATTGACAAGGCTGCTTTGGGCTCAAGTGCAGACAGTGATAACAACATAATTAATGGTGGTAATTCACAAAACAAGAAAGGACCTACCAATAAGATCCTTATCTTTGTCTGGATTGAGCATCATTTATTGGCCCTCATTCTATGCATTGCCATACACAGGCTGTGGTTTGGCACCATCACTGCCTCACCTGAACTGGATGAAAAAGTTGGGTTTCATTTGCAAATCTTTTTTAAAAGAACACTTGCATCATGATTTATAGACCCAAGAGCCACTTGCAAAAGGTTCTCCAAACTGAAACACACCCAAATATAGTACAGGAAGAGAAATTACACGGCATCCACATAGAACCAGGATTGTTCAAACTGCATTTCCTGCCCTCATCTCTGTTCTTCTCAGCTGTTGGACTAGGCAGTAGCTCCCATCAAGGGAGCTCTGGGTCAAGGGGGTAGAACGGAGAAGCTGGATCTCAGTCCACAATGGAAGCAGTTGGCAGTTGGTGCTAAATCATAGAATCATAGAGTTGGAAGAGACCACAAGGGCCATCCAGTCCAACCCCCTGCCAAGCAGGAAACACCATCAAAGCATTCTTGACATATGCCTGTCAAACCTCTGCTTAAAGACCTCCAAAGAAGGAGACTCCACCACACTCCTTGGTAGCAAATTCCACTGCCGAACAGCTCTTACTGTCAGGAAGTTCTTCCTAATGTTTAGGTGGAATCTTCTTTCTTGTAGTTTGAATCCATTACTCCGTGTCTGCTTCTCTGGAGCAGCAGAAAACAATCTTTCTCCCTCCTCCATATGACATCCTTTCATATATTTGAACATGGCTATCATATCACCCCTTAACCGTCTCTTCTCCAGCTCGCTAAGCCGTTCCTCATAAGGCATCGTTTCCAGGCCTTTGACCATTTTGGTTGCCCTCTTCTGGACATGTTCCAGCTTGTCAGTATCCTTCTTGAACTGTGGTGCCCAGAACTGGACACAGTACTCCAGGTGAGATCTGACCAGAGCAGAATACAGTGGTGCTATTACTTCCCTAGATCTAGATGCTATACTCCTATTGATGCAGCCCAGAATTGCATTGGCTTGATATGGGAGACTTGAATAGAACCAATAGAACTTGGTGGGAACCCATAGCACAATTGTCAGGGAGCTGAAAAACATCTCCCCACAAAAAACAGCAACTCCTGGGGTGTCAATAGGTTGCCTAATAGGAATGGAACCATCTTAACATGATATCTCCAGTCCCCAACCCAGAAGGATAGTACAGTATTGGAGGCAGTGAATTACAATTGCTGGGAATCAGAAGTGGGGAGAGTGCTGTTGTTCCAGTCCCACTTGCAGGTTTCTCATAGGCATCCTTTGAGAACAAGAGTCTGGACTAGATGGGCCATTGGCCTGATCCAGCAGGGCTTCTCTTACTCTTATGCTGATGACATTGAAAGCCTGAGGAATAAACATGGTCATATTCCTCCCTCTCTTTCCAGACATAGGTAATTCATATTTATTGAGAACCATGAACAGTTCAAAGAGTTTTAAAACTGGATTAGCCAACACTCTCTTTGATAGATTCCCGGATTTAATTCTTGGAACAAGTTCCCAGCAGAGTGTTCCATTATTGCCATGTTGTAATCTTCCTCTATAACATGTGAAATTGGCCGTTGTCAGGGAAAAAAAGTTAAGCGGTTCTTAAATGGCGATCTACCAGTGGACTCTGGTGCACTTTCAAGGGTACTCTCTGGAGGCTACCAGGAAAATAAGGGAGAACGCTACCAAAATACAAGCAGCTTCTTGATATTTCCATTCCTTGCTGAATAACCAAGTCACTTTAGATTCTGATTTACTACAACTGAAATGTAAAAAAAAACCCTTTCTTTTCAGCAGCCTGTCCACCTCACCCTGCCATTCTGATCTTTCTACTTCTAAGGTCAAGTTGCACTGTTCCTGAAGGAGCAGGTTCACAATATGGAGATGCTGTCCCTGGAGGTTCAGGTAGCCTTTGTGGCTAGAAGTGTCTTTCGCCAATTGCAATTGGTATGAGAGTTATGACCATTCCTGGGCTGGGGAAAGCTTGGCCATAGTTCATGCACTGCTTACTTCAAGACTGGATTACTGCAATGTGCTGCATGCAGGGCTTCCTTTGCACATGATCTGGAAGCTGCAGTAAGTGCATAATGCTACAGCACATTTGCTGACCGTAGTGAGATCTTGTTAGCACAAAACACCTGTGCTGAGGTTACCAGCACATGAATGAAAGTGGTCAAGCTACCCTGGTGCAGAAACAGCTGTAGTTGACTTACCAGCCAAAGCTTGTAAAAAGCATTCCTAAACCACTGAGGTTACCTATGACTCTAGTGACAAAGATTGCTTCAGGAACACCCCCAGACTATGAATCTGCTCTTTCAGGGGTAGCACGATCTCTTCCAAAGCAGGCAATTGACCAGTTATCCAAACTTGGTAACTACCCACCCACCCATAGTGCCTCTGTCTTGCCATGATTCAGAATCAGTTGTCATGTCTTCACCCAAATAATTATCGCAACTGTAGTTTACCCCTTACATAGCTTCAATTCCTAGTACCCTCAACAAACGACAGTTCCCAGGATTTTTTTCTTTTTTTGGGGGGGGGGGGAGCCACAAGATCTAAATGCATGGCAAGCTCAGTGGATAGAGCATGGGACTCTTAATCTCAGGGCCGTGGGTTTGAGCCCCAAGTTGGACAAAGGGTTCCTGCATGAACCTTGTGGTCTGTTCCAACTCTACAATTCTATAATTCTACAAAATTCAAGATGTGGATGTGAATCCTGCATGATGGGCTGGGCTTGAGGAAGACGAAATGGTACTCTAAGAATACCTGCCGCAAGGGATACCAAAAGCATGAAGTGGTTATTCCCCTTGCACAGAATAGGATTTAAATTCAAGAAATGGCATGGTTCTTCTTCAGGAGTGGATTCAACTTAATAATATAACCACTTGGCAGCTAATAGGAATTTAATTGGATTCACGTGTATGTCTACAACATAGCCTATGGCATCAAGCCAATACAAGAGTGTGTGTATTGATTTGATTATCCTGTATGTCCACACAGATTTAATATTTTCAGTTGTTTTTCCCTGATCAAATGAAGTGTTTTCCACTGATTAATTAATTTTAATTTGTTTTCACTTCAAGCACAAGATTTGTTTTTTATTGATAGCAAAGTATCCATACTTCTGATATGCTGCAATTAACTTGCTCTCCCTTGCCATTAAAACCTAAAGTGCTTCAGCTTCAGTAAAATAATTTATGCCCATTGACCCATTGACTTGAATCTTTCTTATTAAAATGTTGGTTTGACTTGGAAAACAAAAAAAAAAGCTGTATTAGCTTCATATCCTAAGTTATATACCATTATTTGGTTTCTAATTAAAAAAAACCCCTTGCCATATGCTTGCTTTTGCTCCCTGCACAAAGCATTTTCAAGAAACATCAGCTCCTATAAAGATAAAAGAAAGTGAAGATTCCCCAAATATATCCCCCAGAGTCTTACAGCTGTGAATAATTGGTTCCTACTTATGGAGAACCATTTTGCTCCATTGCACCCAAATGGAGATGTATTGCTTTGCAGCTCAGGACAATAGTCTGCAGCTAGTTTGGAAAATAGACTGTCTTTTCACTTCCCAGGAAAGCATATCAAGCTCTGACTGTATCATTAGTGCAACCACAGCTGTATTTAGTGTAACAATTGAGTGTTATCAAAATTTGATCTGAGTGAACTTGGAACTCCTGCTATACAGCAGGCTTTGTTGGGCCCACCAAACTTCTCACATCCAGTCTGGGTGTATCTTTTTAAATCAGGGCTGAGCCACAGCCACACTTTCCTCCTGGGGATTTTTATCCAAGTAGCACAGAACCAACCAGGTAAAGGCTTATGTGGATCTAAACCAGTTATTTGTCAGAGTCAAACGGGGTGGGGAGGCGGGCTCCTTAAGCCATTTCCCCACAAGAGGGGCTACAAATGAACAAGCCATTTGCCCCTTTTACAGACTAGTTACTATACAATTAAACCACACTATACATTTAAAGCAATCCCATTCCACTTTAAGAGCTATGTTGTTTTTTAGTCGTTTAGTCGTGTCCGACTCTTCGTGACCCCGTGGACCATAGCACACCAGGCACTCCAGTCTTCCACTGCCTCCCACAGTTTGGTCAGACTCATGTTGGTAGCTTTGAGAACACTGTCCAACCATCTCGTCCTCTGTCGTCCCCTTCTCCTTGTGCCCTCAATCTTTCCCAACATCAGGGTCTTTCCCAGGGAGTCTTCTCTTCTCATGAGGTGGCCAAAGTATTGGAGCCTCAGCTTCAGGATCTGTCCTTCTAGTGAGCACTCAGGGCTGATTTCCTGAAGAATGGATTTAAGAGCTTTAAGAGCTATGGCTTCCCACAAAGAATTCTGAGAGCTGTAGTTTGTTAGGGGAGCTAAGAGTTGTTAGGAGACCGTCAACAAACTACAGCTTCCCAGGATTCTTTTCAGGAAGCCATAACTGAGACCTGGGAGACCAGGGTTCAATATCAACAGTGAAATTCACTGGGTGACCTTGGGCCAGGCACTGTCTCTCAGCCTAACCTACCACACAGGCTTGGTATGAGGATATGATTTGGAGGGGAATAATGTATGACCCTGTGGGCTTCTTGGAAGAAAGGTGGGATATAATAAATGTAATCAATAAAAATTGCCAGGGGGATCTGCTAGAGCAAACAAGGAGATGCACTGTAGGGACAACAAACCATCCGTGTCTGAGGTCCAGTCATTAATAATAATAATAATAATAATAATAATAATAATTTATTATTTATACCCTGCCCATCTGGCTGGGTTTCTCCAGCCACTCTGGGTGGCTTCCAACAGAAAAATGAAATAAAATAATCTATTAAACATTAAAAGCCTCCCTAAACAGGGCTGCCTTCAGATGTCTTCTAAAAATCTGGTAGCTGTTTTTCTCTTTGACATCTGGTGGGAGGGCGTTCCACAGGGCAGGCGCCACCACCGAGAAGGTCCTCTGCCTGGTTCCCTGCAACTTGGCTTCTCGCAACAAGGGAACTGCCAGAAGGCCCTCGGTACTGGACCTCAGTGTCCAGGCAAAACGATGGGGGTGGAGACGCTCCTTCAGGTATACTGGACCGAGGCCATTTAGGACATCAGAGGCTGGAGAAAATACAATTTTCCAGATTTTAGGGGCATTACCATTTCATTTAGGGTTTTAGCCTTAATCCCTACCCTGAAACTAGTTAGACACATAACTCCCCAGGTCAGCTCTGAAAATATTCCTTAGCTCTTACCAGTTTTTTTTTAATGACCTAGTTTTGTATCTTCTTTGAGCACTAGAAGTTGCATCCAAGGTGAGAAAGCATCCCGTTACACACAAGAGGAAAATTTACCAATAATTCCAGGCACACCTTTTTAACGTGCTCATTTGAAGTTGTTTCATGAACTCTGTTGCTTAGAGGTCACACTGATGTCATTTCGGAATAATCTTCAGAGAAGCACCTCTCTCTGAACAAAGCCCCCTCAGATGTCTCAGTTTCCCACCAAGCCCTGCTTACGGTGGAATCTAGCTGTGGCCTCGCTCTGTAGTAAGCCCACATTGCCATAGCAACCCAGTGTTGCTCCACACCTTCAGAACAGACTACCGTGGCTTGCAAAGCGCACTGAGATGAATGAAGCCTGTTTCAAAGAAGGGAAGGGGAGAAGGGCAGGCTAAGACACAAGTCAGATTAATGGCTGGAATACAATCAAAAACAAAAGTTAAAATTAAAATGTTAATCTTTTAAAAGAGGGCCTTGGTGGAATTGCTTGCTTTATGGCTTAGAATAAAAAATAGAAGAAGGGAAAGAAGTAGAAGTCTCTATAAGAATAATTTAGTGTCTGGTGTAATGAGCTTCCTTTTTCTTTGGTAGTTCACTGTGCTGCCTTATCACTTACCCGGTGATTGACTGAGTCCTCTCCTTGCTTGTTCCTGCTAAGCAGCAATTCACCATCTGGCAGTCATAATTTCTTTTTTTGTCCTATATTCCTTTGTAATTAGGAAATAAGTTACGTCCCACCCTGCTTGGGAAGGAAGATACATGTCTGGCATATTATTTACAGATGACACTCTAAGAAGGTGGAACCATTTTGATAATGATGGGTTGCAGTGCTATTTTTCTAGAAAAAGAGGTACCAGAACTCACCATGAACACCTCCCTTGTTCTCTTAGAATGGCAACGGTGACCAGAACTGAGGTGCCAGAACTGAGTTTCTGCAAGTTCTAGCTGAAAAAAGCCCTGATTCATGGGGAGTTTGAGCCCTGTCCTGAGAACACAGTGACCCATACCCTAAAGAAACATACATTCCTATCTGGCTTCTAGGAAAAGTATTTAAATGTGCTTTTAATTAACACCTAAGTTTTGATTGATTGTTACTGCTCTTTTTGTAACGGGTGCAATGTGGTTTTAATCTGTGCTTTTATATGGCATTATATTTTGTTGTATTCTCTTACACACACTGCCATGTGAGGGTGACATTCCATGAAGGGCAGTTTTGAAATAGTTTAATAAATTAATTTATTTCTGCTTATTTAAAAGAATTATACAGGTCACCTTTAGGAGCGAAATTAACACAAAGGATATCTTCTCAAGCGGCCCCCAAAGTTACGAATTGCTGCTACTGCTACTTACTACAAGTATTTAACATTTAATAAAAATAAAAAATGCATGCAGTTGAATAAATCATGGGAGCAGAAGAGGGCTATAACTCAGTGGCAGAGGACGTCCTTTGCAGGCAACAGGCTTCAGTTTCAAATTCTGGCATCTCCATGCATGGCAGAAGAAGAACTCTGGAAAGCCACTGCCAGTCAGTTTAGGCAGGGCCAGCCAAAGGCATATTGGCACCTGAGACGAACCCCAAGATGGTGACCCCTTCCCCACGGGGTGAGGAAAGAACCGCATCAGGAACAAGGTGGAAATAAAGTTTGAAATTGGGATCTGCTGCCCTGGTGGATCCTGCCGCCTGATGCAGTTGCTTCCCCTGGCCTCACGGGTGGGCCAGCCCTGAGTGTAGGCAACACTTTGTTAGATGGATCAAAGGTCTGTCTCAGTCTAATACAGATTCTTACATTCCTACTAATCATGGTCTGTGGCCCTTGTATGATTGTTATCAGAGGGTTCTTTACACAGTATGGGAGTGAAACAAGTAATGTTTAATAATGGAGGCAGTGAGAGATTTTACTTTCTTGGGTTCCATGATCACTGCAGATGGTGACAGCAGTCACAAAATTAAAAGGCGCCTGCTTCTTGAGAGAAAAGCAATGACAAACCTAGGCAGCATCTTAAGAAGCAGAGACATCACCTTGCTGACAAAGGTCCGTATAGTTAAAGCCATGGCTTTCCCAGTCATGATGTATGGAAGTGAGAGCTGGACCAAAAAGAAGGCTGATCGTCGAAGAATTGATGCTTTTGAATTATGGTGTTGGAGGAGACTCTTGAAAGTCCCATGGACTGCTAGAAGATCAAACATATCCATTCTGAAGGAAATAAGCCCTGTGTGCTCACTAGAAGGACAGATCCTGAAGCTGAGGATCCAATACTTTGGCCACCTCATGAGAAGAGAAGACTCCTTGGAAAAAAGCCTGATGTTGGGAAAGATGGAGGGCACAAGGAGAAGGGGACGACAGAGGATGAGATGGTTGGACAGTGTTTTTGAAGCTACCAACATGAGTCTGACCAAACTGTGGGAGGCAGTGCAAGACAGGAGTGCCTGGCATGCTCTGGTCCATGGGGTCACGAAGAGTCAGACACCACTAAATGATTAAACAACAACAAAATAAGATATTTATTAGATTTCTTACCTGCCCTCCACTGTAATGTCCCAAGGTGTTAGCAATTATAAAACAAGTATAACACCATTCTAAATGGAACAGAACATTATGAATTTTACCAAAAGAAGTGGGTCCCACAAAATAAAAGACATAAACTGTCAAAGGTCAGCATATGGTGAAAACTGTACAATGAAGGTGCAAGGTGCAACTCTGTGGGGGGTGGGGTGGGGGGAGTTGCACAATTTAGCAGCTGCCACAGATAAAGCCCTTTCCTGAGCCATTGTTCCCCACATTTGTGAGGGTGGCAGAATACAAAGAGAGCCCCTCTGCAGATCTTAACACCCAAGAAAACCAGTAGGGGTGGAGACAGTCTTTCAGACATGTGAGTGTGGCAGAACCAACTAATGGACTCTTGGTGCCCATGCAGAACTCATGTTCTCCCATATATTCCTCCCCAACTAGAAATACCCATTGACGCACCTTTCTTCTGTCACCTCTTTTACTGAAATTTGTCAGTGGCACCACCCATGCTATGGGATTCCCTTCCCAGAGACATCTATTTGGCTCCTTCACCTGCTATTTCGTCAAGAATTACAGATACTTTTTTCAGGTGGCCTTTTCTCCTGCCTAACAACTTTTTTTGTAAAATAAAAAAATTCCTTCAGTAGCACCTTAAAGACCAACTAAGTTTTTATTTTGGTATGAGCTTTCGTGTGCATGCACACTTCTTCAGATACCAGGTATCTGAAGAATACTTCTTCAGGTATCTGAAGAAGTGTGCATGCACACTGTTATGTACTGAGCTAAATCCTAGAACAATAGGATTCAGAATCAGCGGGAGCTACCCAATCCAACTCCAGGTGGAAGTGAATCCGCAACCTGATTGGCCTGCTGGAGCAGCCAATCAGGCGGCTGGCAGAAGTGAATCTGCTACCTGATTGGCCTGTAGGAGCAGCCAATCAGGCTGCAGGCAGAAGTCAATCCACAATATAATTGGCCCACAGGTGTAGCCCTGAAGTAGCCAATCACGCAAGGCCCATTGTGTAAATAATGTATATAAGCAGATGGTTTTGGGGAAAGAGCCATTCTTCTTCTCCTCTTCTCCTTGATGACTATGAGCTGAATAAAGAGCATGAAATTCACTCTCGACTCCGAGTACATTTCACTGGCGACGAAGGTGGGATCCTGCTGAGCTGACCGCCACCACGCACTGCACCGCGGCACCGCCACCTGCTGCACCGCTGCATCGCACCGTGCATCCAGGCTTCAGCTCCAGGACCCAAGGAACCCAGAATGGCAACCGACAGCAGCTTCTCGCCATTCAAACCAGCATCAGGAGACTGGGAAGGGTACGCCGCCCGTTTCAACTTCCTCCTGCAAGCGAAAGAAGTCACCAACGATGCCATGAAGAGGGCGACATTCTTCAGCGTCTGTGGAGAGGACACGTTTGAAATCGCCCGGGCTCTCCTTGCACCTAGAGATGTCGCTACCATCTCTTACAAAACAATAATGGGACGGCTGAAGGAGCACTTCTCACCACAGCCCTCGGTGGTAGCTTGCCGAAATGCCTTCTACGCAAAGCGGCAAGCCCCGGGGGAAACCATAACTGGGTTTTTGACCTCCCTCCGCCAAGCCGCCCGGTTATGCAACTTCTCAGAGTTGGAGAACATGCTTCGTGACCGCCTCGTCGGTGGCCTGAGGGACGAGATGTTGCAACGACGCCTCTACGCCAAAAAAGACCTCACGTTCCAGATTGCTCTGGAGGAAGCCCTGGCAACCAAAGCCGCCGAGAGGTCAACGCAAGAGGCACGACCGGCCCCGCCATCCCAACCGAGGGTCTACCACGAAGACCTCACCGACGAATCCGAATCTGACAGGGAGGAAGTACACCGAGTACAGCGGCGCACTCAAGCAGCACACACACCACAGCAGCCTCGACGAGAAGGAGGGAACTGTGCAAGCTGCGGGGAGAACCACGAGAGGAGGACCTGTCGTTTCCGCAACGCAGAGTGTAGGCAGTGCAGAAAATTGGGACACATCGCCCGGGTGTGTCGGGCTCGACTCACCCGTCAACAAGCATCAGATGACCGACCCAGGAGCCCCAGGTCACACGGCACCATGCACCAAGGCAACTTGACGGAGATCACGGACTACCAGGTATTCCAGTTGCCCCATCCCAGCACAGAGAAAATTTATATAGAGGTACAGATAGAGGGAGCCCCATGCCGCATGGAGCTGGACACGGGTTCAACTCTATCCATAATCTCGGCCCGAACATTAAGGGAACTGTGCCCTAATGGGGGTCCCAAACTAAGGCCGGCCCCATTCACCCTCCGGGACTTCCAGAAACGTAAGGTCCCTACAATTGGGGTGGGGACCTTCAGGGTGCAATATCGAGGGCGAAAGCAACAATTGGACTTGCTGGTAGTTAAGGGCCCCTACGTTAGCTTACTGGGACTGGCATGGTTTGGACCTCTGGGGCTAGCCGTTACCGGGGTGAACCGCACTAGCTTACAAGTGGACGTGGACGCCATATGCAAAGAGTTTCCAGGGGTTTTCGATGGGGCATTGGGACGATATACAGGACCCCCCATTGCCCTACAGCTAGACCCCGCTGTACGACCCATCAGGCACAAGGCCCGCCGGGTCCCGTTCGCCCTGAAACCCCGCATAGACGAGGAATTGGACCGGCTCGTGGAGCAAGGAGTGCTGGAGCCGGTGCCCAACGCCCCCTGGGAAACTCCAATTGTCACACCCGTCAAGCCTAACGGTTCGGTCCGCATCTGTGCAGACTACCAATGCACCATAAACAAGGCTCTCACAGCCCATGCATACCCAGTGCCAGTGGTCAGCCATGTCCTCGCCACCCTGGCTGGGTCAAAAAATCTTTGGCAAACTGGACTTGGCCCAAGCGTATCAACAGTTGCCTGTGGACGAAGCCACAGCAGAGGCTCAGACGATCGTGACGCACAGAGGGGCATTCAGAGTAAAGCGGCTGCAATTTGGCGTTAGCGTGGCACCAGGCATATTCCAGAATCTAATGGACTCTCTCCTTAAAGGGATTCCTGGCGTCACCCCCTTCTTCGATGATGTACTGATCGCCGGGCCCACACCAGAGGAATTTGAGGACCGCCTCCGCTCCGTCCTGCACCGTTTCCAGACGGCGGGCCTCAAGGTGAAGCGGGAAAAGTGTTTACTGGGAGTGCCGCAGGTGGACTTTCTGGGATTTAAGGTAGACGCAGAAGGGGTCCATCCAACCGGTGACAAGGTACGGGCCATTTGTGAGGCCCCAGCGCCCAAGAGCAAGCCCGAACTTCAGTCATTCTTGGGACTATTGAACTTTTACCATGCCTTCCTTCCCCATAAGGCAGCGGTAGCGGAGCCCCTACACAGACTCCTAGAAAAAAGGGCCCCTTGGGTGTGGGGCCAGCGACAAAGGGCCGCATTCCAGGCAGTCAAGGACTTGCTCGTCTCGAACTCGGTCTTGGCACACTTCGACGAGAGGCTGCCAGTGGTGCTGGCATGCGACGCCTCTCCCTATGGCATCGGCGCTGTCCTGGGACACCAACTCCCGGATGGAAGAGAGGTGCCGGTGGCATACTTCTCCCAGACGCTTGCTGCAGCCGAACGAAACTACTCACAGATTGACAAGGAGGGTCTGGCAATCGTGAAGGGCGTAAAAAAAATTTCCATGATTTCTTGTACGGGCGGCCCTTTACCATAGTGACTGACCACAAGCCGTTGCTTGGCCTGTTTGCCCCCGAGAAGCAGACCCCCCAAGTGTTGTCTCCACGTGTCCTCAGGTGGTCAATTTTCCTTGCCGGCTACCAGTATGCACTAATCCACCGCCCTGGGAAGGCGATGGGCCACGCAGACGCCCTCAGCAGGCTACCACTACCAGAAACAGGCCCCGACCCAGCGCCTGCGCAAGAGGTTATGACCCTGGAGCTGCTTCCCGACCGACCCATTCAGGCACAAGAAGTTGCGCACCATTCCACAAAAGATAGGGTCATCTCCCGGGTCCTGGACTGGGTGTGGCGAGGATGGCCCAGCAGCAGCCCCGGGCCAGAATTCGCTGGCTACACAAACCGCAAACATGAACTGTCGGCCCACAAGGGGTGCCTGTTATGGGGAAGCAGGGTTGTGGTTCCCCAGCCCCTCCGCAAAAGGGTCCTCACAGCCCTACACGAGACACACCCAGGGGTAGTGAGGATGAAGGCCCTTGCCAGGAGTTATGTGTGGTGGCCGGGGATTGACAGAGAGATAGAGGCCTGGGTCCAACACTGCCAGACCTGCCAAGAATCCCGCCCGGATCCCCCAAGGGCCCCAGTCCAGCCCTGGGAGTCCGCCCGACATCCATGGTCACGCTTGCACGTGGACTTCGCTGGCCCCTTCCAGGGAAAAACATTCTTCATAGTGGTGGATTCCTACACCAAATGGCTGGAGGTCGCACTGGTACCGTCCACTTCTACGGCGGCAGCCATCCGGGTACTACGTAAGCTGTTTGCAACCCACGGGCTCCCTGACACCCTCGTCTCGGACAATGGAACCGCATTCACGTCAGAGGAGTTCCAGACCTTCACAGCGCAGAACGCCATCCGACTGGAACTTAGAGGGGAGGGGTGTTATGTACTGAGCTAAATCCTAGAACAATAGGATTCAGAATCAGCGGGAGCTACCCAATCCAACTCCAGGTGGAAGTGAATCCGCAACCTGATTGGCCTGCTGGAGCAGCCAATCAGGCGGCTGGCAGAAGTGAATCTGCTACCTGATTGGCCTGTAGGAGCAGCCAATCAGGCTGCAGGCAGAAGTCAATCCACAATATAATTGGCCCACAGGTGTAGCCCTGAAGTAGCCAATCACGCAAGGCCCATTGTGTAAATAATGTATATAAGCAGATGGTTTTGGGAAAAGAGCCATTCTTCTTCTCCTCTTCTCCTTGATGACTATGAGCTGAATAAAGAGCATGAAATTCACTCTCGACTCCGAGTACATTTCACACACGAAAGCTCATACCAAAATAAAAACTTAGTTGGTCTTTAAGGTGCTACTGAATGAATTTTTTTATTTTGCTTCGACTCAGACCAACACGGCTACCTATCTATAACTAGAACTTTTTTTGTGTACATATTTTGAAATCTTGGCAGATGGTTTTTAATTGGTTTTAACTGCTGCAATGTTGCTTTTTGCACACTTTGTATCCCCCCCCCGTGTTTTCAGCATTTCTCACTTGTTCTACTATGAGGTTTTACAGTTTTATTCTTGTTCAATCATATGTTGTCTTGAATATACTGTTGAAAAATATATCAATAGGTGAAATCAGTGTGCTTGCACACGTTTGCTTCCCTTTTATTATAGATGTGTAATGTGGAGGTGGAAGAATTTTTTTGAAAAAGGAACAGAGATAAATGGGTTAACTACAGCATGGTTAACTGTGCTGACAGGTATGGCTACAGCAAAGTAAAAAAAAAGTGAGTGAAACTCAAGGAGGAAGATTTTAAAGTAGGTATCCTAAGGGATAAAGACGAGAAGGCCATTGTAGGCATAGAGAACAGTAGCAGAAGACAAAAATCAAAAGTAAAAGCAGGAAGCAGGGGAGGTGATGGCTAATTAATTCCTGGGCTTATCTTGGGCCCTAAAAGAAGCCAAAATGAGAACACCAGAAGCTTCTCTCTGGATATGTCCTGAATTATAATGCTGTGATTTGTGGCGCATATGTTATGCGACTGAGAATCCATTTATTTTGGGTATGAGCTCAAGAGACTCACATTGAAGTTAAATTTCAGAGGCAATTCTCAACAAGTTAAGAACAAAACTATAAGTGACTTATTGGTAAATATTAGGAATGTTGGAAAATTCCTATGAGAACAGAAACAGGAATGGAAATTGCTGGTGTTCCCTTGTTCGCCCCATCTCCGAAATGGAAATCAGACCAGTGAATACAACTGGCGTTTGTTGCTGCTGTTGCTTCTAGTGCGCAAATGATACACAACTAATTATGTTTGCCTCCATTGGCCTTGCATTGGCCTTGCATGGAAATGAATGGGGCGGAATCACATAATGACCTAACGTATGGCATCGGTGTAAATTTTGAAATAGATTACATAAATTACGGTACATTATTTCGTCACGGCGGAAAGCGAGATTCAATAACATAGCTTCTGGTGTAAGGCCCCTAGTAAATGTAAACGCAAAAGTCTTAACTGTTAAAGCATACTGTGCATTAGCCTTATATAAAGGAAGAGCCCAAGGTCAGGATATCTGCCTGGAGATAAAATTTTAAAAAAAATTCCTTCCAGTAGCACCTTAGAGACCAACTAAGTTTGTCATTGGTATGAGCTTTCATGTGCATGCACACTTCTTCAATATACATTGGTATCTGAAGAGGTGTGCATGCACACAAAAGCTCATACCAATGACAAACTTAGTTGGTCTCTAAGGTGCTATTGGAAGGATTTTTTTTTATTTTGTTTCGACTACATCAGACCAACATAGCTACCTACCTGTAACTATGCCTGGAGATATTCAGACTATTTTAGAATCAGAGGTGGTCCAAGATGAAGCGGGCTAGCTCCAAGGTTTTGAAGCTGCTTTAAAACTTGGGGTGACATTGGTACCTGTTCCCCCCCCCAATCACCACCACTGTTTGTACATTTTTGCAACACCCCCCAAATTCTCCATAAATAGAAATTTCCAGGCAGAGAGGAAACTGGAATCCTGAAGAGGAGTGTAGCTCTTTGATGGACAGCTCTGACGTACAGAGTTACTTCATTAACTGCCCTTTTATTTCAAATCACAGTGCTTTGGGGAGGGATGTAGAACGACTTTGACTTCAGTGCAGACTGAGCAGAAAACAAAGTTGTTTTTAAAAGCTTCAGTTACACTTTTTAAAAATTCATCACTCTATCCTTCTGAAAACTACCTAAAGGCACCTTTGTATTGTATGTCCTACTCATGCAAATTCTGAGAGCTCCCATGCAGAGCTACAATTCCCACAGTTCCTTGGGTAGAGCAATTGATAGTTAAAATACTTTGAGAAGTGTAGCTGTGTGAGGGGACTTGGAGCCTCCTAATAACTCTCAGCACCCTTAAGAAGCTACAGTTCCAATGATTCTTTTGTTATGCATGACTGTTAGAGGTAGAATAGTGCTTTGAAGGTTTGGTGCAGTTGTAGCCTAAGAGTGCAGAATAAAAAGGAGGGGATTTGTGACCCACCACCTTGGGATGTGAGTTTGGTGGGAACAGAGGACAGGCCCCTTTCTGTAGGAGTCCTGCTCTCCATCACTGCCTAGTTTTAGGACGGCAGTAAAAATGTTTGGCTCCGCATAGCTTTCAATAGTTTCAACGATGCTTTGATTTTGCTCCTCCTGGTTCTAAGATATTTTCCGCTCTGTCCATCATCTGGCTTATTGTTTAAAAATGGCTTTCTTCTTCAAGTATTTCAACTATTTATGTTCAACTTTTCATTGGGGGGGGAAAACAGCCAAGTAGTTTACAAGCAAATCAAAAGTAAACACTGAGTAGAAAACAATAAAACTGATAGCACATCAAAATCCATACGATAGGATTCTACTTTTCAATACTGTACCTGCATAAGTTCAACATCTACTAACACACCCATCCCTCAATCAGGCTACAGCTGTGCACATTCATCCACTTAAACCCACTCACACCCTTAAACACAATTTCCCTCACTCTTAACAGTTTCCTTTAATGTCTTCACTTTTACGCATTGCCTTGGGGGGCTTTGTTAAGACCAAAAGATGGTTTATAAATATATATTTTTTATAAACGAATAAATGCATTAAAAAAACTAAAGCAAGGATGGCAAGAAATGTAATACACACACACCCGTTTATGCTACCTTCTCTCAGAGAACAAAGCAACTCTCTAGAAATTCATGGCTTTTGTGATAGAAACTGTAAGTAGGTGGCAGGGGAGGGTGGGGAGACTTCTACAGAGGGAAATAGCTTTGTCTTGTCTCTTCAGTTACTGCAGAAAGAAACATTTCAGAGTCAGGTCTCTGTTACACGTAGCTCACAGAACCAAAACTCCTTCATAGCTGAAATTTCCTACGCGACCTCTACATACTGCCATGATCAATGTTAGCCTATCTCGGCATCTGATTATCCAAATGTTTTGGCTCTCCCTAGGGCCGTTTAGTTAAATGAGGCAGCACAGTATTTAAAAATGTACAACAGTGGAAGGAAATGCCAAACTGGTTAAAAAAGGCTAATAAACACCCACTCAACCATCCCACATCATCATCTTCTGCTACACTTCACCTCCAGTCATAACAGTGTGTTTTACGCTTACGCCTACAGCTCCCAGTTGGGGACACCAGCTGTAGCTTGCTTGCGCTCCTCTAAGCCACAAAGCAGAGAGGCCCCGGCACAGTCAGGCAGAGCACATTCTCCATAGCCCCGGGAACTACGGCTGCCAATCTGTGCGGCTCACTGACAGAACAGGGTTCGTGCGCCGTGAAGAATAAATGAAATAATTACAAGGCACCCATAGCACAGGAGGATTCCCAACTGTTAAGTCACTGTACAAATGGGGCTCACTTCTTTCCAGCAAGCCTTCGGTGTGTGGGGCAGGGATTATGTTCTTGTTGAAATCACTGCATTACAGTAGTGACCCCATAAGGTGTGTGGTATATGGAGGCTCTAGACCAGTGTTTCCCAGCCTCCAGCTGTTTTTGGACTACAACTCCCATCATCCCTAGCTAGCAAGACCAGTGGTCAGGAATGATGGGAATTGTAGTCCGAAAACAGCTGGAGGCACAAGGTTGGGAAACACTGCTCTAGACCACCCGCCAAATCCGCAAAACCTCACATTATCATATACAATAATTTTGTCATGCATTCTCTGACAGATATGTGGCCTGTCTGAATTTCCCAGAGACATGACATAGTGTTATCGGTGCACATCCATGCCCTATGCATCCTGACTTCCTCCTATGTTTTGGGGTGCTTCTGGCTGCTTTGCCATGAAGAACCCTCATCGCCAGTAGCAGACTTTTCTGTGCTAGCTACTGTTTGGTCTCTCTCTCCCTCCCTCTCGCCCTCCATCCCTCAGCACTTCAGTTGTTTATGTTTAAGAGCAGAGTGGTAATGTAAAGGCTCTCCTACTGCTGGTGTGCACTTTTGGTTTATTACAGTTTCTCGAATGATTGCACTCCAAAGTGGAACTTTGTGGAT
Organism: Zootoca vivipara; assembly: GCF_965207765.1. Taxonomy (NCBI): domain Eukaryota; kingdom Metazoa; phylum Chordata; class Lepidosauria; order Squamata; family Lacertidae; genus Zootoca; species Zootoca vivipara. Next base: position 83,791,871 of record NC_142584.1, read on the forward strand.
GTTTCCAGAAACACGGTCTTACCATATATAAATGTCACTGTTAGCAGAGCGGACCGAGGTGACAGATGGAATTGCTTTGCTTTGTGTGCGCTCCCTCTCGTCCACATCTGTTTGGGATATTCTCTGGATGTAAGATTTAAGTGGTAAGCTTACATATGGATCTGCATCATATGGCATTATTACTAGCTTAATTAAAAAAATTTTTTTTGCTGCATTATGGCAGGTAATGTAAAAAAGCATGTGTGAGATCAGGGCCACAAAGCATAAAAAGAAAGCAGAGATTGAAAGGCAAATGTCTAAACTGGGAGAGCCCCCCCCCAAAAAAATGTATTTTGCACAAGGCCCTACAATGAAGAATGGCTGCCATTGCTGCATCGGGTGTTAATGGATCATTCGGGCACTCCAGATGTAAGCCACATCTGAACCAGAAATTCAAAGCACTGTTATAGCACTTTAACAGTCATGGCTCCCTCCAATGAATCTTGGGAACTGTAGTTTGGTAAGGGTGTTGAGATTTGTTAAAGGTAAAGGGGCCCCTGTCCAGTCACAGACAACTCTGGGGTTGCGGCGCTCATCTCGCTCTATAGGCAGAGGGAGCCAGCGTTTGTCCGCAGACAGCTTCCGGGTCATGTGGCCAGCATGACTAAGCCGCTTCTGGAGAACCAGAGCAGTGCACGGAAAAACCGTTTACCTTCCCACCGGAGCGGTACCTATTTATCTACTTGCACTTTGACTTGTTTTCGAAATGCTTGGTGGGCAGGAGCTGGGACCGAACAACAGGAGCTCACCCCATCACAGGGATTCAAACTGCCGACCTTCTGATCGGCAAGCCCTAGGCTCTGTGGTTTAGACCACAGCGCCACCTGCGTCCCTATTGCTCTCACAAAGCTGCAAAGCTGGGTTTTCTGTGAAAGGAGAGTTACTATTGAACCACTGTGAGAGCTACCAGTACATAGTGCAGATGTGTCCTTAGAAAGGAAGAGAACGTATTTTCTCTCAGAAGAGGCTGCTTGTTGTCCGGGGCCTTACTCTGAAGCACCTTAAACTTAGGTGATGGAGTGAAGGTTGTAGCTGGTGAGGAACAGCTGTGTGCACACAGCACTTGCACACAACACCACCCGAGAAAGCACACACAGAGACATAGAGGTTGGGTTCTCGCATTGATAATTGTCATACTGTGTCACATAGCTGCCAACTCTCTGGGCAAACACCCACAAAATTCCCCATGAAGAGGCTGAGCACCCACAAATTTCAGTGCCAGAGCCATGCACGCTGCATGGCACCCACGGCCCCAGGCACCCATGGTTGTGGGGCCAAGTTGGCACTCCTGCTGTGTCATTTTGTAATGGGTGGAGGTAAATACTGATAGAGCTGCTGTTTGCCCTAGAAGGGAAACTGCTAGTTATAGCTCTCCGCAACTTCCCTCCTGAAAAAATAGCAGCTTTGGGGAGGGGAGGGTGTTGGAAAAACAGTTTGAAGAGAATAGTTAATCCCACTTCCCTGTGCTGTAGTCTCAAACCGGATAGGGAGCTTCTGGAATCCACCCCCCCCCCCCAAAAAAAAAATGAATCCAAATGTGATCATGCATTTCACATGTTGCCCTTAAAGTAAATCATCTCAGATGTAGAAGTGAAGTGTGCCTCTGGGAAAGAAGTGTGCTTCACCCAACACTATCTCTGAACAAGGAAGACAGACAGTTGTTAGCTAGAGTTACCGGAATGCCACTCTTTAATGTGGACAAATGCTCTTTTGTCTTTAATGGCTCCCCTGGTCCAGGAGTATAGCCTTTTCTGTCCATTGATAAGTACAACCAGTGTAATGTCCAACCTGGACTGGCGGGAGAGAGGAGCCATGCCATGAAGCTCTGTAAGCAACCTTGGAGCAGAAACCCCTTCATTTCCTAGCAGAGCATTCCTAAGTAAAGGAAGCTGGTGGAGTTTACACCAGTTTAAGTTGTGGTGCTGTAAATTACCCTATTCCAAACTCCATTTGGGAGCAGTGTACTGCTTGCTGAGGCAAACTGAGCCTGGAAGAAGGAAAGCAAGGCTCTGAAACAGAATTTGATTTACACCACCCTTTTTTACTAGTGTAAATTCCCCCGAGTTACTAGGTCATGAGCCTGAACTGATATTGGTTTGGAATAGGTGTGAGTCTCCCACCTCCTGCATGCCCAGCTTTTGGACTTAAGTGAAAGTTCTTCTGGGTGAGCCAGCATAACTCGGTTGAGGTAGCTACACTGGTCTAGCCCCAGCTGAGTCCCAGCTCAACCAAGACAGCCCAAGATCTGCCTATTCCAAGGTCTCTAACCCCAGTGATTCTTTGGTTTGGATTGTGCTGTAACCTACTTTAAAAAAATACTGTTAAGATAGCAATAGGACGTGTGGATCCAGAATTGGCCTTCACAGTCACTTACAAACTCATTGTTAAAACCATGTTTATGGAAAACAATCTTACTCGCCTACGAGTGATCGCCAAAGAAGAAGAAAAAGAATTTCCACATGTTCCACCCAAGAACCTTGGATACAAATATGATAGATAAACATACACCTCCTGTATTTATTCCATCAAATAAATAGTAGAAGAGAGACTTTCCTGCTTGAAGGATAAAAAAAATGGGGGGGAAATGCCCATGTACAAAAATTGTGCATTTTCTTTTCCCTACATCTGTGTCCTGTTTTCAGATTAATCTTATGCAGAGTTAATTGAAATTAGTGGGCTTAGGTGCACCTAATTCTCCATAGGATGACAGCCTTAATAGGGTATTTATGAGCGCTAGTTCATCTGCACTTTCTAAAAGAGCAATTGAAAGAGTTATTTCTACATATAAATGTGTGCATATTTTTTAAAAAAATCTATGAAAGGACAAGTAGCATATCATAGGAAGCAGGGCATCTGCTTGATACAGTGACAAAATAGTAATTTGCAGAGACATATAGAGAATTTATTACAGAGTTAAAATGAGAAAGTGTCAAAATAAAGGAAATAAATCCATATTTTGAATCTGAGAACATTTGAGTTCTGACTTTGTTTAAGGATGTGTGTTTTTACCGTTGTGTGTAACACAGACACACACAACCCAGTCAACTTCTGAAAAATCAAATGTGTAAATTTTTAATTCTGCAATCTGATATGCTGACATGCTCCTTGCCTCTTTGCCTCTTTGAACTCTAACAGGTAGCAGCCTATAGGACACCAGCCATTTACCAGCAACAGAAGCAATGAGTAACAGATTCATAGGACCGATCAAATCATAATAACCCCATCATAGTTAAGGATCTAAGCGCCCTGCTGGATGAGACCAAAGGGCTATCTAGTTCAGCATCCTATTTCCCATAGTGGCCTCTGAAAGAGCCAAGCAAGATAGGAAGGCAATAGCCCTTCTGCTGCTCTCATTTCCCAACAGATGCCATTGAGAGGTATGTGGCCCCTGATCCTGGCTATTGAGGGGTGTATCCTGGGGAGAGGTGGTGTGATTGGCATTTGGCCTGGGGATATGGCCCCAGGCATATGGCCTGGCACATGGCCAGACAAAGAGACCTGGAGGCCAATAGTATCTGAGATTCCTCGCCCCTGAACAATGTGGTGTATGAAGAAGTACTTCATTCTCTCTGTCCTGAACCTCCCATCAATCATCTTTATTGGATGAGCTCAGCTCCCAGTACTATGAAAGAGGGAGAAAAACCTCACTAGAGGAAATGAAATAGGTGCATTCACACCATTAAGGGATATTTTCAAGCTCATCTCCAGTTATAGACTAGCACAACTTTAGCCAAGTGTTCCTGGGATTAGATTAGCATGATTTGGTATATTTATATTTTAATATTAGTATTATATTACTTCATAGAAACAGTATATAGAACCATTTAGTATACACAATCATTTATTTATATAAATGATAATAATAATAATATTTATTATAATAATTTATTATCTATACTGGCTGGGTTTCCCATATAAATGCCTGTCCCATCTCTGTTTCTACAGGGCCAGCAGGTGCTGTAACTCCCTAACGGTGAGAAACTCTGTAAACTCTGTGACATTCCTAGTTGTTTTATTTTAAACCTTTACGAGCAGTTTTGTCAATAAAAATAATATACCAAGTGACATACCCAAAATAACAAATAAAGGTAGCAGGAACGAGAAATAATTACCATCCCGTAAAATGGCATAAAATTTAAGAGCAGAAGTAAAACACATTTTAAAATAATAAAATGCAATTAAATTGCGCTAAGACAATAAAATTATAGAACTATTAAGAGCCATTTAAAGCATCAGTGAGCAAATCCATTTTATGGAAGTCTATAGAATGCTGGATGAATTGGTGTCTCCCAGGACACTCTTCAAAGAGTGACAAGGTCCTCTCTTTGGTCACCACCTGCCTGGTTTGACCCGGCAAAGAACAGCCTCTGGTGCAGTTCTTAAACTCCAAGCAAGTTCATACAGGAGAATGCTGTGTTCCAAGGTCTGCAAATCTTAGAAAGATCTGGACTCACACTACACTTAGTAGAGCTATAGGTTTATTTCAGAGTTTCTTCCTTGCATAGGAGTGCGCTTACAGAATTCTCCTTGCTCTGCCAAGGTATTGTAAGCCCTATGGTGGGCTGATATGTATTTGACACAGAGCAATCTGAAATGGATGGATCTATCATAAACATTTCTGTACATAGATTATAGCCCTTCACGTACTCCTTGCTCATGGCTTTTAATGCTGTAAAGGCTAAAATCAGCACCTTGAACAGCACAGTGGGAGTCAGTGCAGATCTTTAAAGGCTGATATATATGGCCAGCACCAAGGTCCCCAGTAAAAAAATCTGGCCGTTGTGTTTTGAACTCATGGAATTTTCCAGATTGTCTTCAAATGTAGGCTCACACATGACAGCAGACTCATCTGAGTCAAATAAGAAGTCTATCCTTGGTTCCTGCTCAACCAGGATTTAGAATCTACTTGGATCCTGCTTTCAAATCCTAGTTAAATGTGAACCCTGCTAACGAAATACACCTGCTCAGTGCTAGCACGGAAGCCAGAGGAGAGATGTAAGATGTTCGATTCCATCATTTTTTTTCTCTCTCTCTCTCCCAAGAAAATATAGTTAGCTAAACTGTATTTTCAGTAGGCAACTATGAAATAAAAGGCCCATGGACAGGAAACCTATATGAAAGAGGACATGTTAACAGAGCAGCAAATATAATACACGATGCTTCTCATATAAAAGGAATATGAAATCTAACCTCATCTGGGTAAGATGTTTGAAAACATGGTTTGCTGTTCAGTTCTATTCAGTCCTAAGTTGCTCTGTCAGCTACAAAGTTCATTATAATCACTTGGAAATGCTGGTGTTGAAACTGATGATAGTCCCTCAGGAACTACACAAAAACCACAAGCTCATTTAAAATAAGGCACTATATGGTAATGGCTTTCTATTGCTTCCAAGCTGTGCCCAATTCAGGCTATGTCAGTTGGAAGGTAAAGTCACTGTGTCTAATTAGCAGAAACCCAAGCACTATATCCTGACTAGAACTGGGCAAAGAATTCAATTTTTAAAAAATGTATTCAGGGTTGTAGAGTTGGAAGGGACCACAAGAGTCATCTAGTCCAACCCCCTGCAATGCAGGAATCTCAATTAAAGCACCCTGACAGATGGCCACTCAACCTCTGCATCAAAACCTCCAGGGAAGGAGATGCTACCACCTTCTGGGGAAGTCTGTTCCACTGTCAAACAGGTCTTACTGTCAGAAAGGTCTTCCGGGTGCTTAGTCGGAATCTCCTTTCTAGTAACATGAAGCCATTGGTTTGACTTGACAGGGTTATTTTCTTTTCCTTTCCTTGCGCAGGCAGGTTGTGGTTTAATCTTTCTCTCTCTGCCCCTCTCCTCTGGTGATCTGGAAATATTCACTGAGATGATTCTTTTTGGTCTGTAATATTTAATGCATTCCATACAAAAACTCCTAGGTTTGTGACAGCACTTCCTTTCTCTCTCTTTTTTCCACCATTAGCCAAGTTTTTTCTCTCCAGTTGTACAAATGAAAAAAGAAAAAATAAGAGGAGAAAAGGTGCAATATCTGCTAATACATATATGATTCTTATATATGATAATCTGTATATGATTGTTAATAACCTACTATATTCTGTATAAACTCATTCCAAATATCAATAAAATTGTCCAAAGTCTGTGTCTGTAAGCAATCTGTTCATATTTTGCAAGTGCTGTTATGTCTTCAATCCATTGATTAAAGAGGACAATCTTTTTGTTCTTCCAGTTCATCATTACTAGTCCTTTGGCCATAATTAGGGTGCATAGAATCCTTTTCCGTTGTCCAGTTGTCAACTTCCATATAATATGTTTGTAATTCAAAGGAATATTTTGCTCTGAAATGTTTACGTTTTTCTGCACAGTCATATTTATACAGTCTAACGCTTTCTCCCAAAACTTAGTGAGAATTGGACACTGTAAGAACGTACGGATGCATTATCCTTATTACATCAACAATGAGCTGCATTAGACAGTCCTTCTCTATACAAATTCAAAGGAGTTGTCCAATAGATTCCAAATATTATTTTCTGTTGTTTACAATCAAATTCTTGTTAGTGTTAGCACTGAGCCCTTAAGGGGAGAAAACAAACACCAAATCTCCACATTCCCCTCTTTTACACACATCAAAACTTATTTTCTTATTTTCTGTTGTGTAAGTCTTAGTTTGAGATCCATCGATACCTTGGCTACGGAAGCTAAGACACTGTCCCACTGTCTAGGTAGTAGAGAACATCCAATTCTTTATTCCAATCATTTCTTAAAGTTGCATATCAAACTTAGTACAGTAATGAATAACAAAAGATTGGACCAATTGTTCTAATATCTCCTGTGTCTCAGAAGCTGAGAATGTAGGAAAAGCACAGAAGCCAAATTTGATCAATAGAATACCTGACCTCTTTATGGCTTTTATGCTGTTGTCTAGAATCGTCCCCTCCCTTCAGGTTGTCAGTTAAAAAGGGATAACTGTCACTTACCTCAAGATGTTTCGTTTCTCTCAGTCAGTATGTTACTATGTTACATTTTCCTACTATTAAAGTTTTGTTTTGTGTGTGTGTGTGTGTGTGTGTGTGTGTGTGTGTGTGTGTACTGTTTATTTTACAGGATGAAAAGACAAACTCTGCTAAAGAAGGAGAAGGTGGAATATCTTACACTGGATCATTTTTCCCTGACAGGAGGACTGATTTTTAGTCACCCCACCCCCAAGAGAGAAAGCTGCTGGTCCAAACACTGTTGTTACAAGATGTTGTAGCTGCAGTTATTGCCATTGGGATGCATCTGATCGTGAAATTTATTACTTACAACACTGTACATATAAAATTCATCTCCCTCATCTATTAGTTGATCCAAAGTCAATATGCCTGCTTCCATCCAATTTTTCCATATTACCATCTTTTCCACCCAGTTTTTAAAATTGGGTTTCTCCACGAAGTCAGTTTAGTGTGTGGAAATGGATCAAAATTGTTTTTATTAGGCACTAGCTGGCCCTGCCACACGTTGCTGTGGCTAATCCCTGTGACTGCCCCCACCCTGTGCCGACCCATGATGTATCATGCCCTCTCTTCCCCCCACGCCCGGCTCATCCCTGTGACTGGTCCCACCGTGTCCTGACCTATCCCTTTCCCTCCTCCCCCCCACCCCCACCCAGGAGAGTCAGTACCTCCATTCGGCCTAGTCTGTAAAGGCTTCAGCCTCCATTCGGCCTAGTCTGTAAAGGTTTCAGCCTAGTATGTAAACAGCAGCTGAGGAGCTATTTAGAGCGAAGGTTCTATAGGTGTAGTACCAGTGTAGCCGCCACTAGAGGGCACTGGTTTGCAACCTGGTTCTTTTCCCAGCATGCACTTTTAGCTGAGTGGTGTGTTCTGGAACAAGTTTTTGGAGGGGTTTCACCTGGTGGAGGTGTAACATCTGTCTTTGAAAACTTTATAAGAGCCTTCGGACATTTGCTTTGGACGTTGTGTTCAAATCTGAACGGAATCGGTGAAGCAGTTTCAGAGAAAAGTAGACACAAACCCACATGCCCATGTGTGTTTGTGTGTGTGTATATACACACACACACACACACACACACACACACACACACACATATACAGAGAGAGAGAGAGAGAGAGAGAGAGAGAGAGAGAGAGATTATATTCCATATCTTTCTAATGAACTTGTTTCAAGAGCCTCCCAAATTCTTAAATATTTTGATCCTAATCTTGTCCAGCCAACCAAAGGTGCTGTATTCTAAAGTTGCCCAAGTTGGATAGTTAGCATCAGATATAGGTTTCCAATATTTTATACTTGACAATAAATAAATATGATGGTATGGCTCCAAATTTGCAATACCAAATCCACAATCTCTATGGTCTTAACTCCTTCGTGCATTAACCAGAGCTAAGCATGCTGGTTATATGAGGCTGATTTATCTCACAACTAAGTGGTGACATGATAGAAGTGCATAACATTATGCATAGCATGGAGAAAGTGGATAGGGAGAAGTTTTTCTCTCCCTCTTATAACTCATGGACATCCAATGAAGCTGAATGCTGGAAGATTCAGTATAGAATCTTCTTCATGTAGTGCAGGCTTCCTCAAACTCAGCCCTCCAGATGTTTTGAGACTACAATTCCCACCATCCCTGACCATTGGTCCTGCTAGCTAGGGTGATGATGGCTATATTCTGCCTCCACTAACAGAGGCAATATGGTTCTGAATACTAGTTGCTGGAAACCCTAGGAGGGGAGAGTGCCCTTACACTCAGGTTGTGCTAGTGGACTTGTCTAGGAACCAGATGGGCCATTGTCCTGATCCAGCAGGCTATTCTTATGTATTCTATTCTTATGTGATGTATTATGTATGTCTTCCAACTTGGATAGCTTCATACCACAATAACTTTGCTAATATATGCACAGCTTCAGATTTCTGATTATTGCATTTTGAAAGTGGATCTGTGTCATACTCTGCAAAATACCCAAGTGTGGGGCATTGGTGGAGGGGTTGGCTGGCCACAAAATCCTATATAAACAGCTGATTCCCCCCTCTCCCGGCTTGCTTTCTGCACTATTTTGAGGAACTGATCTTTCATGAAGAAGCAAAGCGCATGTCAAAGGTTGTGTAGCTGTACATGTAGGGCATCGTGATATTGTTTACGATTTAGCTGGCATCTTTATAGATCGGAAATATGGCTGGTCTTTCATACCCTTCATTCAGCAGAAGCCAGAAGACGTATGATGCTTTTAGAATGATGACAATGAGAAGGCATCTGTAAGAAGATTCACAGGCAGGAAAAACAGGGAACAGGCAACCAGCCCCAGCATGGAGTCTCTAGATAAGTAGTTTAATTGCCAGACTGCATTGCTTGGAAGGAGAAGGAAATCTAAGCTAAATTAAAAGATTAGAGAGAGAGATTTTTTTCATCAAGTGGCAACAAATAGAAGAAATGGTCGTCTGCTCAGGAGAAAATAAGAAGAGAAAGGAGCTGTGAATGTTGCAAAAATACATCCATTAGGCCTGTGTTATCGAAACGTGCCTGTGCCCCTGTATCCAGCCGTACATTTCCATAGCAACAAGGCCTTGTCAACGGAGAAGAAAGTGTTTTTGTCAGGGATAGGCCCAAACGCATAAAAGCCATTTCTATCTGGGAGCGGTACAACCCTCTTAAATCAATACAGCACACGTAGTAATTGCACTCACCATTTCTCCCCTAAATCTTCACTTCTACCCCTTTCATTTCCAGCAACTTGTCATCATATGAACTAGAGCTGGTTTTACCTGCTTTCTACAGTTTTGATTGCCCCTTACCTTCTTCCATAGAAAACAGGTTCTACATTTGGAAGATAAGCCATTTCCTCCGTGCCTAGATAGAAATGTTGTGTAGAATAGTTCCATGCTGGATGTCCCTCACTTTATTGTCTTCCTGGTGTTTCTTTCAAGACCAGCGGCACCAATTCTGGCTACTAAAAGTGCTAGTGGTGGAACTCTTCTCTAGGGAAATCAATAACTGAAAATTCAAAAGCAAGGAGAACACTTCCCCTGTGTAGATGCAATGGATGATACTTGAAAATGTTTGCTTCTTTCATTGGACCACAAACTCAACCTGTACTGGAATGCAAGTACCGACTCTGGGCTGCAACTCTGATTGCACAAGACTTCCATGCACACAATGGAACTTCCTCTTCCTCTCCAGTCAAAGGTGGATTTAGGGGAGCAGGGCCTCGGGGATGCCACAGGGGGACACCGCAATAATGAATTAGAATAGAGCATGAGAGGCAGAGGGGCACTCAATTGTGGTACCACACAGATTCCAAGGTCTGCCACTGTCCTCTGACCAAAAGGGTACAATTTGGGTTTCAGATGAAAGAAACATATCCTATTGTTATGAAAACCAGTAATAAGACACTTTCTGATGTGTTGCAAATAACATAAATACCATAAGATCCAAACCTGGTTGCTTCCTCTGGGAACTTAGAAAAATATGTTTTAAAGCAGGCATCCCCAAACTTCGGCCCTCCAGATGTTTTGGACTAGCAATTCCCATCATCCCTGACCACTGGTCTTCTTAGCTAGGGACCATGGGAGTTGTAGGCCAAAACATCTGGAGGGCCGCAGTTTGGGGATGCCGCAGTTTGGGGATGCCTGTTTTAAAGTATCTGATATTTAATCAGAGTTCCCCTAGAACGGTGGCTGTTGTTTTGAGACTTGGATCAGTTATTATCAGCTTTTGAGCATTCAGTACCATTGGCAGCCTGTAAAGGGTAAGAATTAGAGGAGATATAATGATTATGACAGGAACACTAACAAGACAATATCTTGCATCTCAGAGAGCCCCACATTTTGACAGATGGAAATGAAAATGTTAATTTGGCAGTGAAGTAGAAAGAAATAATTCCTAACACACATACTCAGTGTGGTTCAAAGAGAATGAGATATGGGGGAGGACACATTGTTCTAACTGACAATGCTTTTTTGGGGGGGGACTGCAGGCTCACAAATGTATTGCTCCTACCTTATCCCTGTGTCAGGGCAACCTCAGTATCAATTATTATGAAAATACAGTGGAAGAGGAAGGATTAGAAGTATGTAGTGAGTGAAAGGCGATTATTGATTAGTAGGACACATGCTTTGCATGTAAAAGGTCTAGTGCCTTCTATGTGTGGGCCCACTGTGGTAGTTAAGTGCACCAGAAACCATACCTGCCAAGTTGCTGTCAGAGAAATAAGGGACCGGGCCGGAAATAGCAGACCAGAAGTAGCGCTGCCGCCATTTTGGAACTGGGCGGAGCATGCTCAGAAGTGACTTTTGATGCTGCTTTGCCCAGTTCCAAAATGGCCGCCGTGCCAGAAGTCGCACTGCAGCCATTTTGGAACTGGGCAGAGCAACATCAAAAGTCGCTTCTGAGCATGCTCCGCCCAGTTCCAAAATGGCCCCCGCGCCATAATAAACTGGGGGGAAACAAAAAAATCCGTTTTTTCAGCTAGGAACAGCTGGAAAAACGGGGATTTCCTGGGGAAAACGGGAGACTTGGCAGCTATGCCAGAAACACATAACTCAGTCCCTTTGGTGAGATGGCATCAAGATTGCCTGCAGCTAATTAGCTCATAGAAGGTACTAAAAAATGAGGGCCCTATCCTGCTGAACAAGGAGAATCCCATTCCTTGAAACATAACATGGAAATTACTGAGAGATTAAAGAATATAGCCATATAAAATGCCACTATAATGATGAAATCCTCTCATTATCTTTCCCCACTTTGAAAGTTATATATACAGGGCTCCCCCCTCCCAGCAGGAACTCAGTTCCAGCACCTCATCTTTCCCTCACTCCCATCCTTCACTCACCTTTTGTTTCCTTGGGTCCTTATAGTGGCATCACCCATCTGTTACTTCTCTTTTAGTTGACATGTTTGAAAGCTGTTGCATATAAAACAGAAGTTGCTCTTTATAGGTCTACAGAATTAAAGTGTACCTCTGTTCCCTTTAGGAAAACACAGAACTGCTTGGAACATAACTTTCAATTATTGGCCCTAAAACGCACTGCATCTGGAGAAAGGTTACGGCAAGATTGTGATTTTTGGAAGAGAACCCAGCAGTCTTTTGCAGGAATGACAAAAACGCCCATCTGCTTTGAACGTTTGGTGCATTATTGATGGGTATTCTTTATTTGAATTTTATTTAGCAAAATGGTTGAACTGCATAATCAAAAGATAAAATAATTATCAATAATAATTATTTTCAATTAACAAAAACAAAAACAAGTATGCATAGCTACTTGTTGTCTGGGTAAGCTTGGTGAAATGAAACAGTTTTTCTTTTCTTTTTTAGCAGGCATCTAAAACAATGGTGCTGCCACAGTGAAAGATCAAGTCTTCACAGATGTGGAACAAACAGGTGGCATTTGTAAAAGTGCAAGTTCCATAGATCAAAGCAATTGAGCAGGTATGTATAGGGCAAAGTGATCATTCAAATAAACTGGTCTGCGGCCACAGGATGCAGTTTTTTGCATTGAACCTTTGCTGGCAAATGGTTGGACCCACTGATCACCAATTTACACTATTGGACACTTTAAGCAAAACCAATATGCCTGTGATGAGATGATTATTTACCTGTTATTTGTTGTCCTCACTAGAAGGTTTTGCTCTGTGAATAAATAAAAGAAATGAAAATATGAAAAGTTTTTTTTAAAAAAAAAACTGGAACTCCTCTAAGAGGTTATATTAATATTTCTGTGTTTGATGGATATGTGAATTATTGATACTGTTCTGTTTTCATCAAACACCATAGCTAACCCAAACTAAACCTGCAAAACAAGCCTGCAAATGGTCAATTATTAATCATTCAATTATTTGTAATTTCCTAACAAATATTGCTCTACAGTTTCAATGGGCTTTTCTTTGAGGAGCCAGATCTGGACTCTATGGTATCAACATGAATTCACACAAACAACTGCATAGCTGTTGCTTTACAGGAGACTATCTATCTACTGCTGCTCACTATATGAGAGCTCTATGGTTTCTTGTGCAATGGAAATCTGCTTGTACAATGGAACTTCCAGGTGGAATCTACACACATGTAAAAAACCGTTCTGAAAATGCTTCTTAAAAGCGTTTTTAAAAACACATTGAATTTTCCATAAGGCTCACCATCTGGTGTCGCATTGCATATTGCACTTAAAGCACACTTAAAATGTTTTATTTGCAGCTGTATAGTTGAGTTTCCAGTTTATCTTATTCCCCCCCCCCCAACCCTCTAGCGCAGAATTTGGGGGCATGTGGAAGGGCTGCAGGGAAATGTAGAGGAAGGAGAGGCCCTGTTGCACAAGCTGCAGTAGATAAAAACATAAGATGAGCCCTACTGGATCAGATTAAAGGCCCAGCCTGTTCTCACAGTGGCCAACCAGATACCTCTGAGAAGCCCACAAGACACTGATATTAGGTAACACATGTCCACTGCTTTATTGATTATGGCCATAATAAAGGTTAGTGCTACCACAGAGCATGGATTCTGCAGAGGGCAGCCTGTCTTTTGGCTGAAACTTCATGCTCAGCCTATTGGCTGGGCACTGGAAGTTGCTGGGTATTAGGGTTCCACCCCAGCACGGACCATTCCAGTGGCCACTGCACAGAAACTGGGTTTGTGTTGACCAACTTCAGGTCTTTGAGCTAAAGCTGGGGCTGTACCAAGGACGCTTTCTCTCCAGGGCCAAGCTGTCTTCAGCCTACCCAATATCTGTTGGGAGGGGGCCAGGCCCCCTCAATGTTGAGGGTGTGGAGGAGGAGGAGGGCAGAGCTGAGCATGGAGCAGCTTCTCATGAACGTGAGAGAGGAGGAGCCACCGGGCATTGAAGCCGCACCATGCTGGGCTCCATACTTGACCTTCTCTCAATGATGCTGTGTTGCTCATGTGTTGCGTGCTGGGCGCATTGTGTCACACACATGCCACAGGCAGCGGCGGAGAAAGCTGCTTGGGCACCTGGAGTGGGGCACCCAGGGGCAGTGCACACCGCAGGGCCTCTGGAGTCTGCCTCCCTCCTCCCACTCAGCCTCCCTACAGCTGAGGCGGAGGGAGCGGGTAGACCGTTTGGGCAGCATGGAGCCTGTGCGCGCTCAAGCCACCACGTCTCTCTACTGGGTATCCCAGGAGAGACATGTGGCTTGGGTGCACTGCAGGCCCCATGGTGAGTGCCACCCAGCATTTTGTCACCCCCCTCAGTGGTGACATCCGGGGCAGCCCGCACCTACTGCACCCCCTTCCTCCGCCCCTGGCCACATGTTGGGCCCTTGCAATCCTGGATGCAAGTTGGTGCCTCTGGGCCATTATGGGCCATTATTATCTCCCTGTTTGACTATTATTATTATTATTTATTATTTATACCCCACCCATCTGTCTTGGTTTCCCCAGCCACTCTGGGCGGCTTCCAACAAATACCAAAATACCAAAATACATTAAAAATATCACAGATATTTTAATTGTTGTTATTGTTTTAAAAAAGAATCAGTAACTTCTCCAGGCAAACAGTTTCCACTTCTTAACCATGCAGTCCTCTTCCACCTGCCTTCCCTATTTCAGTGTTTAGCTTTGAGCTAGTCTCAATGCAAGAGACTGACACCTTCACGTACATAAACATGGGGATTAATTAGTGCATGCAAAGTGCTTTGGAGTTGTTGATTGAAGGGAGAGATATAAAAGCAAAGTAGTGTATCATGCTCGGTAGCCTTCACCAATTTGGGAAAGGGCACCTGGCCATTAATCAGGCAGTTTTAAACCTGCACCCATAGCCGCTTATGAATAAATATATGCTTCATATTCACATCTCAGAGTGGCTTGAGACCCTGTCCCTCCCGTCCATCATTAACTCCCTATGTGCTTATCCTCCTCTGATGTATTCATGGTGTCAAGGGCATGGAGGTAACTTTATATCTTTGGTGTGCACATATAAAAGCTCAATGGTGGGTGGCATTATGAGTTTTATTGCCAAGCATGTAATGACTGCCTCTCTTTTGCATGAATGAATTCAGTGGGTGACAGGTATGTAATTCATAGCTTTGTAAAAAGCTTTGAGAGTAAGTGTAAGAAATGTACTATATAAATGTCAATATAAAGCACACGTTAAAGACTATGGTTTGAATCACAGAGAGGTAAATTTGTGGACTGGGGGGGGGGAACTGTGATGGTGGGTGGGAAGAGAGAGAAAAGGAACATAAATAGAAAAGGAACAGCAGGGTTTTTTTCTGGGTAATGATGACTGGGGATTTGTGCCGCAGTTCCATAAACGCATCTGCTCTGTCTAGAGCACTTCTATGGTCCTCATTACTGGGATATCTGAGTGACTCACAAACATGTAGAAATGTATATCTGCACAAAACAGTAGGGAAGTCTATTACCCTGATTTTGCAGAGGAGACTCTGGGGCACAAAGAGATTAAAGAAGCACTCTGTTGCATTCACAGACAGCAGGCAACAAAGGTGTGGTGTGAACTACATCCCTTGGTTTTGGGCCCAGCACCTTAATCAGAGCAAATGGCATGTGTATGATTTGGTCCCCCAGGGAAGAGGAGAAAAGACTATGAAATTCATCCTGCTCTGAGCCATTCATGGTCCAGTTCTTTTTTTCCCTACCACACAAAATGACCTTTGCAGTCACTTTGCAATGGAATTTCTGTGGAGCTGTTGACCAATTCACATGACACCCCCCACCCCAAAATGATTTGTAGTCATGGGCACCTTTAGGAAACAAGGCTTGTGAAATAATTAAGAATATTTTTTGTACACACCCCAATCTTCAAGAGCCTCCAGTGACCCAGCGTTTGATTTTCTTGGAATGAAGGTCAATGGAGACTGTGGTGCCATTAGGATATATGACTTTATTTGCATATACATGCAACCTGCACACAGGACTCACCATGGACACCTCTCTTCCTCTCTCTATAATGGCAATGACACCTATCTGAGAGGTGCCGGAACTAAGCGGCCACTAGGCAGAGCTAGGTGGAGGGGCACCTCAGCCTCATCCAAACTCACTCTGCAATGGCAAGTCAGGGCTTGGGATTACTCTGTTAATATATGTATTATTATATAAACTCATCAGGTGCATGAAGTGTAATCCTAGATTGGCAGGCATATGTGCACAAGGATGATATCAGATATCCCTCTAAGCTCACTTCTCTACAACAACCAAAGAGCATCTTGAGGAAGTGGCTCCCATGTGTCCATGGGCGTACCCAGGATCAAAACTAGGGGGGGCAAGGGGAGGGGCCAAGGCACGGAAGGGGAGGGGCCACAAAGTGGGCGGGAACGGCGAACTCGCGCTCCGCCGGGCTGTGCCCCTCCCTAGCAGCAGGGCTGGTAGGCGGAGGCGGAGCCCAGCCCAGCGGAGCGTTCCCGCCCGCCGCGCCGCGCTCTCTGGTTCCCCGCCGCGCTTGGCCTTGCCAGAGGGCGCGACGGGGAGCTGGAGGGAGGGCGCAGCGCGGCGGGCGGGAACGGCGAACTCGCGCTCCGCCGGGCTGTGCCCCTCCCTAGCAGCAGGGCTGGTAGGCGGAGGCGGAGCCCAGCCCAGCGGAGCGTTCCCGCCCGCCGCGCCACGCTCTCTGGTTCCCCGCCGCGCTTGGCCTTGCCTGAGGGCGCGCCGGGGAGCTGGAGGGAGGGTGCGGCGCGGTGCGGCGGGAATGGCGAACTCGCGCTCCGCCGGGCTGTGCTCCGCCTCTGCCCACCAGCCCTGCTTCTAGAGTAGGGCAGCTGCCCTAACTTGCCGCATGGTGGGTACGCCCTTGCATGTGTCCCTGTCAGAATCGCTGCTTCTTTGGCCCCACATTTAGACCCCCTTCACACATACAGTTTTCAGTAGCCACAGTTACACCACCCTTCCCCTGTGGTGACTGGTTTCTTTTCCATTAAAGACCCTTTCCTTGCCAGTTTAAAAGTTTTACTGCTTCTACTACCGGAAGAACAAAGCGCCTGGAAGCAGCTTCACCCAGTGATATCAACAATGCAAGGAAGTCTCTATTAGATGTGTTTGAAGAGCCACCTGTAATGCAAATATTTATAGCACTCAGACACCAGAGAAGGCTTCGCGGTGCTGACTGAGATCATGACATGCCAAAACCTGGGCAAATGACTGTAATTAAGTCTGGAGGAATCATGTTCTGCTTTTTATAAACAACTCAGCATGTGATAAGGCAGTTCTTGTGTGTCTGTGGTGCGAAGACAACAGAGTAGGGAGGAGTAGGGGGTTAGTTTGTCTAAGCAAGATAGGTTAGAGCTTCAGACTTTTCAAGGCACATGGAAACACAACCTATAAATAATGTGCAGCTCTGGGAACTAATTAAAAGGAGAGATTAAATCAGAGCCCAGCAAAGGAAAGCTTAGAGTAATTTGTGGGTTTCCTGTTGTTATTACTTAGTACAGGAATGGGAACCTAGAACTCATGAAAACCCAGTTTTTGTAATTCCATTTGTATTCTCAGCTTTTGGATTTTATTTTTTTAAAATAGACTTTGGGTTGAATCAGGTGAAGTTATCACATGAAAGGAACAACTTCTGCTCATGTGTCAAAACTCCTCCTCCTACTCCTCCACAGCCCCCCCCCCAAATCTGCTCTGGAGGGTTAGGGGAACCCCCAAAAAGATTTTGGGAAAGGCTATTGGCCATTCAGGGAGAGGAGAGGGAGGGAACGTTTAATTGTATATGAAGATGCCCTTCTACCCACACATGGTTGTTTGAAACAATGCTTTATTTCCTGTTGGATACAGGTCCATAGTTTTGAAAATGATAAATCTCTCCTGCCAACACAGATTTCTGATGGGGTGGGGACATGGTTGGTTTCTAAGAACACTGGAGGGCAGGTTGGCACCCTGGATTGTGGGTGCCTATTGCTGCAAGACAACGTCTCTGCAGCCAGCAAGGCACCCTTTTCCACAGGGAGGGGCTCGGACTCAGAGGCGGAGAGACTCTGCCTCTGTGTCCGAGCCCCACCCCCCCAAAAAGGGGAAACCTAAAAATAATCTAGGCCCATTTTACCTCACCTTGGTTGTTAGTTAATCAAGAGAAGTGCAGGCTTCAATCCATTACTGAGGCCTTGAATTAGCTTCAACCACTTAGGAAAGAGATGATATAGTATGAAAAGGGTTTTGATTTTTTTTTACTGATGTCTTACAGATAATTTTTATTTTTTATTTCTGTAAACCACTTTGAGATTTTATTGCAATTAAGTGGCATAAAAATGTTGTGAAACAAACAAATACAAATGGCATCTAAAAATAACCGATAACAACAAATTTAATCGTTATGGCAGGGTTGGAACAGCTTCCTGATGAAGACATTTCCATTATTATCATTTCCATTATTATCATTTATTATTATTATTATTATTATTATTATTATTATTATTATTATTATTGAAATGAGAGAAATGGTTCACATTTTACTGCAATCCTACCTAGCCTATGCTTCCTGAAACAATACCAACGTGAAATGCAGAAATTCTTTGCACTTCTCTGAATTTTGCGATGCAGTTCTACAACCCAAAAATATGTACCAAAAAGTGTATATGTCAGGTACTAGACAGAGGAGGAATGGTGGAGACTGCCTCCCCACCCTGGCCCTTCCAGGGAGGAGGAAGAGGAAGACAGCATAGACTTACAACAGTGGTTTGCAGGAGGTCACAGCTCAGAGGCAGATGAAGGGCAAAGTTGGGAAATAATGGGAGAGGAGGAGGAGGAGGAAGTGATGTGACAGCTGACGGACACGGTGTCATTGGAAAGCCTTCCAGACCCCCCCTCCCAGAACTTGGCGAGCCTTGAAAGTAGGAGAGCAAAGATCTAGAAGACAGAGGGCACATAACAGCACCCGTAGAAGTGATGAATGAGGAAGTGGGAGAGACAGGGGGGTGGAGATTCACTGGGGACAATGCAAATATCCAAGAGGCTGGGTTCTCTAGCCTCTCTGTGTGATTATTGAATAAAAAGGGATGGTAAGAAACTTTCCCTTATCTTTATACTTTCCTGGGCAAACAGCTGGGAGCCGCTGACAGCATCCTGACAGTGTATTAGGTAGGAATGTCCCCCCAAAATGCACATATTAGTGAAAAATAACATAACATGTTGCCATCTTGACTTTCGTGTGTGCCTACCTGTTGAACTCAGTGGTCAGGAGATGCCAATCTCATCCAGAAGACAGTTTCATATGTACGCGTGCCATGCATCTAAATAAGTTGTCCATGCCACCATCACAAATTCATTATACAGTAAGATGTCACATCGCAAAGCCATCCCCATATAGCTGTGTCTTACAGAGCAGATTGTCTTTGTCCATGGAGTGAGAGCTGGACCATAAAGAAGGCTGATCGCCGAAGAATTGATGCTTTTGAATTGTGGTGCTGGAGGAGACTCTTGAGAGTCCCATGGACTGTAAGAAGATCAAACCTATCCATTCTTAAGGAAATCAGCCCTGAGTGCTCCCTGGAAGGACAGATCGTGAAGCTGAGGCTCCAATACTTTGGCCACCTCATGAGAAGAGAAGAATCCTTGGAAAAGACCCTGATGTTGGGAAAGATTGAGGGCACTAGGAGAAGGGGACGTCAGAGGACAAGATGGTTGGACAGTGTTCTCGAAGCTACGAACATGAGTTTGACCAAACTGCGGGAGGCAGTGCAAGACAGGAGTGCCTGGCGTGCTATGGTCCATGGGGTCACGAAGAGTCGGACACAACTAAACGACTAAACAACAACACAGAGCAGATTGCTAGTTTTTCACCAAAGAAGTAAGGGGATGCATTCTCTTTTTATTGATGGGTTGCACACAGTTTCCATCTGTCAGCAGAAGGGATTTCTGCAAATGCAATGAGACTTTCCCCCCTGTGTACCCCTACATCTGCTCCAGAGGGTTGGGGGGACCCTCCAGAGCAAAGCTGCAATACTTAAGAGAGGAGAAGGGGAGAGGGAAGTCCCATTGCATGAGTAGAAGTTCACTCACACAATGTTGGAGGTTCCCTAGTAGCTTCTATTATTTTCCCCCATCATGGCCTGCATCTACTCACTCTCTCTCTCTCACTCTCTCTCTCATACCTAAAAAGTTAGCAGACAAGACATATATAAATGGGACTTTTGTTGTTGTTTTTAAAGTTGAACGCACTTTTTTAAACACTGTTTTTTCACCCTTCATTGAATTTAAACACTGACAATTCCAGTAAAGCCATTGGAAGGTGAATTGTCGGTATCCATTAAGATGCTGAGGTTTCTGCCCTCTCATATTGGCCCTATTTCTTAATTTCTGAATTCAGAGGTGGTGGGGTTCAAGAGTTCTGGGTCATTTCCCCGACAGTAGATGCATAGAGGGTGCTTCATGGTGATGACCCAGTGGTGAAGGAAAGCTACTTTCCAGGTGCGCTGCACCCTCCTATGTTGTGTGAGTCTTAGCTCTAAGAAGACTGGTCTCAAATGAAGTTCTGCCTCTGGGTAGAGGACAACACACTTTAGCTGGCAGCAGCAGACTTTTGTAATTACTATAAAATATTTTTGTTCTCTGCCCAGCTATATCTCTTTGAGGGGGAACAAAAACTCGAGAAGCTTCATTTTACCTTTGATGCGAAACCTTTCCGCTTTATTTTCCTCCCTCCCTTCCTTTTTGAAATTCAGTTTTGTTTCCCCTTCTCTCCTCTCTCCACCCCCTCTCTCTGGCCACTGGATTTATGTCTTTTCTCTCTTGTTGCCCTCCCAGCGCTTCATTACTGTCATCTTTTTTCCCAGCCACTGAACCCTTGATGTTGTTCTAATTGACAGACGGGGTTTAAAAGCACATTTGAAAGCGCTTGTCTTTTTAAATAGACTCCTGTCTCATCAAAAGATGTACAGCAACATTCCATTAGAGCAAATCATTTGAAAATAGATTGGGCTTTTAGTAACTGTGGTTGTGTTTTTATAGTCGGGCTATTCAGCAAGGTTCTTCCGTTGCCCTCTATTCCTCTTTCTCTTCCATTCTAGGGGGAAAAGAGGAAACAACAAGAAGAAGAGATACATTAAAGAAAGCTTAGGGACTATTTCTGTTGTTTGGATTCTCCCCCACTCCCCTTTTCAACTTCTCAAGCAGCTTATTTCTACAATTCATTCTTCATTGCCGGGGCATGAAAGTTTTTGAAATGAAAGTGGTGATGAAAAATGCAAACACGCACACGTTGGAACGGAACAGGGAATAGAAGGGGAAAATAGCATTACTCTGCCCACCGTTCTGCCTGGCAAGACCAATTTCCATTGCCTTCACAATTTATCTATTGACAGCTAACCTTTGGCTTTGCTACAAGCGCCGTGTGTGGAGTGGTGCTTTGATGCACTGTCCCAGGAAGGCACTGAGCAACAGGCTGGTGCCCAAAAGAGCCACAATAAAATCTTCTGGTATGTTGACTTTATTTATTTCATCAAAAAAAATAAATGTTGAGGGAGCCTTTCAGCAGGGGTCAGCAAACTTTTTCAGGGGTGGTGGTGGTCCACTGTCCCTCAGAACTTGTGGGGTGCCAGACTATATTTTGGAAAAAAAAATGAATGAATTCCTATGCCCCACAAATAACCCAGAGATGCATTTTAAATAAAAGGACACATTCTACTCATGTAAAAATGCACTGATTCCCAGACCGTCTGTGGGCTGGATTTAGAAGGTGATTGGACCGGATCTGGCCCCCGGGCCTTGGTTTGCCTACCCATGCCTTACAACATCCAAGGAATAAGCCCAGAAGTAATCCTACCACTACCTTGAGGCTGTTTTAGGAAGGTACTCAGGAAGCCGTGTGACGGACCTCCCCTCTGACTCTCAAATTCCCCCTGTTGTCTTTTATTTCTCTGTGGTGAAGATCGGGACTCTCTTAAACTCCCTTCCACACCAGACTCTTGAGGTCCGCCTAAAATAGGAAACTCCCCTTTCTCTAAGGGTCTTTCAACAACAAGGGTACTCCTATCCAGCTAACGTGGCCAGTTTCAGGCTTGGCTCTGGGTTACTAGGAATAAAGCTCCTTTTTGCCTCACGTCCAGGGCTTCCTTTGCCTAGGGTCCCTCCCTGTTACTGTTACCTCAGCACACAGGGCAACAGTGTGGCACACCTGAGCCTTTTCGTCCCTTCACTCCTCTTTTGGCTGACTCAAGGGCCTGACTTATCACCTTGTAAGTCTTAGTGTCCCTTTCTTCAAGTTCACCACCTTTTGAGCCTGCCCGCCTTGCTGGATCAAACAGACGACGATATTTCTTAGCACAACAAGAACTAGGCTTTAATATAACATAACTGCTTCAGTATTTCCTACTGGTTCTCTCCTAACCACCACTATCCTGGCCCCACACCCTCTCTTTTCCAGTCACCACTCTCCTCCTGACCAACGGCTGCTCCCTCCTTTTAAAGAGCAGAATATCCCGCCTCTCTGCAGCCAACTGTCACTCTAACGGAGTGAGTGTAACTTAACTCTTAACACCCTGAAAATAATCCCAAACCCTTAAACTAAGATCAATCCGTCACATGCTGCTCCACTGGTGGAGAGGGAGGACTACTAGCAGGGCAACACATATGCAACCAGTTTCCCCAGCACGTGGACAGAGAGCTTGACTGCTGTGCATGTTCCATCAGTGATTTTCCACTGATGGGAATGTTAAGTATGATGGTTTAATTGACACAGAAATGAAAAATGGCTAAAGGTTTATTACAGAAAGTTTAACATGCTGCTTTCCCATGAGGCTGTATTAAAGCCAAGTAGAGCACACTGAGCTCTTGCTAAGTTGATGATTAACTAACTGATTGTTGTTCTCTGGTAGTTAACATGTGAGTGTTGTAACTTTAGATCATGTGATGAAGGTATTGAGTTGCAAATCTCCATTTTGAAAGGGACTTGCCTTTAGTCTTTGTCTCCCAAACTCATTTGAGTAACACTCTCCTGAAGGTGTATCTGAAGAAGTGTGCATGCACACGAAAGCTCATACCAAAATATAAACTTATAATATAAACTTAGTTGGTCTTTAAGGTGCTACTGAAGGAATTTTTTTATTTTACTCTCCTGAAGGGAGAGTGAACAGCCTAAGGCCAATGAAGGCAGGAATGCAGGCTGTGGAGAGAGAGAGAGAAAGAGAGAAAGAGAGGGAGAAAGAGAGATAGAGACATTTACTTCTAAGTCTGTTCAGATTATTTCATACTTTCTAAGATGCTGAGCCTGTGCTGGACAGCACAAGTCATTGTACAGGTATTTTTATGTATTTTTGATGTTTTCATTCTGTTATGAAGAAAGTTTGCTAGTAAAATTTGAATAATATCTTTATGGGCCTGGACAATGCTTTATTTCCAAAAGGAGTCAGTTCCTATGCTTCCAAATTGCACAATATTAATATCTGCAACGGGGGACAGGTAAAACTGAGTGTGTTGAAGGAGTGTTATGGGTAGGCTTCCATGTTTCCATGACACATCCTCTGGAATGGCACAGAGATATATGCCAGCCTTGGGATGGTGCAGAGGCAGGAGGGAAGAAGTAATAGCTGCCCACTCACCTCCCACCCTGGCTGCAGAAAACTGGTGGGGCAATGGATGTGGCCATGGCTCTGCCAGCAGCTCTTCCTTCACCACAGTGACTCTTAGGCACCCTCTGCTCACCTAACAACCCATCTTTAAAGTGCGAAGAAGAAACATGTCACAGAAGATAAAAGAGACTCAAATCAAGGGATTGGTAAAACATCTATGCTCAGCAGGTTGAAAGCCTAGCTGAAAAATAATTTCCTTGAGGAAGCTTTTAATCACATAAGCAAAGAGGTGGCACATCTATATTCCCTGCCTATTGATGGCAGGCAGGAACCTAACTCTTTTTTGGTGCCGACTCAAAACATCTTTGTTTAGGCAAGCCTGTTCAGACATATAGAAGCTGCCATATGCTTTCATCTGGTTTTGGCTTATTGCCGATTTTAATTACTGTTGATTATTTTAAACACTTGTTTTTATATGTTTTTAGTGATAATTTTATTTATTCATAATTCTATTTATTTACTGCATTTATATACCACTTTTCTTTTCTCCAAAGGAGCTCAAGAGGGCCTACATGGTCCTCCACCTCCTCATTTAATCCCCACAATAACCCTGCGAGGTAGGTTAGGCTGAGAAGCAATGAATGGTCCAAAGTCACCCAGTGAGCCTCAGGGCCAAGTGGGGATTTGAAGCCTGGTCTCCCAGGTCCCAGGGGACCCAGGTGCATAGCTGCCAAGTTATCCCTTTTTTTAAGGGATTTTCCCTTATGCTGAATAGGCTTCCTCGCGAGAAAAGGGAAAACTTGGCAGCCATGCCCAGGTGGCGCTGTGGGTTAAACCACAGGGTCTAGGGCTTGCTGATCAGAAGGTCGGCGGTTTGAATCCCTGCAACGGGGTGAGCTCCCATTGTTTGGTCCCAGCTCCTGCCAACCTAGCAGTTCGAAAGCACGTCAAAAATGCAAGTAGATAACCAATCTTTTAACCATGTCATGGTTAAAAGATTGGATTGAATTGAAAAATACTGAAATTTTAGATTTAGAGGGATTTGGAATAGGGTTTGGTTGGCACCACTACCTAATCAAAGAAAAACCGGGGAAGCACAGCACCTTCTGGAACAGCATTGTGAGGAAATCCTTAATTAAAACATGGAAAAAACATCAGGGCGTCTTGGAACCAAAAGTACCAAGGTGGTTGTCACCTAAAGAAGCAATAGCAGTCAAAAGGGTTAATATGGATAAAGATTGGCCGACATATAAAGATTTATTAAAAGAAGAAAATGGAAATATAAAATTGAAAGAATATAATGAAGTCAAAAAGTATTGCAATGTCTGGTTGCAATACTTTCAAATAAATCAAAAATTCAGCGAAGATAAAAAAATTGGCTTCGAAAGAGAGATATCCAAATTCGGGAAAATATTATTGGAGGGGGAAAATAAATTTGTTCGAAATTTGTATGAATTATTGTTGGATTGGGCTACAAAAGATGAATTAACCAAAGCTGTTATGATAAAGTGGGCACAAGATTTGGGAAAAACAATTACGGTTGAAAATTGGGAAAGTTTATGGATTAGAGATTCAAATTATATTTCAAATTATGATTTAAAAGAAAACGTGCTCAAGATGCAATTTAGGTGGCATCTCACGCCCTCGAAATTAGCTAAGATGTACGGAGGGGTCAGTAACACTTGTTGGAGGTGCAAGGAAGAAGTAGGTACTTTCCTACATATTTGGTGGTGCTGCAAAGAAATTAAGAAGTTCTGGGACGAGATATATAAAGAATTAAAAAAAATAGTTAGATACTCCTTTAAAAAAGAGCCGGAAATCTTCCTCCTGAGCATGTTGAAGGAAGACATTAAACCAAGGGACAGATGCGTGCTAATGCACGCGACAACAGCGGGTAGACTCTTAATCGCTAAAAATTGGAAGAGTAAAAAAGTTCCAAATAAAGAAGAGTGGTTGACCAAATTAATAAATTATCAGAATTTAGCAATTAGAGTTGGAATATCTAAAGGTTTAAGTGAAGAAAAAGCAGGAGAAGAATGGAAACCACTCAAGATTTATTTACAAAAACAAGTGGAAAAGGCGCAGTTAATAGCGGATTCATGAGGGGCACAATATTAAGAAAATAAATTAAATTAGAGAAAGGTATGCGGAATATCAGTGAAACCAAAATCAGAATACAGGAGTGGTTGGAAGTCATGATACGGTGGAGGGGGGAAAGGGTGGGGGGACAGTAGGTTTTAGTAAGTGTAAATGCTAAAGTGTTTTGAAATATATATGTTTTCTTTGTTCTTTTTCTCCTTTTCTTCTCCTTTTTTTTCTTTTCTTTAAATTGTATTTGTTAAGATATGTTGAGATTATATAAGTTATATTAGGTTATGCTAAATATTGTTATATGTTATGTTATGTTATGTTAGGTTTTTTAAGTTAAGTTTTTTCCCCCCCCTTTTCTTTTTCTTTCATTTCATTTCAAGTAATTTTGAATTGATATTGATTCCTGTTTGGTTATGTCTGTCATACTTGCTATTTATACTTTATTCTTTCTATATGTTGAATTTTTTAAGATTTTCAATAAAGATTGTTTTTAAATTAAAAAAAAAAATGCAAGTAGATAAATAGGAACCGCTACATCGGGAAGATAAACAGCGTTTCCATGTGCTGCTCTGGTTTGCCAGAAGCGGCTTAGTCATGCTGGCCACATGACCTGGAAGCTGTACGCCGGCTCCCTCGGCCAATAATGCGAGATGAGCGCGCAACCCCAGAGTCGGTCACGACTGGACCTAATGGTCAGGGATCCCTTTACCCCTTTACCCTTACCTCCCAGGTCCTAGTCACTGGGCCACACTTTCTGTAAACTGCTCTGAGGTTTTATGACCATCCAGGTTAGGGCTGGGAGGTGCCACGTTGTGTGAAGACAGGGCCATGTCATCTTTACCTTTCCCTGATTCACATTTAAGGGAAACATAGTAGCCCTTAGATAGTTTCTCCACTTCCTCTTGTTCCTGCACATATTGTAAGCATATGGGCAGAGGTCCCAATGAATTACAGTATGTTATTTTTCCATGCAGATGTAAGATTGCTAGGATGATAGGGGAAGGGGGTGCTATTCAACCTTTAGTAATTGCCTTAAAGGGACATTAAAATAGTTGTGGCTCTTTCACCCCTGCACTGTGATGGGAAAGCCATGCCCAAGGTATTTCTCAATTCTATGCAACTCTGAAAGATACAGGATCTAAAATTTACAGCATTGCAATTTGTCTCCATTCAAATCAAAATCAGGAGAGAAACTTATTTTCTCCCCATAGTTGGTAGCAAGGCCTCCCAGGTGCATGCCAGATGTCCCTAATTTAATTACTTCCTGATTTTAAAGGCCTGCTGCCCCCCCCCCCGGAAGAGTCTATCTCCACAGGAGGCTACTACAGCTTCCTATAAACTCTAGGAAAATATACTATAGCTCTACAGTGTTTCCAACATTTGAATTCTTTCTCTAGAAAGCTGAGAGAAACCTGTCATATGTTTCTGAGAGCTGTCAGTGAGGATTTCAAGTCAAGTGACGCTACCAGTGGTTTCCCGTTGAGGAGTTGATTGATCAAGTGGGAATCTGGGTTCACATTTGGAGAAGTGGGTGCCTTGTGCTGAGAGTTAAGGTTTATCATTGGCACATGACAGCATAGGTATCCTTAATTGGATGTCTTTCAGAAAGTGTGAAGAGATGAAGAAACTTTCAGTAGATGTTCTTCCTCAAGGTGGCTTAATGAGGATTTCTGCTGGCAGACAGCAGGTTAGAGTATCTTATTAGTGTGAGGTAACGTGAGATGATTTCAATCTCAGAAGGAAAGGGTCAGCCATTTTCAGTTTTGTGCAGTCCACCCACTCAATGCCCCAGCACCCTTCTGAGGAGAGAGATAGCTGTCAGTGAGTCAAGTAGACAGTCAAGTAGACATGTTCTGTCAAGCGATGTCAGAATTGGGAGTGCTCTCTCTGTCGTTTCTGTTGTAGCTTCCCTAGTTGTCTAGCTCTGGAAATGAGAACCGGTCCCAGAAACCTCATCACAAAATGTCACAGACATTGGTGTGGTAGATCCACAATGGTTTTCTTCCCTGGGGATAGGGAGTAACAGAATCTTCATTTGAATGAATTATAAATGTGTAGCAGACATCAAAAACGGGGCAAGACTCAACAGTATAGAATCATAGAATCACAGAATCATAGAAGTAGGACCCTATGCAGTGCAGGAATCACGGCTAAAGATTTAGGGCAAGTCACATAACACACATATATTTTCTCCAACACCTCACCATTGCTCCCCAGTGCCCCCAACCCCTGCAACTGCCACCTTATTCTGCTTTGTGTTGGTAGAGGCAAAAATCAGGTGGGAGTACCTTCCAAGAGTAGAGACCTCCATGCCTGGAGGGCCATTGCCTGTTTTGGAGCATTTATTGCAGCCTCTGTGCCCTATCCCATGCTGTTCTGAAGAAGCTTTGGGATCATGGAAGGGACTGTCAGTGGTCGGGCTTGCAAGGAGAGCATGGGAATGCTTCCCTTTGCCAAATTTATTTCTGGTCACGGTTCCTTGTATCCAACTTGTCAACACTGTGGTGGTTATTCTTTTTGTAAAATGTTTTCATGGTGCCAGAGGATCCCACTATTTTTATAAGAATGTAGGCTATACACAACAACCCTTTAATATCTTTTTTTAAAATAATCTGAATCCTAATAAATAATAATAATAATAATAATAATAATAATAATAATAATAATAATATATTTATACCCCGCCCACCTGGCTGGGTTTCCCCAGCCACTCTGGGCAGCTTCCAACAGAAGTATTAAAATACAATAATTTATTAAACATTAAAAGCTTCCCTAAACAGGGCTGCCTTCAGATGTCCTCTAAAAGTCTGGTAGTTGTTTTTCTCTTTGACATCTGGTGGGAGGGCGTTCCACAGGGTGGGTGCCACTACCGAGAAGGCCCTCTGCCTGGTTCCCTGTAACTTGGCTTCTCGCAGCAAGGGAACCGCCAGAAGGCCCTCGGCACTGGACCTCAGTGTCCGGGCAGAACGATGGAGGTGGAGATGCTCCTTCAGGTATACTGGACCGAGGCCATTTAGGGCTTTAAAGATCAGCACCAACACCTTGAATTTCACCCACACTTTGATTCACCCACATCTGAATCCTCTTCACCCAAGATACGCAACCATTGTGTATGCTTATGTTCCTGCTATATAGCAGAACCAACTACATATATTTAACTCCCACAGATTACACAATTCAGACCACAATGGCGACACAATAAGCAAGAGGGAAGCGATAGCAGATAACACAAGACATTGAGCCAACCTGAAGAGCACAAGTTGAATCACAGACATACAAAATATCAGTGATGAATCAATACATTCTTGTATCCATTTCAACAAAGAAACAAACTCCTCAAAGAACCACATGCCACCAGTCTGAAAACAGACAGAATCTGAAATGGAATCTCTCTAACATGGCACAAAAGAGACAATCAAAGCAAGAGGTAAATACACAACATTTAAATGCTATTTAAATATCTCAAGGCAGTTTTAAAAAAATTTATAGATTAATGTGAAAATGGAGCCGAATAGAATGTGCAAAAGTACTCTAAAAATAGGCAGATCTGCCCATCCTAGTTTGAATTAGCTACTAAGGCTAAGACCCTTTGATAGAGCTGTGCTTCAAAAATGTGCTTCACCCTTTTATGAAACTATCTAGCTTGCTAGCTATCTCTATCAGATCTTGGGGAAGTGTATTCCATAAATTGATTATGCATTGTGTGTCCTTAAACCTGCTGCCACTCAATTTTATTTGGTGACCCTATATTCTAGCATATGAGAGAAGGAGAACAAATGTTGAGGGGGGCAGGAAGGTTGTTTTGACAGCTGTAGTGTCAATATGCATTTCATATCTTAGTATTTTATGGATGAAAGCAATGTCTTTCAACTTTGAGCAAGGAAATATCAAAGAAACAGAAGATTTGAGAGTTCCCAAGTGTGGAAGAAGCACAATTATGAGCAGCATTAGAGTCTCTTACCTTCTAACAACTCTGGAAACTCTTACCTTTCCTCTTTCATTTGCCGATATTTTCTTCAGAAATACCATATCAATGTAATTATGACACTTCTAAAACCACTGAAGCTCAGCTGCGACGTACCTAGTAATCATGTCATGAGAAGCTTTGCCTCTTCATTCTCCATAGTGTTACACAACAAAAGGTTCAGTCCAGCCAATTACCACTGAGAAAATAGGGCGAGACTTCTCCTAGATTAAAATGAAACCTTTATTCATACACTTGTGGTCAAATTTATTGTCCAAATATTGATGGAATACAACTCCCATGACCCCCACCCACCTGGGGGGGGGGTGTCACATTTTGATGTGAAGCTACATAACCTGCAGTTTTCATAAAAAGACGTAAACCGAAAAGCAGCCATTCATTAATGTTCACACTGCTGTGAATTTTGTGGTGCAGTTTCCCAACCAAAGAACATGTGCAAAGGAGTATAAATGCATATTTTTGCGAAAATAATATGGAAAAATACATTCTATTAAGGAAAATTGCTTCTAAAATGAGTATATCAAGCAACATTGCATACCAAAAATGTGTATATTAGGAGAAACGTACACTAAAAGGGTTAGCAATATTGCAAACCAATACAGAAATGTGGAGGGCTGAACTTGGATAAATGACAAATTCATCCATTCCTAACCCCAATCAACATGGCCAGTGATCAGGGATGATGGGAGTTGGAGCCCAACAACATATGGATGATACCAGGCTAGAGAAATCTGGCATAATGTTATGATATTGCTATAATTTACTTTGATCTTCAGTCACAAATCAGGATCTTGTAAGTGCTGTGTGCATGTGTGTGTAGGTTACCAAGCTGTTGTGTTGTAACTTTCCCATCCCTGTGACAGAAAGAAATGCTTCCCTTTCTGAAGTCTTCAGCGATCAGGAATTGGGAAGAAATTACGCCCTCCCCAAAATCTTTATTTCTGCTCCCTCGGTGTTGCAATTAAGTCTGAGAAAGGGGCCAAGGCAGCACATTCAGACCTTCCCAAGAGAATCTCTCTGTGCTCTTTTCTTGCTTTCCGTGTCCTGGCTCCTTGTGTCGTAGCGATAATCTCTGTCGCTTTGTTGGATCTTCACAATAAATGGCCTTTGAGATTGATTAAAAACCCTCTGCTCAGTTCTGGCTCAGCATCGATTTTAACCGTTGCTGCTTCTAGCTTTATGTGCTGTACATCATAGAAATCAGAGATGGAAAAGACCTATTAGGTCCCATCTGGTTCGCCTCCCCTCCCTCCTCCTCCCTGCATGGGCCAGCAGTTTCTCCTAGCCCTGCCTGATGAATTCAACCCATCTCTCTCTAGTCTATCTTGAGCTGCCGTTTGTGGACATTATTCCAAACCCGTAAGGAAATGTCTGTATTGGTGGGCAGATTCGCTTTTGTGCTGCTATTTCTGGTGTCTTTGTTTATTTATATTTTGTTTCTTACATGAAAGTTGAGTGCTTCCTTGCTACCTTACCTCTCTCGCCCTGATCTAGCCACAGTGATCCATGTGACGGTCACCTCCAGGCTTGATTATTGTAACTCGCTCTATGTGGGGCTGCCCTTGAAGCTGACCCAGAAACTCCAGCGGGTGCAGAATGCCGCAGCGAGGCTCCTTACGGGTTCCTTGCCACGGGATCACATTCATCCAGTGCTTTACCAGCTGCACTGGCTCCCGGTGGAGTACAGGATCAGGTTTAAGGTGCTGGTTTTGACCTTTAAAGCCTTATGTGGCTTGGGACCCTCGTATCTACGGGACTGCCTCACCTGGTATGCCCCGCGGAGGACCTTAAGGTCCACAAACAACAATATTCTGGAGATCCCGAGCCATAAGGTGGCTAGATTGGCCTCAACTAGGACCAGGGCCTTTTCAGTATTGACCCCAACTTGGTGGAACGCTCTTTCACAGGAGACCAGGGCCCTGCAGGATTTGTCATCTTTCCGCAGGGCCTGCAAGACAGAGCTGTTCCGCCTGGCCTTTGGGTTGGATTCAGTCTGACCCCTGTGTTTTCCTCCCTCATGGTTTGGATTTATGGACTACTTAAAATGAGGCTGCATTTTAAAATTTTAATACTGTATTTTAATCTGTTTTTTAATTAATTGTTTTCTTTACTTTTATGTCTTATTGTAATTTTATTGGTGTTAGCGCCCTGAGCCCAGTTTTCACTGGGGAGGGCGGGGTATAAATAAAAATTTATTATTATACTATTATCATTGCCAGGCTGACTCCAGCTACAGATATGAAAGGTGCCTTCCTTTCTTCTTGCAGAGTGTTGAAGGATGCAAGTGAGGGGCTTTTCTATTCATGAGTGTGAATAAATCCTTGATCTACCACCACATCTGCTAAAACAGATTTTTGCAGGTTCATGCTGTGATTCAAAAACCTGCCAACACTGTTGGATCAGAGGTGACAGTGTTACCCAGAAGCATAAAAGGAAAGTATCCAAACTGGGGGTTGGAAGATGGCTGAAGGTCCCAGTCCAAAATGCCTTGTGTTGGTGGTAGGGCTTTCACTTCGACAGCATCCAGCCATCATGTTGGCTTCCCCAAAATGGGGGCCCATGGGGGTGGCCACTTGCACACCATGAGAAGCAATTAAGCAGTATACAAAGTAAATAAGAAGTTAAAAATTAATTAAAAAGAGTATACAGATTTGTGTAGAATTTGTGTATCCTGATTTGCATGCATGAATCCAAATTCAGATAAATATAGGTTACGCTTCACTTTTCCCCATTCTGATGTCTTAAATATCCCTATGCAAGATTATCCAAAATACAGGAAATTCTTCTCAAAGTTAGGGACTAGCATCACCCTGGGAAGCAGATCCTTACCTTAATTAATTAATTTAAACCCACTCTTACATGGACATCTGCTTGGCTGATTTCAGTCATTTTAAAAGCTTGTTCACAGATGCCAGAGCCAGAGGTTACTCATCTCTTGGGGAGCATATTTGATTCCCGGCCCAATCCTATGCCTCTTTACTTGGATGTAAGTACCACTTTGTCCAGTGGGACTTACTCCCTGGTAAGCAGGCATAAGATTTCAGTGTTAATGTGTGAAGCTGCTAGAATATAGTTAGTTCTCATTCTGGGACAAATTTGGTTTTGCGTGCATCAACTGTGTGGATTTCAAAATAACTAATGCTGATTTACACTAATCTTGTCAAGATGGGCATCCATTCTGTAGCACAGGAAATTAGCAGGAGCAAATATAAAATGCTGCATGGGGTAAGTTTTATAACCGAGCTCGGAGGAAAGGATGCAAAAACTGGGTGGCAAGAATTCAGCATTCAATAACCCAAATTGGAAACAGACTGATATCTTCCAACATTTGATAGAAGGAAATTGGTACACTTGGTTGTTAAATGAGCAAACCATTTGTACATTAGTGAGAGAGCAAAGCGAACAAACAGGTTTTCCCCCAGGTGTTGAAGGCAAGGGAAAGAAACATCCACAAAACAGAGGATTATTAAAATGTCAGCCTAAAAGTACAAACAGGATCCCTCTGACACATGATCTTTAAGATCAACCAAGTGCGGCTTAATGACATACATACTGTCAACTCACTATGTTTCTTGGAGGTGTAAGATGTAATCTTTACATGCAGGATGGTGATCAAATTGTTTAATTGAGAACAAACTCTAATTTAAGCTTAGCACATTTTATAGCATAGATGCATTATCTATGTTAAATCTCTGTTTCCCCATCCTGTGATAGTTTGGAGCATACATCTCTCTCTCTATATATATAAATGTAAAAGGTCCCTGTTTGTACGCATCCAACTACCTCTGAAATGGCTTGACCGATTACGTTGAAATTTTGACACAACATTCCATTCCACTACGTGAGTGTTTGTATAAACTTAGATTATATAGATGTCATACCTGTCACAGGTAAAAACATGCTTTTGGGGGGGGGACAGGAACAGGAGAGGTTGCAAAACATCCCCCTCTAGCAATGACTCCACTGGTACTGCAGCTACCAAAGCTTCCCTCTCCAAAGCAGCTCAGCTCAGGTTTGCAGGGAACCCCTGCTGGACAAGAGCAAAACTAGAGACTGAGCTGGGTGGAGGTGGGGGCTCACCTGGGTGGGGGGTGGGGGAGGACAGGGTCGGGATGGGTCATGGATGTGTCCACAGCAACGCGTGGCTGGGTACAGCTAGTCTAAAATAATTAAATAGATGTGGTTACATCCAAGATGCAAGCATGTTATTTTATGCAAACTGCTTAGTCTAATACAACTTCCTGTGTTCTAGGGATGAAGTGAGGACTTCCAATCAATACAACAACAAAATGATTCTTTTTGTTAATGTTGTCTACACTGACTGGCAGGGGTCTTTCCAAGCCCTTCCTGGTGATGCTGGAGATTTAACCTGGAACCTTCACAACAACAACAACAAAACAACAACAACAACAACAACAGCAACAACTTATTTATACTCCTCCCATCTGGCTGGGTTTCCCCAGCCACTCTGGGCGGTTCCCAACAGAATATTAAAAACATGATAAAACGTAATGATATTGGGAATAAACAGCAGAGAAAAATGCAGAGAAATGCAGGAATAAATGATTTCCTCCCTCTGGTCAGAACATGGGAAGTCCTCTTTAAATTATTTAATATGAAATGTATAATTGGCTTTTAATTTGGAATGTATAATTGGCTTTATTATTGGTGTTATGATGTGGTATGATTTGATATGTTATTAACTGGAATATTATTAATGGAAAATTAATAAAAAAATAATTTTAAAAACACAGTAAAACATCAGACATTCAAAAATTCCCTAGACAGGGCTGCCTTCAGATGTCTTTTTAAAAGTTAGTTGTTTATTTCCTGAACATCTGATGGGAGGGTGTTCCACAGGGCGGGTGCCACTACCAAGAAGGCCCTCTGCCTGGTTCCCTGTAACTTCACTTCTTGCAGTGAGGGAACCACCAGAAGGGCCTCAGCGTTGGACCTCAGTTTCTGGGCAGAATGATGGGGGTGGAGATGCTACTTCAGGTACACTGGGCCGAGGCCGTTTAGGGCTTTAAAGGTCAACACCGACACTTTGAATTGTGCTTGGAGCCAGTGTGGTATAGTGGTTAAGAGCGGTAGACTCGTAATCTGGGGGACCGGGTTCGCGTCTCCACTCCTCCACATGCAGTTGCTGGGTGACCTTGGGCTAGTCACACTTCTCTGAAGTCTCTCAGCCCCACCCACCTCACAGGGTGTCTGTTGTGGGGGAGGAGGGGAAAGGAGATTGTTAGCCGCTTTGAGACTCCTTCGGGTAGTGATAAAGCGGGATATCAAATCCAAACTTCTCTTCTTCTTGGAAACATACTGGGAGCCAATGTAGATCTTTCAAGACCGGTGTTATGTGGTCTCGGTGGCTGCTCCCAGTCATCAGTCTAGCTGCCGTATTCTGGATTAGTTGTAGTTTCTGGGTCATCTTCAAAGGTAGCCCCACGTAGTCCAAGCGGGAGATAACCAGAACATGCACTACTGGCGAGACAGTCTACAAGCACGTAGGGTCTCAGCCGGCAGAAAGCAGATGTTCTGCCATTGAGCACAAGAATATCTTAGATCCATAATATCAAGTTGGCTTGTTTTGCAGTGTTTCGTTCATGCATCCATGCACATCCAGAAACAAAGGTGGGGGTGGGGGGTGGGAATGATCTGAAGGAATGGATAGCTGCAGCATGCTATTCTACTGGTATAATTAAATCAAGGTTGTTGTTGTTGTTGTTGTTGTTGTTGTTGTTGTTGTTGTTAAATTTCTACCCTGCCTATCTGACCGGGTTGCCCCAGCCACTCTGAGTGGCTTCCAACAAATATAGTTAAAACTGGAATGCAGGAGGAATGGCTGGAGGAATAAAATGGGGAAAATCTGCTCATCCCTGATTATTGGCTTTCATTTTCACATGGAGTTATGAGGAGAACCTTGTCTCAGGCTAACATATTGGCTGAAGATCCAATGCTGTTTTCATTAGCAGCCTGTGAAATGCTTTCCAGAATTACCAAGTCTGGGTGTGACATTTCTCTTCTTCTTCATTTACATGGCATTATAACAGATTCAACTTAATAAATTAAATTTGACAGATGATTAGTCCATAATGTGGTGCAATCACTTCTGGTATTTGAAAGAAAAATGGAAAATGGACAGGGTATTTAACTCTGACAGATCTGCTGTGTGTATGATGGGCAGTGCCTTTAGCCTCAAAGACATTAGGACATCAGGAAAGATGAACAGAATAATTATATCTCCATTCCCAGATAAGGGTCTAGTGAGCAAAGCTGGTGGCTGGAACGATAAAAGAGAGACCTGGATCAGAATGAAAGAAGATTGTTCTGAAAGAAGATTCTTATGAGGGTGTGGTTGTGGGTTGATCCTGATGTTCCCAATCAAGTCCTGATTTCCAACATCTTGTGAATAATACTAATTTTCAAAGGAATTTTTACTTTACAGGAATGTACATTTGTTCTAAGATTTATATATGCATATTATTATTATATGCCTGTTGTCTTTGTCCATGGAGTTTTCTTGGCAGGGATACTGGAGTGGCTTGCCAGTTCCTTCTCCAGGTGGATCACGTTTAGTCAAAACTCTCTACTATGACCTGTCCATCTTGGGTGGCCCTGCATGGCATAGCTCATAGCTTCTCTGAGTTATTCAAGCCCCTTCGCCACGACAAGGCATTGATCCATGAAGGGGGGACAGTGTTCTCGAAGCTACGAACATGAGTTTGACCAAACTGCGGGAGGCAGTGCAAGACAGGAGTGCCTGGCGTGCTATGGTCCATGGGGTCACGAAGAGTCGGACACGACTAAACAACTAAACAACAACAACAACAACAACAACAACAACAACTATTATTATTATTATTATTATTATTATTATTATTATTATTATTATTTTAAAAAGCTACCCAAGCAGCATATATCATTCTACTTTGGGATGAGGACCAGACTATTATACTAATAGCTAGTCTTAAGCTAAAACACTCCAGTGTTGTCTGGAACACACTAGAAACAGAAATGGAAGAATCAAAAATTTACATGGGTTTAACTGTTGTGGTGTGGTGGTTAGAATGTAGGGCTAGGACCTTGGAGACCAGAGTTCAAATACCTTCTCAGCCATGAAGCTCACTGGATGACCTTGGACCTGTCACCATATCGCGAGTTCCTTGGAGGAAAAGGTGGGATAGAAATGTAACAATAAATAAATAAAATTGCGGTGAAACATTGCGTAGTAGTTGCTGTACTGTCACTGTGGCTATGGGAGAAGCAATACCGTGTTGAGGTGTTAATGATGTGAACCGCCCCATCAAAGGCTCAGGTTGTATATATACAGTGCTGTATATGCCTCAGTTTATTTTCGACATTATGCCAAATATGTTGAGGGGTTGGTGGTGAGACGATGAATCAAAACTGATTCCAACCCCTATCCAAACAGTTATTTAAACCCCCAGGAACTTAACTATGTTGCCATTGGAAGTGCAATTACGGATCATTCTGTTTGTAATTTAATGGTTAATTGAGGCAGTGCTTTTTTCCGGGGGGACGACGACAACGCAGGGGTACGCATACCCCTAAACATTTTCTGCATCTTAAGTTTGGCCTCATTGAGGTGGCATGCATGGTGGCATGCATTCAAAATCTGGATGAATACAAACTGTAAACTCGCAAATAGATCCTAATAATAATAATAATAATAATAATAATAATAATAATAAATACTTATTCAATTCCCCTCCCCTTTAGACGAGTCTAGTTTTAGAAGAAACAGTACAGACCACTTCTTTCCCAAATCAACTGAGTAAGGTTATTGTGTTAAGGCACGACCGGACACATGACCTATTGGTGCACCATGGTTATTTATGAACCCATCGATCAGTATATTGAAAGCACAGTCTTGGATAGTAGAAACTTTGAGCTTATGACTCCCAAGGAACATCAATATTGAACTTCCTTTACAGGGTTAGGGGAAAGGTTGGTGGTTGTGACAGCTGCTTTGGGGTTGGCAGGGAGAGTAAAGAAAAGTGGAAGAGCTTAGGTTTCTTTAGTTTCAAGTTATTATTTAATGACTATTTCCAGCCTACTTGATAAGGATGCTGTCTGTGAACATTTAATAATGAAACATTCAGTTTTGCTGCCAGAATATCCATTGATTTGTAGAAAAATCCAAGAACAAGAAAGTAGGAAACTGAATAAATAAGAAAAGGTTGATCAACCAAAACTTTGTTGATTCCCAGTCTCTTCTCCAGAGAGTAAAGAACATCTAAATTTAAAGCATCAGATCTTTGTAGATGTTGTACAAATTCCTTCCTTAACCTTACACTAAACACTTTTGCAGACAGAAGACTCTTGTTAGAATTCTGAGAGTCAACACTTGCTTATTATTTTTCTAATAAAGACTTTAGACTCAGATATGCTTAAAAAGCAAACCAAAGCATGGCGAAACTAAGAAAGAAAAATGCAAAAACAATGTAGAGATTTGATCCCATACTTCTGAGAATTACGGCTGGATCCGAACTCCCTTCCAGTTGGGCTGGATCAGTCAGAGGTGTCCCTCCCCCTGACATGCTGTTCTCCACCTGTGGAGTACTGTCTGTGCCACTTCACAAGTGTAGCACTCCCCATTCTGTTAGCCAAACATGGGCAGAAGTACTGCAGAAAGTAGGCTGCAGAAAGCCTCCAAATCAGGTGTTCTTGTTGTGGGGAGAGGTTGTGGGGTGAGCCAGCCTGGGATTCACTGGACCCTGACAGCCACACGGCTGTCATTTAACATTATCAGGCTCAATTGGGGCTTGAACACTGCAACAGCATAGGTCAGCCTAGGGTGAACATCTGGAATGGCGGAAAGCTGGGAACAGGCTATGTCCGCCACCCAGATGTCCCTCTGGACTCAGGCACGGGCACAACCCCCTCACAGGGGTTGGTTACCATTTGAGTCCCTGGATTCCTTTAACGGAATACCCTTCAAATAGGGATGGTGAGAGCGTTCTCCCATCCTGTCACCTGAACCAGTGCCTATCCGCAACCTTACAAGTTGTGACAATTTGCTACGCGGCAGGTGAAACCCAAATGGCACCAGCCAATCAGCCAAGTGGGGAAAATCCCTGCCGTGCCCCTGTCCCAACGACAGACACCATATGACGGCATAGCAAGGTCATGCGCCGCAAGCCCTAAAAATAGGTGGGCGGGTGTTCCAAATGCATGCACTGAAAGAGGAAGTTCTGGGTCACGTGCATGGGCATATATAGGTCCCTCGATCCATTAGGACTGTGCCCCATTGGCCAGATTAAACCCAACATCGAGGGACTTACCAATCAGGTGTTGTGGCTGACCAATCTTACCCACCCACAACACAGGGTGTCATTTCCAGGCCTCACCACCTCTTTGAGGGAGGACCCGATTTGGAGCAAGGCCGGGCTTCTTACCGTCTCTCCACCCCAGCTTTTCATGAAAGCAAAGCTGCTCCTATCTCTGAGTTCCCTGGCTCTCTCCACTATCTCCCAGCCTGTCGTTGCTCTGAGATTCCTTGCACGTAAAGGTTTTGCTTGAAGAGTTTGAAGGAGAGAGAGAGACAGAGAAGAGAAAGCGCATTGCACAGTCCCTGTTGATAAGGTTCAAAGCAGCCGGAGATGCCTCAGAAGCACATCTGGCCGCTCTCTCTTCCCCCTCCTCCCTACCCCCCAGAAAACATACAGTTCTGTGGCAGAGTAGACTGCACACCCTCTTGCCACTGGTATCTGCTCCCTCCACATGAGCTAGAGGCAGGAGGAGGACCAAAAAATGCCCTGTGTTGTTTAGGCATTTCTAACTCTCCTCAAAATGTCAGCTGTAATCTCCCTTTACTCACATCCGAATTCCAAAACGTGTGGTTGATTGTTCTTATTAAAGCCATCGAAAACTACAAGGAAACTAGGAGATGGAGGACCTTACCCCCTATTTCTGCTATGACTCCCCACACTATGTAAAGCTTACCTTTCAACACCCCTTAATACACATTTCCCGTTTTTCTTTTTCTTTCTTTCTTAGCCTCATGGCTGGAATGACAAATGAATGATGCTAAGAAACCTTGGACGTTTCATGAAAATCGATGAAATTTATTTTCATGGAAGTATTAGGATCAGGATACAATTACAGCACCATTTTATTTTGACAAGAAATCTCGCTCAGATTGGCTTAGCACACTGACAAGAAACCAAAGTAAAATACAGAGCTAGCAACACAACTGTTTCCTAGAGAGCTAAGGGAGGAAATACAGCACAATAGAAGAGTGAAATTGTCAAGGAATGCTATCGCAATGCATAGCTGCCAAGTTTTCCCTTTTCTCGCGAGGAAGCCTATTCAGCATAAGGGAATTTCCCTCAAAAAAAGGGAGAACTTGGCAGCTATGTCGCAATGTCTCTCTAGCTTTTTTATTTTATTTCATAAAAACAGCATTTTTAATTAATAACAAGTACAGTACATACAAACAACATATGCACCTTTATACACAGATGAATATCTGAGTGTGCATGTTTTTGATAATATAATGTGTTTTTTATGTGTGTGGAGTGATGTAAGTTGAGCAGTTAATGGCCATTGCGAGCATTCGCCAAATCTCGCCAAGAATGTACACATGCTTTCTATGAACAGGGAATTGTGCATGGTTCCCAGACAATATACATAATCCCCAGAAGGGATTGGATTCAGCTCCCAGGATTCTTTGGGGGAAGCCACAGCTGTTTAAATTCACATCATAGTGCTTTAAATACCGGTGGTTGTGTCCTACAGCTAGTCTGTGGTTTTTCAAAAAAGAAAACCCTGCAACAAGTTTCAGATTTCATTCATGCTTCAGATTTATGCAGTTTAAGGAGGAGGATATTCCTGAGTGATGCTGTGCATGAATCAGCACACTAGGTGGAAAGAGTGGGGAGCGGGAGCCTCAAAGGGTGCAGCAGGGTTTTCTGTAGGAATCTGTTCTGAAACATTTAAGATTTTGCCTAGTACCTCTTTGGGGCAGGAGCACTGTTTTTCACCAAACCAGTTTCTGACAAGAGAGAAGTCTATGTGTGTAAATAATGGTGGGAGGGAAGGACAATGGTGAGCTCTTTCCCTGACAATTACTTTTATTGTTGTTGTTGTTGTTGTTGTTGTTGTTGTTTAGTCGTTTAGTCGTGTCCGACTCTTCGTGACCCCATGGACCAGAGCATGCCAGGCACTCCTGTCTTGCACTGCCTCCCGCAATTTGGTCAAACTCATGTTCGTAGCTTCGAGAACACTGTCCAACCATCTCGTCCTCTGTCGTCCCCTTCTCCTAGTGCCCTCCATCTTTCCCAACATCAGGGTCTTTTCCAGGGAGTCTTCTCTTCTCATGAGGTGGCCAAAGTATTGGAGCCTCAGCTTCACGATCTGTCCTTCCAGGGAGCACTCAGGGCTGATTTCCTTCAGAATGGAGAGGTTTGATCTTCTTGCAGTCCATGGGACTCTCAAGAGTCTCCTCCAGCACCATAATTCAAAAGCATCAATTCTTTGGCGATCAGCCTTCTTTATGGTCCAGCTCTCACTTCCATACATCACTACTGGGAAAACCATAGCTTTAACTATATGGACCTTTGTAGGCAAGGTGATGTCTCTGCTTTTTAAGATGCTGTCTAGGTTTGTCATTGCTTTTCTCCCAAGAAGCAGGCGTCTTTTAATTTCGTGACTGCTGTCACCATCTGCAGTGATCTGACAAGAGAGAAGTCTATGTGTGTAAATAATTGTGGGAGGGAAGGACAATGGTGAGCTCTTTCCCTGACAATTACTTTTATTACTTTTCATTAATTTTTGGAGGCTCAAACTGTTTTTTATCTTGGTCTGGGAAGGTTCACTCTGCTGGACTGCGAGAATCATGGTGTTATGACGATCATAAAGGTACGAGCTCCCCTTTAATATTGCAGTCCTTTGCTAACGGCTTTTCATTTTAATTAATGTGAAGACGTGTTCTTCAGGTGGGGATAGAGGCACACTATAAATTCTCCAAGGTAACCGACTTATAAAATGAATTCATATTAATCCATGGTGCTCATAAAGCCTCATTTGTAAAGACCCCTATAATTTGGAAACAAAGTGTAAAATTCTTTATAATTTTTTTTTATCTCGTTCACTGAGATACTTCTTATTCATGTTTTATAGATGGTGGCAACAAAGTTAC
Source organism: Zootoca vivipara (assembly GCF_965207765.1). Taxonomy (NCBI): domain Eukaryota; kingdom Metazoa; phylum Chordata; class Lepidosauria; order Squamata; family Lacertidae; genus Zootoca; species Zootoca vivipara. The sequence goes on from NC_142584.1 coordinate 83,833,591, forward strand.
CCTGAAAGATGATCTTTGCAATTTGGCGTCACAGAGAGCTGTGTGTGAGGAAGAGAATGTCCCAACACTTCAATATTAGGGAATGCTTCCATGCTCACAGAACATCTTCTGAGATGGGAGTCAAATGCCTCCTTCTCACAAAGTTTTCAAGCCATGTGTCAGTCTCGCATTGAACTATGGCCAACCAGTTGCTCAAGTCCAGCTAGTCTGGGTGCTTCTCAGAGAAAGGATTTGAATCCATACCTCAAAGAATAAAATTCCACCCAGGAGACCACATTGACTATGTAACATGTCTTGTGTACTGCAAACGCATCCAGAATATAAGAAATGTTTCTGCATTTGATTGATGATGGCATTTTATGACTCAATATTTGCAAGGCATACTCTATAGCTTTATTTTGTTTGTGTATTTTAGCAAAAATATATAGAATCTAGTGTTGCAATCTGGATACTTTTGAGTTCATAAATACCACTATGTCAATAGGATTTATGGGCTTGTAAGTAAGTTCCACATTTGCATCCAGAATGTAAAAACTCACCCCCATATTGACTGCCCATTCTTCATCTCCAGGATCTCAAATCCATCTTTCATTACCAGAAACATTGTTTGATTCATAAATAAGCTTGGCTTCTATTAACTTGCAACATGTAGCAGAATGAACACACAGGAACCTGTGATTAATATTACTTAGCACCTTAGATATTGCCATCTCTTCCTCCCCTTTCCACCAGTGTGAAATTTAAAACAAATGTGTTAACTAATTATACATAATTCTTCACATCTTATGAAAGAGATGGAGGGAGAGCAAAACAAGCTACAAATCCACATAACAGTAACTTTGTCAAGCCCACATTTTACCAGCTTCTCTGCACGAATATCATGGGGGACTTTGTCAAAAGACTTCCTGAAATCAAGATACACTATGTTCATAGCATTCCCCTGATCCACCAAGCTTGTAACTCTATCAAAATGTGAGATTCATCTGACATGGGCTTTGAGAAACCCATGCTAGGTCTTAGTAATCACAACAACATCCTTTTTGAAGTGCTCACAGACCAACTGCTTAATTATTTGTTCCAGACCTTTCCAGGTATTGTCACCAAGCCGATTGATCAGTAGTTACCTGTGTCTTCTTCTTTCCCATTTTGGAGATGGGGATAACATTTGCTTGCCTCCAGTGTGCAGAGACCTCACATGTTCTCCAAGAATTCAATAGAGGCTCTGAGATTACATCTGCAATTGTCTTTAGTACCCTTGGGTACTAAAGACAATTTAGTTGACAATTCCTGCCAACCTAGCAGTTCGAAAGCACGTCAAAATGCAAGTAGATAAATAGGAACCGCTACAGCGGGAAGGTAAACAGCGTTTCCATGTGCTGCTCTGGTTTGCCAGAAGCGGCTTTGACATGCTGGCCACATGACCTGGAAGCTATACGCCGGCTCCCTCGGCCAATAATGTGAGATGAGCGCGCAACCCCAGAGTCGGTCACGACTGGACCTAATGGTCAGGGGTCCCTTTACCTTTACCTTTACCTTACCCTTGGGTGCAGCTCATCAGGCCCTAAAGATTTGAATTCATTTAAAGTAGCTAGGTATTCCCTTACAGCCTCTTTTCCTATCTTGATCTGCATCTCCCTCCTTGCATCATTTATTCTGTTTTGGCCAAGTTGGGCTTTCCTTTCCTTTTAGGTGATACAACAAAGTAACCACATGGCTTTGTACAAGAATAAGAATATCCAAGGAACAGAGTAGGCGAAGAAGCATGGGGATAGATAATTTTGTCTGCCAAAGGTCCACTCATAAGTAGAAAGATATGTAATTTCTTCATTAACCAATCTTTTTTCCAAATAGATATAATATACATGCGAATGAAAAAATACTCTGGAACAGTGCTCATGCAATTATGTAGTCACTGTTTGCATGAGCACTGTTCCAGAGTATTTTTTCATTCGCATGTATCTATTCGGAAAACAGATTGGTTAATGAAGAAATTACATATCTTTCTACTTATGAATGTTGAACTAATTGGCTGATGAAGAATTCAACGAAACAGTAGTTGTTATCTGGAAACACTGTTCAGCAGAGTCCAGAGTTGGACATCAGAATTGGACGTTTGCTGATTACACGAAGCTTCACAGCTTGTTCTCTGCCGGGTAAAGTCTGGCACCGTGATTCATTTAAGGACCTTCAGAGACTTCAGTTTGTTAGTTTTGATGTTTTGAAACATTGTAATTGTTTCTGGCCATCATGTTGCTTTTGATATTGCTGACTCATATTTTGCAACACAGGGGTTTGTTTGTTTACTCATGTGTGTAATTTTTGGCACACATCAGAGCCTTGCAGAACTCTGGACCAAAGCCCATGTTTGAAGGTTGTACAGTGGTACCTTGGTTTACAAACACAATTGGTTCCGGAAGTCTGTACTTAACCTGAAACGTACTTAACCTGAAGCGAACTTTCCCATTGAAAGTAATGGAAAGTGGATTAATCCGTTCCAGACAGTCCGCGGAGTACTTAAAATGAAGCGTACTTAACCTGAAGCGAACTTTCCTGTTGAAAGTAATGGGAAGTGGATTAATCTGTTCCAGACAGGTCCGCAGGGTACTTAAACTGAAAATACTCAAACCGAGGCGTACTTAAAGCGAGGTATGACTGTACAGTTTCTGCTTTCATCAATTGATACGTGACTAAAGATGGGGGAGAAATTCAGTCTGGATCCAATTTGCACTTCATGAAAGAATCTGCAAACCAAACCAAAGCTATCCTTTAGAATTCTCTGAATTTTGTGATGCAGATCTTCAACCTAACAATGTGTGCCAAAATGTGCATGTTAGGGGAAAGTCTGCACAAGTTGCATATATTAGTGGAAATAACTTACGGAAATTATTTGTATTAGGGAAAGCAGCTGCAGAAATGTGCATAACAGGCAACATTGCATACAGATGTTTTATATTAGGAGAAATTCATATTAAGATGCGGCTGAAGTTTCATGAGGCCTTTAAAAAATTGCAAACTGATGCAGAAATGTGAGGAACTGAACTTAATATTTTGTTTTTTAAAATGAGGTTCTAAGATTGACAGATTCCTCTGTCCCTCTTCTTGACATACGTTAAAACTCAAAGTCAGTGCTCCCTTTGTTCACACAAATGTAAAATGTTCTTATTCATGAGAAATTTAACCCTTGCTCTCCGTGGGTAGAGAATATATTAGGACTGACCAGTATTTTGAATTACCATACTTGGTGCTTATTTGAGCTTAAAGAAAACGATTAAAATTCCCACCGTTGCTGGGGACATATGCAAAAAATACATGTATTTGTTCTGTGTATGTATTTACCTTTTTCGCCCTGCTTGCCATTCTTCACTCAATAAAAGAGAAAGTGTTGCTCTTGGGAGCATCCCTCACTCATATGTTGGTGGTTAAGTAAAGTAGGTCAAATACTTAATTAGCCTGACTCTACAAAGTGTTTTGAATAAAACATTCTGCATACTTTTCACTACGAGCCGTGTTCTATACATATCCCCAATCAAGAGTATTTAAAACCCCTTGATTTCAAGGAGACATGGACTGACTGATTGCTAGACAGGCAGATACTTAAATGTGCATACAAATAAATTCTGGGTCCTTGGGGCTTTTGCTGCTTCCAAGGCCAGCTTGCGATTCCTCTGGCTCCATGTACTTAACAATAAATTGAGTTGCTGTTGGGTGAGAAGCAGAGGCAAGCAGGATTATTGAGAGTTATGCAATTAATTAGAAAAGGGGCAATAAAAACTGTTTGGTCTTTTTCAGTCATTAGTCCTTTAGTGTCTAAGATTATACATTATTAGTAAAGGTAAAGATAAAGGGACCCCTGACCATTAGGTCCAGTCGTGACTAACTCTGGGGTTGTGGCGCTCATCTCGCATTATTGGCCAAGGGAGCCGGCGTATAGCTTCCAGGTCATGAGCCGGCGTATAGCTTCCAGGTCATGTGGCCAGCATGACAAAGCCACTTCTGGCGAACCAGAGCAGCACACGGAAACGCCGTTTACCTTCCCGCTGTAGCGGTTCCTATTTATCTACTCGCATTTTGACGTGCTTTCGAACTGCTAGGTTGGCAGGAGCTGGGACCGAGCAACGGGAGCTCACCCCGTCACAGGGATTCGAACCGCTGACCTTCTGATCAGCAAGCCCTAGGCTCAGTGGTTTAACACACAGCACCACTGTGTGGTGTATTAGTAGGACTACTTAAATATCCTGTACCTAAATGGAATATGTATCTAAACATCACACTCTAATATTTAGGTGCATGTCTCCACATTGATCTGCATGCTGTTTTTTTTTAAAAAAAACTGGCACCCCCTCTTAATCTGCCCAGTTTTCTCTTATTTGTGGATCACATGTGAAGCGAGCTCCACAAAAGAGACACCACAACTGAACAAGGCCTTTTCCTTCAGAGTCAGCTGGAGAAAGGTCTTACTTTTTGGTCCAAGGGTGTTGTTCAGAGGCAGAGGAGGATGCCATCTTTAAGTTTAACAATTTAAGGTGTTAAACTTTTGAATTTTGCTCAGAGGTGGGCCAGAAGCCAGTGGAGCTCCTTTCGGCACTGCTGAGAAGTGATATCAGCGACTGGTCCCAGTCTGCAGTGTAATGGCTAGCTGCAATTTCTGGGCAGCAGTCTTCAAAGGCAGCCACATGTGAGATGCATGGCTGTAGTCCTTTTCTGTCTCCTTCACTATCAGATGACTTTCTTTTTTTATAATTATTTTTATTAGTTTTCCAGAAAGAAATACAAAATAAAAAAACAAGAAAAAAATAAAAAATACAACAGACACAAATAACATAGAATAAAAAACAAAAATTTCATACATCATTTACTATTATAATTCTTATATCAGTGACTTCCTCCTTTCCCCATCCACGTTTCCACTAGTAACCATTTCAGCGCTCATGTTTTCAATATTCTTTACGTTTTCTAATGCCAAACCTGTTATCAACCCAATTCTTATTTTGGATCTATACATTTATACATTAACTCTTATACTCTAAAAATCCCAAATCTTACTCCTTATTTCTTTAAACTATTGCTTCTATAGCTTCTTTGTACTTCCACAACCTTTATTGTCCATTTTTTAACTTATAATTCTTTTCCAAATAAATCTTAAATTTCGTCCAAACTTCTTCCACCATCTTCTTTCCCTTTTCGTGGATTCTCCCAGTCAGTTCAGACAGTTCCATATAGTCCATCAACTTCAACTGCCATTCATCGATCGTCGGTAGATCTTCTGTTTTCCAAGTCCTTGCTAATACAATTCTAGCAGCTGTTGTGGCATACAGAAAAAAAGTAATGTCTTTCTTTGGCAACTCTTTCCCTATAATTCCGAGTATGACTTACTCAGATGACTTTCTTAATTTAAAATAAATTGTTTCCCTGCTGGGTTAGGGCTAACAGCATAGGTGCCAAGTTCTCCCCCTTTTTAAGGGAAATTCCATTATGCTGAATAGGCTTCCACGCGAGAAAAGGGAAAACTTGGCAGCTATGGCCAACAGCATGCTAGTGATGATGTTGGGGAGGCGGGGCGGAATTACTCCAAAGAAATTGGCCTCTGCATACAAATGTGTGAATAGCTTATACTGGCGAATGACTTCCCGCTCTGTCCAGTCATGCAATATTTTTTATGGAGCCGCCATTACAATGTGAGCAAAGCACACACCTGGAAAGGCCATTTAATTTGTGTTACTATGTTCTTCCTTTCATATATATATATATATATATATATATATATATATATATATATATGCTCTGTTCAAGAACAGATTGACTCCAGTAGTAATTTGTCATGTCACCTTCAATAAAATTTCAAACGGAAACATGGAAGATTAATGGGGAAGCAAGAGCGCCACATCTTTTATGCATTTTAGATGGCAAAATATAAATCAAAATCGTGACCTGTTTGTAGGGTGATGCCAAAAAAAGAGAAGTAATACACAACTGCTGTAATAAAGTTGGATGTGCCCCTGTCAGTTCCGCTGGCAGTACTTGTAGAGTTTAACTCTCTCTCTCTCATTTTAATTGTGCAGTGATTTATCTCATTTATATCTACAGTAACTGCAGTAGATTGAAAAATGAAGAAGAAGAAGAAGACAAAGACAACAACTTTTTCTGATAGAAAGGAAGCAGCAGCCTGCTGATCAGAAGTATCTATTTCCCACAGTAATTGGTTTAAGCCAGCAAGGACATTCTTGTGTTGTCACTCATTCGCTGTGCTAAAGCTGGTTTTTCTAAGCAGATGCAATAGGTTCTTTTAAAACTCATGACGAAGCAGCGTAAATTGTCTGGCGATGCTTCAGTAAAGCCCCACGGAAATCAGTGTCAGTATTTTTTACCCACCCTCTCCTTAAATGGCCTGGAATAAGAGTTAGCGGGAACTAATTTGAGTAGCCTAGCCTCATTGGCCACAACCTCCCAGCAATCTTTGAAAAATGTTCCCAAAACGGATTCATACAGTAAGGACGAGATAGCATAAATGTACTGGACATGTTGTCTGTTGAAAGACGGGGTACTTGTTACATGTTTTCTATGCACAGGGTCAATCTAACTGAAAGAAAATATTTGTTTCCAGGGTCATTAAACAGTCATGTAGAAACCATCTTGTGTGTGGGAATGCCTTATTATTTTCTAGGTGGGCTATTCTTGTGGGAAATCTGCCCACATTTTCTCATGCTGGGCTTGAAGGTCAGCCATTGTTCTACACTCCTTTAAATCAAGAAGTGTTTGATGAGATCGTGCAGTCACAGGAGAACTCATTTGTCCAACAAATCCAGCCATGACCTCCTTTCTAATGTTTTCCTGTCTTCCTCTCTCTCTCTCTCTCTCTTTCTCTCTTTCTTTCTTTCTCTCTCTCTTTCTTTCTTTCTTTCTTTCTCTCTTTCTTTCTCTCTTTCTCTTTCTCTCTCTCTCTCTCTCTCTCTCTCTCTCTCTCTCTCTCTCTCTCTCTGTGTGTGTGTGTGTATCTCCGAACCACTGAACTTGTAACTCCTTATAAGATTTCAAAACATTTGCTATTGGACTATGTCTTGTGGTTTGCGTCTCTGGGCAAGACGTTGCATTTTTGCAAATGTTGGCACAGAATACAGACCCAAGTGACTAAATTCTGATCCTAATCCAAAACTAAGTGTGAAATAATCTCAACTTCTTTCTGCTATGCATTCAATTTGAATATGTGTGTGATCTTTTTTTCTTAATTTGCTCTGTTTGTCATATAATGACCGCTCCACACATCAATGGGGGGCGACTTTTGCGTGGTCGCGCCCAGCCCCCTGATTCCAGAGGCGACTCCCTGGTAGTTTGGGGCTGGCACCGCCTTCCCAGGTAGGATGCTAGGGGTCTCTGCCTACCTAAGTCTAGCGTCCAATCCTGCCTGGGGAGGTGTTGCCAGAGGATGGCCAGGTAAGGGGAGGAACTGTTCGGCTCACAAAATAGAATTTGAATCTTACCTCCAAGCACCAGTTGGTTCCAGAGCTTCTCTCACCCTCCACACCCTCATTCAAGTTCTTTTGCAGGTTGAAGGGTCGGAAAGGAATTTTCCTGCATTGGCAGGTTTCGCCTTTCCTGTAGCAATACGTCACAACTTTGGCAGTGTCAGGCCTTGGACGGAATTCTTTGGCGATTTTCCTAGAGGGAGGGGCGTGAGGCGGCGTGAGGAGTGAGGTTGCCTTTGCGGCAACAAGATTGGGGTATTGGGGGAAGCCTTGACCATGCCAATAGGCGCCATCACTTCCCCCTTCCAGCGGCGGTGAACAGGGGGCGGGCTCTCTCTGCTTGAACATATGTTCTCTAGAGCCAGCCCTAACCCCGACGCCTCCCAGAACCCCGACTGGGGACTGGGAAGGATAACGCCCAGTGCCTGAGCCAAGGTCTCCCTACATCTGAATCTTAATAAAGTTGTGGCCAATTTGAATCCCATAGCACGTTGTTCTGCATCTTTATTCCGCTCAGTGGGTCGCCTGGGGGTTTGGGGGACTCCGCCTGTCCACGCAATATTTGCTCTCTGATTTGGAGTGATATTGTATTATTGTTGCTGTAGCTAAAACATACTTCTTTGGCATTAAACACTGCACATTTAAAAGCTGTGGTTTTTAAAGTTCTCATTTTAAATGCTTAGGTTCGAGGAGCCTCATGGCTGCCAACAAGAGGAAGTTGAGGGGCAAGGAAGACCTTACTTCTGAGTCATAAGAACATGAGACTAATGGCCTATCTAATCCAGTGGCCTGTTCTCACAGTGGGAAGCCTGTAAACTGAAACTGAGTGCAGCAGCACTTCCGACTCCTGTGGTTTCATGCACCCAAGCCCAGTGCTAAGCAGGGTCACTCCCCCTCAAATCAGCATTGTGCAGTGCTTCAAAGGCTCCTAACATCCAGCTGGTAGCTGAACGTTCTGTGAGGTTCACACAGAGAGCTTTGGGTAAACATCACCCTTTCAGTCAAGCCCTTGTTGGCATCTCTCTGCCCTGGGAGACAATGGCAGAGTGTACCTTTGGAGGTAACCACTGGAGAGTTACAGTGCCTGCTATGGCCGTAGAGACTGATAGTGAGACATGTTTTGTTGCAGCTGGAGCAGATGAAGGAATCCAGTTGTGCTGCTGCAGATGCATCATGGCATTCCTTCTCTCTGTGCTCCTCCCAGTGGTCATTCCTCCTCTGGTCAGTGCTGTGGGTACACAACCTGACTGTCAACAGATGCTGCAGTCTGCAAGTGATTCCCACATGGCAGAGTTGAGGTCACCAGCCTTCATGTCACATTTGCAGACATCTTTGTAACACAGAGTTGGTCTGCCAACAGGCCTGGTGCCTGAAGCCAGCTCCCCATAGAGCATGTCCTTGGGGATCCTGCCCTCTTTCATTCTGTGGACATGAGCAAGCCAGCATAGGCATAGATGTAGTCAAGCCCTACCCTTACCTATGTGATGTCAGGTGAAACATGGTTGTGTGTGGCTTGCAGGCCAAATGGGGAAGCCATTGTAAGTAGGTGATCCTGAAGTCTCTCCCTCCCCCCCCCCCATCTCAGGTGTACAACTAGGGTGGAGGGAACCAACATCTGAAGGAGAAAACCAGTCTTGCATGCATCGTAGTAAACAGTAGGGACGTGGGTGGCGCTGTGGTCTAAACCACTGAGCCTCTTGGGCTTGCCAATCAGAAGGTTGGCGGTTCGAATCACCGCGACAGGGTGAGCTCCCGTTGCTCAGTCCCAGCTCCTGCCAACCTAGCAGTTCGAAAGAATGTCAAACAGCAAGTAGATACCGTAAATAGGGACCTGCTCCGGTGGGAAGGTAAATGGCGTTTCTGTGTGCTGCTCTGGTTTCGCCAGAAGTGGCTTAGTCATGTTGGCGACATGACCTGGAAGCTGTCTGCAGACAAACGTCGGCTCCCTTGGCCTGTAAAGTGAGATGAGCGCCGCAACCCCAGAGTCGCCTGTGACTGGACTTAACTGTCAGGGGTCCTTTAGTTTTACCTTTTTACTTTAAACTGTGGATGTGGAGTGAGTAGCCAGCCCTCCCTGACTTGTCAATTTATTGTACGCAGTGATGATTTCATGATTATTAGTTTTAGGAAGCTGATTTTATTATTGTGATTTTTTTATTTTTATGCTGAGTCTTTAATTAATTAATTTTAATTAAGAGGAGGCTATAATAATACTAAATAAATATCACACAATTGGTCAGTGCAACTGGCTGTTAGCTAGGTACAGTTGTGGGCAATATTCTGACATTGCAGGGGGTTGGTCTAGATGACTACCGGGATCCCTTCCAACTCTAGAATTCTAAGGTTCCCTATCCTGTCAACGAAACTCAGGAGGGTGCACATGGCCTCTCCGTCTTTGATGACCATGCCAACCCTATGAGCACAAGGAAAGCCTGTGAACACCATGGCTGAGTGTCAAAATGAACCATGCCTTCATTCCATGCACACACTTTGGAACTCCCTGCCTATTGAGATCAAGCAGGTATCTTCACTGTGCTCTTTTCGGTGCCTGCTAAGAGCATTCCTGCTTAGACAAGCCTACCCAGATTCTTAGAAAATTGAGGTAATTTTAATCTGTTTAAGTAGTTTAACTTTCATGTGTTTTAAGTAGGGTTGTGTTTTTTCCTTGATTTTACTGTTTTATCTTCTGTAAACTGCTTTAAGGGTGTGCTTTTTAGCACTCAAGCAATGGATAAATTGAATGAAATAAATACATACACAAAACAGCACTAGTCCTACTCTAGCACCTATGGCACCTTCTCTGGCTTGAAAAGGAGAAGAGAGAACTGACCTAGCTGGCCATTTCTCTGCTTGATATGCAGCCTTGCTGCTAATTCACCCAAACATTTATTTAGCACTCCATGTCAGTTAGTAGTGGCCTGCTGAAGTGGCTTCCCAACACCAACAAACTGAACCACACATGGATCCATACTGTACTCACAAGCTTGTCTAAGGTGTAATAAGAAAAACTGCTCCTCTTTCCATTATGGGGTATCCAGGAGCCCGTATAGAGTCCTTCTAAGGTTCTCTATCAGTAGAAGAAAGTACAGTAACAGAGGCCAACCAGAGTAAATTGAGAAGCAAAGCAGCTAGTAAGCCTGATCTTTATTCAAGGAACGGTTGCAACATGGTCCTCACGCACCACACACAGGAGGGAGGAGAACCCTGAACAATGGTGCACAAGCCCTTACATAGACCTTTGAAACTGTCCACCCTGTAGCCCAAGACCACCCCCCTAAAACATCATACATACATCACAGAAGGAGGCGGTCTACAGCAGAAATCCTGTCTGCCAGGATAACTAATAATGGTCACTGATTGCATTACCTGGACAGTCTGGCCATTCTTTGGTGATGGTTAATACTTTAGTTCCTGAATCCATGTCACGGGCTCACCCTATTCATACACAAATACACCCTTTAAGACAGGACTTGCAAGCAAAAAGACAATGGGAAGGCTTTCCCCATTTGCCTCCCTTACTGCAGAGGAATATCTGAGGTCATTGGAAGAGTCAAAACAACAACAATTTATGATTTTTAACCCACCCATCTGGCTAGCTTCCAACAGAAGTATTAAAATACAATAATTTATTAAGCTTTCCTAAACAGGGCTGCCTTCAGGATTGCTTTCCCATACAATTTCAGACACATGGTTCATATATTTAGATATGTGTGCATTTATGAATATTAATTCTATATTTGAGACCATAAAATTATTATAACAAAGGGGTGCCTCTTTCTTCATTCCAACATTTTAAGCTACTTAGGACAGCTCCGTGAGCACAATATAAAATAATTTCTCTTTAAATGCTCCTTGGAAGGGGGTTAAACGTCATGACCTGTACATCTTCCTTTCCTTGGTTGTTTCTCCCATTGTCAAATTTCAGATTGTAAGCTCCTGGGGGCATCTCCTTGTCTTTTCTGCTGTGGTTGTTTGCTTTGTAAAGCAGCAAACAGATTGATACTGCTACATCATTATCAATTGTTGCTGTTGTTGCTATTTTTATTGGGAAGAGGGAGATCTTTTGTTAGGAAAAGGACTAATTACAATGAGGTAATTAAAAAAATAATCCTCCCTCCTGCATTCACTGCCTGAATTTGATTAGTTCCTTTTCAAAAGAACTTATTTTTTGGTGGGGGGGGTATTTAATCTTTGATCATAAAAAGATCAATCCACAAATGTACAAACACCCTTAAAAGAAGCATTTGCCAACTGTTACAAACAACATGATGCGCTGTGTTCTTTAAAGGCTTCCAGAAGAAGGCAGAAATGGTGCTGTGAAAAGATAGATGGGTCTAGCTAGGAAATTTTAAGGAGAGATTTGAAAAGAGCAGCTGCTGCTTTTTCCTGATTAGTTCTGTAGCTCACCATCAAACTGGTTTCAAAAGAAGATAAGAACTAGGATATTATTTTTTTGGAAAAAAATAGAGGTGTCTAATGAGAAACAGACAAACAGCTGCTGCTAGTAACATCATTGCTTTCACTTGTGCCCTGATTATGCAGAGAGAATGATAGGGACTTGTGCCTTCCTCCCTGCTCCACAAGACTTTTCTGAGCTCCTTCTAATTTTGCAGGTTTGGGAATAGATGTTTTCCCTGTACTAGCTAATGCTTCCAAAGCTGATAAGTAGGAGATGCTTGCTGCTTGATATATTTAGCACCATCCTGCTCATCCTTTTACGGTGTACTGCAAATATTTAGCAGAGAGAGAAAATAAAGCAAAAACTAAGTTGCAGAAACTTTTGTAAAACTCCATGGACATTGAAGGTGGCTTAGATCATTTGATTCTTGCAATGTTATGGCTGAGCAAGCGGCATCTTAAAAAGCAATAATAAATTACAGTGGTACCTCGGTTTAAGTACACAATTGGTTCTGGAAGTCTGTACTTAACTTGAAGTGAACTTTCTCATTGAAAATAATGGAAAGTGGATTAATCTGTTCCAGACTGTCCGTGGAGTACTTAAACTGAAGCATACTTAACCTGAAGCAAACTTTCCCATTGAAAGTAATGGAAAGTGAATTAATCCGTTCCAGACAGGTCCGCGAAGTACTCAACCTGAAGCGTACTTAACCCGAAGCATGAGTGTAATTGGTTCTGGAAGTCCGTACTTAACCTGAAGCGAACTTTCCCATGGAAAGTAATGGAAAGTTGATTAATCCGTTCCAGATGGGTACGCGGAGTACTTAAACTGAAAGTACTCAAACTGAAGCGTACTTAAACCGAGGTATGACTGTACTGTGCATCAAATATTCAGGGACATTCAAAGTATGGTAGGGCTGCTATTAAATGTCTGATAGCACACAACACCACTTTCATAATCTCTTTCTGTTTTCAAATAGGCTTATACTATGTAGAATGAACCAATTTGGCCCCATAAGCAAGTGGAACCCCTTGGTTGACAAAAAGGACTCATTGTACAACTCAAGTGAAGAAAATAGCCAGACACGTCTGTGTCTGTCTGGAGTGGGGATGTGTTTCAGCAGAAACATCCAGCTCGTCTTGGACCCCACATATGACATAATTACAGTCTATCCTGGTCCAATGCAATTGCAAGGGAAGAGATTGTTAGGAATCTCAGGTGAGATACCCATGCAGTGGAAGTTTTCCCCAGTACCAGTCACCACACAGAAGCAGAGAAAGGTTCACATAGTTTACTGTTGCAGAAGATCAGGCTCAGAAAATAGTTTGGGGCATAGAGATATATCGCTTGTAGGCGTTTGCAGATACAGATTTATATAGATACTTACAAGTACAAAGTATCTCCGTTGCTCTAAATACCGGTAAGTTCAGCAATCTAAGACGTAACACTGGACAAGTAACACTGGCCAACAGACTGGCATTACTGAGCCGACATGCATTAATTACAGATATAGTGTGGGCACTGGACCATTACCATAGCAACTGGCTTGGCTTACCCTACACCTGTGATTAGCTCATCCTTGAGGTGATTTAAACTCATGAAGGAAATTAACTCCTTCTCGTGTCCATTTACTCTAACAGAAATCCAGAGAAATGGGGGTGGGGTGGGTGTTTGAGCACCAAAAATACATTACATACAGTATTTTGAACATATGTATAGTACTTTTAAAAAATCAACCTGAGTTCTGAACTTGCAGATATGATGACATCAGTCAAGAACTACCCAAATAATTATTGGTCCCTGCTTCATCCTGCCTCTGGCATTCTAAAATCTGGATGAGATGGGTTAAGGATCCTATTCACTTACCCAGGCTTAACCATGATAGAAGCTAATGAAGCTTGCTTCTGATATGTTTGATAGGACTGCACTTCAAGTCACTCAAATACATGTGGTGGTAGAGGATCCTGGCTCAAAATAGGGAGTTGGATGCACTGACATTCAGATCTCCTTGAACTGTACTGTTCTATGATTCTGTGACAATGGCCATTTTGCATCCTCTGCAGATAATGAGCAAAGTTTGTCACTGATGTTAATGGTGGGACATTTCATCCTGCCATCTGCTACAGCTGCTATGCATGTGTTTGTGGTCATGATATCATTAACTATTCCATCACACATTGGCACCGTGTCCTGGCATGCGTCACTGGAGGCTGGCTGGATGCTGCTGTAGATCAGCACTGCTGGTCCCACCCTTATTCACAACAGCCCAGCAGCCTAGTGTCAAATGAAATTGTGGATGAGAAAGTAGGGAGCTCTGCTTATACACACAGTATCTTTGAAACACCTGCCTATGACCTGTGTTATTGGGAGAAATTCAGAATGTATTTAGTGATGGAGGAAAAATGTATTCAGACTGCATATTGATATGAACCAACCTAATTCACCAGTTCCAGATTTATATGTGGATTGGAACAGTTAGATTATGCACTTCTCCAAGTCTTGTGATGCAGATATAGTGGGTTTACCTGGGGAATCTGATGTGCTGACTGGCTGCTGCAGTGCGTGTTGCTACAGATGCCATGTACTGTGTCCATCTCCCATTTGCTGGCTTTCTTGTGCTGTCAGTTGTGTGCTACTCCCCATGGACCCTTTCCGGTGTAATGTTGCAGTTCATATACACCTGATAAGGGCCCTGGGAACTCTCCCCTGCATCTCAGCTGGTGGGCTCAGTTCCCAGAGTGATGCTGATTGAGCTGGCTCTATGTGTTTCAATGACTTATTTCCACTAAGACCAGTTCTGCCAGTGTTTTCCTCTCCCAGAGTGTCCTGAACCAGCTCTGGATCTAAACTATCACAATTTAATCTTGCTTCTTGTTCTTAGCGTGACAGACAGATTCAGTCCCTTGGTTACAAGGCTTTGGGTGGTTTTACTCACTTTTTTCCCCTGGAGAGCACATTTTAATTTGCAGCTCTGTTGCTTACCAGATTAGGTGTGTCAGCCATGACTGTATGATGCTGTTCCTGTTCATTGGATGGGGGCACATATGCCTCACTCTACCCACTTGGGGCACATGGGACGTGGGTGGCGCTGTGGGTTAAACCACAGAGCCTAGGGCTTGCCGATCAGAAGGTTGGCGGTTTGAATCCCCATGATGGCACGGGCTCCCATTGCTCTGTCCCAGCTCCTGTCAACCTAGCAGTTCGAAAGCACGTCAAAGTGCAAGTAGATAAATAGGTACCACTCCGGCGGGAAGGTAAACAGCGTTTCCGTGCGCTGCTCTGGTTCACCAGAAGTGACTTAGTCATGCTGGCCACATGACCCGGAAGCTGTACGCCAGCTCCCTCGGCCAGTAAAGTGAGATGAGTGCCGCAACCCCAGAGTCATCCGCGACTGGACCTAATGGTCAGGGGTCCCTTTACCTTTACCCGCTTGGGGCAGATGTCTCAAGGGGCATCCTCTGGGGGGAGATGGGAGAAGATCAAGATTTCCATTGTCCCAAGGGGCCAATCAGATAGGGAAGTTTTGTTCCTGACCTCTTCCTCCTTCCTGCTAGTTTTAATCGGCCATGATGGTGAGGGGTCAAGAGCACAGGTGGTCACCCGGAATGAATCAAGTACCTTGTCCACATCCTTGAGCCTCACTAACTGAAATTCATCCAACCTATTAGGACTAGATAGTGTTCTAGACTCCTCTTGTGATGCACCTTGATCCAAGTGATTGGCTTTGCCAAGTCACAACAAGCCACTGTTGGTTCTACCACTTCCTTTGGGCCAGAGTGTGAAAGCCCCTGTCATGCCTAGAAAAAGCTCTGCTGGACAGCCAGTGAGGATGCAATGGAGGCAGGAAAGTATGGCTTCTTTGTCACCTTCAATGCCACTGAGTAGGCTCAATAATGAGCACTCACCAGTATTTGATTGCGTTTGTCTGGTCTTTCCCTCCACTTGTGTTCAAGCCACGTCTCAACTTGTTTTATTGCCTAGGGCTCTGGCATACATCAAAGAGTCAAACAGGCTGTAGGGAGAGGGTGAAGCAGTCAATTAATCACTCTATGTATCCATCATAGACTCACAAAATTGTAGAGTTGGAAGGGACCCCTAGTGTCATCTACTCCAACCCACTGCAATGCAGGTATAATGAGTCAATATTGTTTTGTTTTGTTTTTTAAAAATTAAGTAGTCCTTGGTTTTTCCTTTCACAGAGGAAGGATGGGATGTGGTGCTACATAAATAAAATCATGAGTTATTTAGTATTTTTGAGACGCAAACCGAACATTCACATATGCTGATGCTTTAAGCTGATAACTTTTCATCTCCCTTTGCTTGGATATAAATCAAGAACAATGCCAGTAAAGTTGCAGTCATGTCAAATTGGTGCTTGCCATGTTTTATCTACAGACTGTACAGGAGCATCTGCTGGCAGATGTTCACTTGCATCCTTGTTTCGGTGTTATTGCCTTTTTCCTCCCACCTCTTTCTTTATTTCCCTGGCACTCGAACAACATTTCCTGTGATTCTGAAGATTTGGTAGGCTGCCTAGGTGATGACCTACTGCAAGAAAAAAGTTGGGCATCTTATCAGTGAAAAGTGCCTCGTTTCCTATGTAAGGAGCAGCACGATATTTATGTATAAAGTAAAAACAATGGGAAACACAGGCAAGCCAATTCTGGCAGTGGTTTTACAGCTGAGATGGTGGCAGTGGTAGGGAGCAGAGGTAACAGTTGGCTGTTCTATTATTTATTCCATATAACACTCTCTGTGGAATATCCTAACAGTATACCCAGGATTGGAGAAAGATATTATCGCTTGGAGAGACAGCGGAAATGGCCATATCATTTTGAGAACACTTTCTTTCCCCTCTCCCTCTTCACCACCTTATTATTGCTAAGTAATAATATCTCTATTGCACTGCTGCTTCTGTGGCATTATGTTCTTCCGCAAAATGGGATATTCTGTGAAGAGCAAGAGCGGCTTTAAAAAAATAATAATAATCTCATTTGGGGGGTTAAAAATAAGTTGGTGCTATGTACATCAGTGGGGGGACAAAGGGGAGTATGCATGAAAACTTGCCGGCTTCTTATCTTCATGTGTGTTCTTGGCAGAAGTGATGTTCCACATAATCAGGACAAGTAGGGGGGCCTGGAAACAATATAAACACCACAAAGCCACAAAGGAGCAGTGTCAAGGCTAGACAAAAGCCTTTTTGCTAGCAGGATCCATCTACGTTTATAGCACTCATGTAGCACGGGAGCCAAGGGACAGGATGTCGAAGGAGGAAGTAGTTGGTTCCAATTGAGTCTCTGCAAAGAACTTTAGGCATAATGACATGTTGCAAGCAAGGGCTTGAATTGAATTATCTATACGTGTGTGTGTAAGTAAAGATGAAAAATAGCTTTCCGGCAATTCCTGCAGCCCAACTGGTGCCAAGTGTATCGTTCTGCTTTCCTTTGGACCACATCTGTGAGGCTGGGTTGTAAGGTGTCTTTGTTGTCTGGGCAGCCCAGGACCTCCATACACACTGCCCAGGCTTGCGATCCAGGGCGTTCAGTTCGGTGCTGCTAATTTCTTCTTCTTTGGCGATCACTCGTAGCTGAGTAAGATTGTCTTCCATAAACACGGTTTTAACAATGAGTCTGTAAGTGACTGTGGAGGCCAATTCTGGATCCACACGTCCTTCCACAGTGGTTTCCGGGTGGGAGTTGATCACGGTGTGGATTTGCCAAGTGTGCCTTCCTCCTAGCACGTTTCTCCCTTGCATCCTGAGTTCGAGTGTAACACGGGAGGAAGCAGATCCGGGTTACCAATTTCTGCAGCCACAGCAGGCCCTGCAATTCTCCAGCAGTTTGACTTCACCCCCGGAGATGCACTCCATTTTCTCTCGAGACAGGCGGATGCCAAGAACAATTTATAATGATGACAATGTTTATAAACCATGTTTATAAAATTGTAGTTTAAATTGTTGTAACCTACCCTGGGCTCTGAGGGTGAAGGGCAGGTAATAAATAATAATAATAATAATAATAATAATAATAATAATAATAATAACAACAACAACAACAACAACAACAACAACAACAACAACAACAACAACAACAACATAGACTGCTCCAACCCATGGCAGCCAACAATGTGGAGCAGAAGAGGGGGGGTGCGGAATGCAATGTTGTCATGATGACAAAACTGAGTGTTGCTTCATACTACAGGAAATAAGGAAAAACTCAGTCAAGGTTTGCAGCTCTCAGCAACCTCCTAAGAAGCAGCAGATGGAGAAGTAGAACAGGGATTGGAAGGTAGAAAGTTTTTGTAGATAAGCTAGTGATACAATCTAAACTGAGGCCAGCTTTACTAAATCCCTTTGTAGAGGACCGTAAGAATCTACTCTTCGAGCACCTAGTATTCGTTTTTATGTCTGCAACTAGAAATCTTTTAGCACAATATTGCAAAACAGCTACTAATGTAACTCTGGAGGCATGGTGGGACAAACTAAGGAGTGAAGCCTTATGGAGGAAAGGAATCCTTATGGAGAAACAAATCAAACATGTTAGAGCACTAAGGGACACAAAGGCCAAAGATGATTTTGAAACTATGGTACATGTTTATCCAATACATTATAAAGGACAACATTGTCTCCTCATCACCCATGGCTCACTTCAGGACAATCTATTACAATGGAGATTGGAAGACATTTAACTGATATAATAAGCTGTAAACCAGGCATCCCCAAACTGCGGCCCTCCAGATGTTTTGGCCTACAACTCCAATGATTCCTAGCTAACAGGAGCAGTGGTCGGGGAAGATGGGAATTGTAGTCCAAAACATCTGGAGGGCCGAAGTTTGGGGATGCCTGCTCTAAACTATGTTGTTGCTGTTGCTGTTGTGGTTGTGGTTGTCCCATTCCCCCCCCCCCCACTGCAGACCAGGACTAAAGGCGGCTTACATGGATCAAAACAACACAGATAAAATACAGAAGGCTAAAACATAAAAGATAATAGTTTAAATGCAATTAAACATTATACAAACCTGCTTAATATTTGACTGCATCATTTGCATTGCGAATACACAGAATGTTTCTCAGGGGAGGAGAATTGGTTATTATAACTATTTTTAGAAACTGAAAAAAATAATATTTTAAAAAACAGGGAAGTGTGACAATCAGGGGCAGGTGAAACAACCAAGCTGTGTGCATTGCCTTACTAGTTCCTCTTCTATCAAGGGCACCCACCTGCTTTGTTAATAAGCAGGGGCTCCAGTTTCTCAAAGTGGAGAAAGGAGCACCGTTAGGTTTTGTTTGTTTCAGGTAAATGGGAGTGTGGGCCATTCGGATTGCTTGGGTGTCACAAGTATTCTGTAGACTTGGAGCTATTCTTCAGCGAATGCCAAACAAGATGCAGGCGATAACTTGTGAGGGCACCTGCAGAATTTGCCTCCCCTAATCTGCACACAGGGAGACACAGTAGACAAGGGCTGCCATGATCCAGGGCAAATGTCCCTGTCAGACTTCAGGTATTTTGAGCAGAGGAGAGATTCGTGTTTTACTTCGTATACATTTGTCATCCCGGTTGTCATATGGAGAATATAGAAAAGAAATCATATCCTTTGGGATGCAGAAAGCAAGGTGGTCCGCTGTCTGTCATTGATAATGGAGGCGCCTTCTCCGGTCCAGACGTGTTTCTGAATATTTCTCACATAGAAATGATGCCTTTTACTCTGTTTCTTGCACTGCTTGATTGATGGGACCCATTTCCTGCATTCTCAGCCTCCCTCTTCCAGATATGAATGACATGGGTAAACGGAGCAGAAATAATGTTGCACATATTGCTATATTAACAGGACCTCAGAGCCAGTGTCTGCACACAGTGGCATTTGGATCCCCGCAATGTGTTTATCCTTATGAGTTCATGCTCTTCAATTATATGCCCATCCTTAAGGTATCTGTCCATTGCCACCTGCTTTTCTGTTTTTTCCCTGTTGCAGGGACTGCCATTTGCCTGCACTCTCATCACCCAGAGTTGCCACATTTCCCTATTTCCAGCTCACACTGTGATTTGAGCTCCATTACTGAACCTACTGATAGAGAACTATTGGTATGGCTGCAAAAGTTCATAATTTGGTCAACGGGGGACAATGAAACTGTGGAAAATAAGGCCTAGTTCTCAGAGACATGGCTCAGAGAGGTACCTGGCATGCAGAAGGGGGCCGAATGAACATTGTACATTCTTGTATATATGCTTGTAAATAAATCTTTAGATTGCTTTTTGAATATATTATTTACATGTTAATTAATGAGGGTCTGGCGAATATATATTCAACTTATTCCAGCTGAAGAAGAATTTTTGAAACAGGGCCCTGTCCTGGTGTATAAATCTGGCGTGTAGACGTCACCTGGTGTATAAACCTCAAGAAATAAATCTACCCAAAGAGACTTTTTGAAAAATTTGAGTCATTTGAACCATTAATCCAGCACCATTTTACCTTTGCAGCCAGAGTTCTTGTCCTCCTACAAATTTTCATGGCTTCAAAGAAGCCACTCTAAGCTACAGGACCATTTAAATAGTGCAATCTGGAATTTTGGGGATGTTCCACTGCTGCAGCTGAACACCCAGAATGTTACAGGTGTACCAAATCTCACCAGAAAATCGCTGAGTAAATTGGAGCAGGTGACACTGTGTGAATAATAATAATAATAATAATAATAATAATAATAATAATAATAATATATTATTTATACCCCGCCCATCTGGCTGGGTTTCCCCAGCCACTCTGGGCGGCTTCCAACCGAATAGTAAAAACAGTACAGCATCAAACATTAAAAACTTCCCTAAAGAGGGTCGCCTTCAGTTGTCTTCTAAAAGTAAAATAGTTGCTTGTTGCCTTGACATCTGCTGGGAGAGCATTCCACAGGGCAGGTGCCACTATCGAGAAGGCCCTCTGTCTGGTTCCCTGTAACCTCACTTCTTGCAATGAGGGAACCGCTAGAAGGCCCTCGGTGCTGGATCTCAGTGTCCGGGCTGAATGGTGGGGTATAGGGAAGTGAAGCCTTGAGAAGCCAGATGTGGCTTGAAAAGGGGTAAACTGGCACCGAATGGTATAGTTGCAATACTAAGAGTAATTCTATCCATTCTGCTAAGAATAGGAGCCCACCTTCTCCCAACCACAATGTTAAATGGAAACTATTTTTTATTTTTTATGAATTATTTTTTATTTTATAAGCTTAAAAATACAAAAAGGAAAAAAAACACACACCAAAAACACAAACCTGAAGAGTATAGAAAACCAAAACAACAACAATAAAAAAGAGGGGGGGGGAGAAAAGAAAAGAAGAAGAAAAGAAAAAGACTCTAATTATCTATCATATGTTCTTACATTGTTGACTTCCTCCAGTACTTCCCAACTGTGTTACAATGTATATCATCTTTAGTACTTTCTACATCTTGTTTCCAATCTTATTTATAGGTTATATAAACATATTCTTCTCTGCTTAACTTCACTGTCAAATAATATCTCTTATTACTTCCTTAACATACCAATCAATTTTACCTTGACATTTATATCTAATGCTAACTCAACAAAATAATTATAACACATATTAGAATTTTAATATCTGTAAATTCTCGACCAATCCTCCTCTACAACCTCCATATACTTCCAGATCTTATAATAATTATTTCCAATCTTACATTTATTTTTTAAATAAACTTTAAATTTCTTCCAGTCTTCTTCCACCGACTCTTCCCTCTGGTCACGAAGTCTCCCGGCCAGCTCGGCCAGCTCCATGAATTCTATCATCTTCAACTGCCAATCGTCCACAGTAGGCAAATCTTCAGTCTTCCAATTTTTTGCTAATAAAATTATCGCTGCTGTTGTGGCATACAGAAAAATAATCATATCTTTTTTGGATATTTCATCTCTAACTATCCCCAGTCAAAAAAGCCTCTGGTTTCTTCATAAATGTGTTTTTCAACACTTTTTTTCATTTCATTATAAATCTTATCCCAGAAGCTCTTCACTTGGGGACAGGTCCACCACATATGGTAAAAGGTTCCTTCAGCATTCTTACATTTCCAACACTTATTATCTTGTTTATGATCAATCTTGGCTAGTTTTACCGGTGTAAGATACCATCTATACATCATTCTCATAATGTTTTCTCTTAGAGCATTACACACAGTAAACTTCACATTTTTCTTCCATAACCTTATGGTTAAAGGTTAGGTAAAGGTAAAGGGACCCCTGACCATTAGGTCCAGTCATGACCGACTCTGGGGTTGCACACTCATCTCGCATTATTGGCCGAGGGAGCCGGTGTATAGCTTCCAGGTCATGTGGCCAGCATGACAAAGCCGCTTCTGGCAAACCAGAGCAGCACATGGAAAGGCCGTTTACCTTCCCGCTGTAGCGGTTCCTATTTATCTACTTGCATTTTGACGTGCTTTCGAACTGCTAGGTTGGCAGGAGCTGGGACCAAGCAACGGGAGCTCACCCCGTCACAGGGATTCGAACTGCTTTCTGGGTCCCTTTGGGGAACTCATTTTTGGAGTGGGATTGCCTTTACAGGGTGCTGTGAGCACAACCTAAGTTCAGAGTCATGGGGTGTGCAGTTCAAGAGATGGAGTGGTGCCCAACATAGTATTCAATCCAAATCAATGTCTACGGTAGCACCCATCAAACAAGCATTGGATTGGGCTGACCAGGGAGTGTTGGAGTAGATAAACCAGGCTTCCTCAAACTCGGCCCTCCAGATGTTTTGAGACTACAATTCCCATCATCCCTGACCACTGGTCCTGCTACCTAGGTTGTAGGCCAAAAACATCTGGAGGGCTGAGGTTGAGGGAGCCTGACGTAAACAGACCAGAAGCTAGTGGGGGCATTAAGTTGTCCCATGTTCAAGTTTTTTGGAGGGGAATACATCCATTATTTATATTTCATTCTGTAAATCAAATCCCACAAAAGTCTCAAAATGACATACAAGAATTTAAAAAATCTAATACAGAGAACAATGTTTTCTTAACCCCCCCCCCGATACAATACAGATGAAGACTGGTGTTCTACTTCAAGTCTGCGGTTTTGAGCTCATTCCCCTCCCTCATCAATCCTTCCCCATATCTCTTTTCATGGTTTTGCCCCTTTAAGCAACCCCATAACACAAATGGAAGAGAGAGGGTGGGATAGATAGTTTGTCATTTGGGGGGAGGGAGTTGTGTTTTTTTAAGGAGATGTGCAGGTTGCATCCTACAAACACTTTAAAAAAAGAAAGTGCTACAGTTCAGGTAGTAGAATACACACACACACACACACACACACACACACACACACACGTGCACCTGTTAGCTATCGAATGCCCATTTAGCAGGGGAGAGGACCATCTATTTTGTGCTTGCTCTATTGCTTCCGTTGCCACAGTAAATGATGCACTCAACAGCTGTTTCTAAATGGAGTGAAAGAGAGACCTTCCCAACTATTCAAAAGTTAAAGTGAATGAAATAATGTCTACCGGGGACAGGCTGAAAGAAGTACAATGGAACTTTTGAAGGAAGCTGGAGAAATGAATATTGAAACTGATGTCTCTCATTCTGATGTTTTCTCTTGTGGTATGTGTGGGTTGTTTTTTTTTTTTTTAAAAAAGGGTTGCTGTCACCTGGATTCAAATAGCTGAGAAACTTCTTATATTGTTCTACCCAATAGTAATTACAAATTTCCTCTCTGGGGAAACACAAAGAAGTGCTCTCGGCAGATGCTGAAAGATGCTTACTCTTAAAATCAAGGTTGTTTTTTTTAAAATTGTAGATGCTCTCTGAGTCAGGTGGTGGAGCCAATTGCTTGCTGATTTTGCGGGATCAAAATCAGCAGGATTTGGCTGCTGTAGGGGAAGAGCATGAAATGAAAGCTGTCTATTAATGGAAGATTTACAGCTTAAAAAGAGTTTTTACCATAGTTTTTCAATAAAGAGAGGGCAGCTGGGATGACGGCTCAAAATGGCCAGGGTAGCGTGTGTATGTTTTTGCCTTGTTTGATTGGCAATTATATGGAGGCTTATCAAGATTCTCTTGAAGATTTTCCCAATGCCTAAAACCCTTTCAGAAGTATGCAAGACCTTACTCTTTTTGAAAGGTATTTGGTTGTGCATTTTTTCCTGCTTACTCATAGTTGTTGTTTGTTTGTTTTTTAAAAAATTCATAGTGTACCTTTTAGATTCATCAAGTGTTTGAGCAATTATGAACAACAAACTCTGAGGGCTGCTTTTCTGTAGCCTAAAAGGCACTAGGGGGAAGTAACTGCAGCCTTGAGGATTGAGCATGCTCAGTAGTCAAGGAATGCTGAGGATGGGGTGGGGTGAAGGGTGATGGTGATGATGATGATGATGATGATGATGATAATAATAATAATTTATACTCTACCCATATGGCTGGGTTTCCCCATGCACTCTGGGCGGCTTCCAACAAAATATTAAAAATACAATAAAACATTAAAAATGTCCCTAAACAGGGCTGCCTTCAGATATCTTCTAAAAGTCAGATAGTTGTTTATTTCCTTGACATCTGATGGGAGGGTGTTCCACAGGGTGGGTGCCACTACCGAGAAGGCCCTCTGCCCGGTTCCCTGTAACCTCACTTCTCGCAGTGAGGAAACTGCCAGAAGGCCCTCGGAGCTGGACCTCAGTGTCTGGGCTGAACGATGGAGGTGGAGACACTCATTCAGGTATACTGGGTTGAGGCTGTTTAGGGCTTTAAATGTCAGCACAAACACTATGAATTGTGCTCAGAAACGTACTGGGAGCCAATGTAGGTCAATAGACAATATAATGTAGACCAGGCACGTCCAACAGGCGTCTGTGGTAGATCACTGGTAGATCACTGGCTCCCCCAAACAAGCTCAACAACATTGGCTCCCCTAAAAAAAGTTCAACAGTGAATTGGCCTGCACCCCCCCCCCAAAAAAGCAGGGCTTTCCTTCTTTAAAAAAGCACAACAACTTTGACCTGAACTCCCCAAACGGGGGTAGATCACTGCCAGTTTTTAACTCTATGAGGTAGATCACAGTGTCTAGGGATTTGGCCACCCCTGAAGTAGACAATAGAAAACCATCATGAAGGAGGAATGTGTATCTTGGAAGGGGCATGACTATCTTCCTCGAACCCTGAAGAGGAGCACTCCATGCTGCAACTTTTTGTTGCAGGCCCCACCTGATTATTATTATATTTTTTTAAAGTATTGAATTTATTTTTCTTGCTGGCAGCTCTGGCTCTTCTCATTAAGCTAAGGGACAGTGAGCATTTTCACTTCAAAACAAATGAACAAACCTGGCTTGCCTCTCTTCTTGCACATAGGCACCTACCATTTCTCACTTGTAGTGCCTTAATTGCTTTTAATCCATGCCTGGTTTGAAAAATACCTGGAAATTGTCAAGGCAAGACTGTGGGGCTTTGCAGATCTGTGAAGAAAATGTGACAATAGCCGCAATTGTTCTTTCTTCTCCCTCGCCACAGCTTTCTAAAAGCCCCTTGATGGTGTGGATGGAAAGAAATATTTTAAGCATGAGGCTGTCTTCCGACTCTTTATCAGATCTCAGATCATGCAAGGAAGAAGAAAGGCCCTCTTCCTTTCTCTGCGAACCCTCTGTAGCTAGATGGCTTCCAACCCAGGATTTTTGGCTCCACTCCAGAGGTCTCTGACCTTATTACTGCACTAGCTGCTATTGAAGTTGGCAATATCAGTCAATGTGGCAGCTCAGAGGGGGGTTCCCGCCAATGTCTTCTCAGAGTTTTGTGTGGAAAACTTTCTACAGGACTCCTGAGATCAATTCTGTTAGTAGAAAAGCTTTGCAGACTTCTAACAGTGATAAGAAGGTGGACCTTCAGGCGAAGAGTGGGCGAGTCGTTCCGTATCTCGAGGCCAAGTTTTGTAAAAACAATTTTATTTCTGCAAAGGGGCGAGGGGCAAAATCTATAGATTCCCCTTCCTTTGGCTTCATGCAGCTCTGTTTAAATTTTAGCTAGCTCAAGACGTTTTTTCCCCCTGTAGCTGCATTCCATGCACCTGAAGGATTCAAAGTTATTCAGTGAGGTGTTTTTCTGAAGTATCTCTGCTCCTATTGAGTTTGCATAATTTTGAAGGAGGCAGGGGGGAAGAGCAGAGTGTTCATGAGGTGTCCTTAAGTACTGCTTTTTAGCTGGTGATATTCTTCTTTTCTCCTTTGCTCTTGAGAACCAAGTAGCACAAAAAAGTCTGCATGTTGAGAGGAGAGAGGCTCTATGGTTATGTACTCATTCCCATTTGTTCTGCATTCAGGGCGCTCCACTGGTTTGCCACACGTACTGGAAAACCTGGGTGTATGGCAATCCATATCAGAAGTGGTGGTTTGTTTGCTTTGAGAATTTCATTAAAAAATCTCAAAAACTTCTTTTTGAGGGGAGATTTTGCAAATGATAGCTCAACCACTTTGCAAAAAAAAAAAGCACAACAACTTTTGTGCCCAGATTTTCAATGTTTGAAATATGGAAACCCTAGCCACACAGTACGTTGGCCACAAGCCACATCTATCCTGTATCTGCCTGGTTGTTGTTGTTTTTGTGAAATGTTGTGTTTAAATGTGCCCTTCCCCAATGCTTTTATTCTGGAAAAAAAGGTGCCAGTACTTGGTACCCCTTAGTGTTGGGATTTTCCATTCCACCTTTAGTTGCAGACATGGGATTATTATGTGTCACATGTCTGTTTACATTCCAGCACAGTTTGCTGGCGTGAGCGGAACTTCCGCTGTATTGCTTCTGCTTTAGACTCTCTCTCCGAGGAGACGGCATGGAGAGATGACATGTTTCTTTGTCTTGATTTATGTTTAATAAATCCGTAGTTAATAGTATGTCTTCGCAAGCCTCAGCCTCATCTGTTGTGCAGTTACACTGCTAAGTATAATGTGCCCAGGTCTGGGAGGCTTGGGTCACTTATTAATGTCGGAGCCAGGGGTTGATGGATCTAGCAGCACGGCTGGAAGGAGACGATCCAGCTGGGGGCTAACCAGCTGGCCTTTCGACCCCAGAAGCCGATAGGGGGGGAAAGCCATGGCCTTCCCTAAAGCAGCTTCAATCCAAATTGAGGAAAAAGAACAACTTAAGCTGACGATGTGTACATAGGGTTGCCACCTTTTTTCTGGAAAAATACAGAACAAGAATTGGAAGTGATCCCCCCCCCCTCCCGGCAGCCTGGTGCTGATATAACTTCAAAACAACCCATTGCAGTCTAACAGGATGGCCCCTCTGGAATCTCTCTCTCCCTCTCTCTCTCTCTCTCTCTCTCTCTCTCTCTCTCTCTCTCTCTCTCTCACACACACACACACACACACACACTTGTAAACCTACTGTGCTTTGCTTAAACCTTTCACGCAGATGCAGTCCTGTACAGCAATACATGCAGACCGGGGCAACAAAATAAATAAAAAGGGCAGGCATATTCTGATGAGGGGGGGGGGGAGTTTTGTTCCACATTTTAAATTTCTGAGAGAGAGAGAAAAATATTAGGGGGCAGTGGGGGAGGGCAATCCTTGTGGGGAGCTACTTTTTCGCCACCCTCCCCTTTCAAATATCATGCAGATAACTATTGTTCAGAACTGGGGCTTTGGGGCTACAATGACACAAAACCACTTCTTTCTAGAGCCCCAGAACCTGTTGCTCTGAAATAAGGAACTTGCTCCTGTGTAAGTGTGTGCAGGATTAAAGCCTAATTTATCCATCCCTAAGATGAATACAAGATAGGAGGACACAAGAGAAGACAAAAGGTTCTATTTGAAGTGGGGCATTTTAGAAAGGGAACTTTCAGGCAGTAAATTTGACTGTACTTTTCAAAGTAGAGTGCATTCTCTTATCTAGAAACTACTACCGGTACACTGGGGACAGTAAGAAACTGGGGGAAATGCCAGATAATTTGGTATGGAGATTATTTGGCCCAATCTCTAAGCAATTTGTGCCTTTTTACTTAGAGGATGAGAGAAAATGGATTATTACTATTATTATCAATTATAATAATAACTCCTAAGTTTTACTTTGGTATTCCTTTAAATCTTCTGAACTTGGAATTATGTCTCAGAAAAAAAAGGAATACAACAAAAAAATCATCTCTATGTAAATAGAGCTTTTTTATATATACAAAAGATCGGAGGATGGGGATTTTTAATAAGCAACCTTTTATCCTGCAAAAATATGCATTACTTCCTATTATGATAAACAGTTGGTATATTTGAGAAGAAAATGGCTATACATATACATTACAATTACATATTCATTTGACTTTATATTACATAAACACAACTCAATTTGGATAAATGTCTGAAGCCAGAAGAATAAATTAGGATGGGAGCCTCAGCGCTTTCTTTGCCCTTCCCTATTGTGCTGGCAAGATTTGCATTTTATAGTTGCACATTACAAATATGCATATTTCATTATGGTTTTGGATTAAAAGGTTATCATCTCCATTACCCTAGTAGTAAACAAACACAGGCTTTCAGGGTGAATTTTTCTAGGGCTCAGCTGCCTGCTTATTAGGCTCCCATCAGTGGGTTTCCTTGCTTTCTCCTTGTAGAGAGCATCCCCGGAAGTAGAGAAGTGAAGTGCTGGCGTCCTCTGAGAATGAGAACCAGAGTTAGGCGGCAGGCAAGTCGGAGCCAAAAATTCAGTACTGTGGTTAAAGGAGAAAGGAAAATCTGGCTTGGCATGTTCATTCTAAGTAGAAGGCCCCAATATGGGATCTGGAATGAAACAGCAGCTCAGCCTGAGTTGCCTGGGGTTAGGCTGCCTCTGGCCGCTACACTTACTCTGAGAGACAATATTATTGGCTATCCAAGACTCAGATCTGTATCCAGATTTAAAAGCTGTCATCTTTGGCCTGAGGCAGCAGCGAAAAAAGCCAATGCAATTCTGGGCTGCATCAATAGGAGTATAGCATCTAGATCTAGGGAAGTAATAGTACCACTGTATTCTGCTCTGGTCAGACCTCACCTGGAGTACTGTGTCCAGTTCTGGGCACCACAGTTCAAGAAGGATAATGACAAGCTGGAACGTGTCCAGAAGAGGGCAACCAAAATGGTCAAAGGCCTGGAAACAATGCCTTATGAGGAACGGCTTAGGGAGCTGGGTATGTTTAGCCTGGAGAAGAGAAGGTTAAGGGGTGATATGATATCCATGTTCAAATATATAAAAGGATGTCATATAGAGGAGGGAGGAAGGTTGTTTTCTGCTGCTCCAGAGAAGCGGACACGGAGCAATGGATTCAAACTACAAGAAAGAAGATTCCACCTAAACATTAGGAAGAACTTCCTGACAGTAAGAGCTGTTCGGCAGTGGAATTTGCTACCAAGGAGTGTGGTGGAGACCGTGGAGTCTCCTTCTTTGGAGGTCTTTAAGCAGAGGCTTGACAGGCATATGTCAAGAATGCTTTGATGGTGTTTCCTGCTTGGCAGGGGGTTGGACTGGATGGCCCTCGTGGTCTCTTCCAACTCTATGATTCTATGATTCTAGGTGGCACACCGAAGTGTTTGGGCTTCTGTACCAGTTTTAGACTGAAAGGGGTATGATGTAATGCTTCTCCATAGGGGGGGAAATCCATACAAATATACCCTCTGCACACAGAAAACTAGGACATTAGAGCCAATAACCTAGGGAATCTTCTCCCTGGATTGGCAGAGGGGAAAGAAAGGAGGAGAGAAAGAGGAGAGCCGTGGGTTTATGGAGTAATGAACGCATATCTAATTAAGAGAAAGGTAATGTTGAAGCAAAACTGACAGCAAATAAAGCACAATAAAGGTATGGTTTTATTCTTGCATGTTAGAATCTTGGGAGACTTGTCCCTGGATACTGCAGCAGACTAACAATTCATGTCTGTCCAGTTCATTTCTGAATATAAGGTACTACTTATACTGTCAGACCAAAGATAATGCCTACCCTATCTGGCAGCTACTCTCCAAAGTCTTGATAAGATGCGCTTTCCAGCTTTGCAACCTGACAATTTCTAACTAGAGACGCTGGGACTAGAACCACCAATCTTTTTCATTAGCGCTGCTGACTATGACACACACACACACACACACACACACACACACACACACACACACACGTTCCTGCTGGATATGTTGTAATGCTACTGTTAGCCATTTTACAAAACAAAACAAAAAACCTGTTCTTAACCTGAGGTACCACTTTAGCTAATGGGGCCTCCTGCTGCCGCCGTGCCGCCGCCGCCGCATAATTTCTGTTCTCATCCTGAAGCAAAGTTCTTAACCTGAGGTATTATTTCTGGGTTAGCAGAGTCTGTAACCTGAAGCGTCTGTAACCCGAGGTACCACAGTACTTTGATTTGTTTCAGTAGAGAGCATATTCTTATTTATTCATGGGGGAGTTTCAGCCAAAGTCGAAGCAGTTGGCTACTGATGAAAACTGTGTTTAAGCAGGAAACTGGTGTCTACCTCCAAGTTTCACCTGCTCCCTCCACTGTACCTAGTCTGGACTATTTTATTGAATGACTTGTAAAGGTGGTTTTACATGGGAGCATCTCTGTGTGTGTGTGTGTGTGCGCGCATTTATTTAAAACTTTTCTATGCCTCTTTATATTTTAAGAAATATCCAAAGCAATGTTCAAAAATAGTCAAACAAATAATAAAACTCTCTCTCTCTCTCTCTCTCTCTCTCTCTCTCTCTCTCTCTCTCTCTCTCTCTCTCTCCAGATGTTCAATACAAAACATTGTAGGCAGCATTACGTACTAAATCAGTATTAGTGGTTGGGTGATACCTGGATGAATAAATAGGTTTTTAACCAGAAACAGCTTGCTAGGTGGGGTGGAGCCATTATGATAGCTTCATGGCAGGTGCATCACTGCTACCTACCTACTAGGAGGGAGTGAGGCAACGGTTAGCTCAGTGGAATCGCACTGGCAGGAGTGCCAGGTCGGCTTTGCATTTTCACCAGCAAGCCGCTTCTGTTTTAACATATGCTGAAAACATAATGTAGTCGGCATATGCCTAATTTCTAAATAAAACTCCTACTCACTTAATTTGCTGGCTCACAAAGGAGGCTGTTTATTGCTTGGAGTAACAGTGGGCAGGGTGGAAATGATAAGAAACATCTAAGAGTGGATAATTTTCTACAGTAACATAATAGTAAGAGATTCACATGGAAGATGGAGCAAGCTTGTTTTTCCTGGTCTGGGGTACAGGACTCAAACAAATGGATTCAAGTTACAAGAAAGGAGCTTCCAATTAAACATCAGAAAGAACTTTCTGACAACAAGAGCTGCTCCACAGTGGAACGGGCGCATCCAGGAGGTCCAGAGGCTGGATGTCCATCTGCCATGGAAGCTTAAGTGGTACTAGATGAGCCTTGCAGTCTCTTCCAAATCTGCAATGCTATCGATTCTATGATTCCTATCCTAATCAAGGATTTGGCCTCCTAACTTCCTCTAGCCCATCTAGTTGTGAAACATAATTTTTAAGTTCCCTAGCTCATTAGCTTTTTTGGAATAACATTTAACATTACCAGGACTGTGAGCCATTCAACTTTACAGGTTGTTGTTTTTTTACATCAGCCTGATGGTTAGGCATCTAATGGTCAAAAATGTACGGTGATCTTGAATACTACATTAGATGCAGAGATCAGATTGGTGATTTAAGCAATTCTGTAGGAACGGAGGCACCAACCTGCTCCCCTGCGGCTGGAGGAGAATCTGTGGGTTTCAGGCTTAGCTTGCCAAGCCTTCACCCTTCCAGAGATTTGTGTACATTTCAGAAGCGCTTTAGATGATTGACTGTTCAAAGGACTGATATCCCAGAATGAACCAAGCACACCGATGGTCTGTCCATATGGCTGTTTGTTTAACACACTGGGTTATTTGCCTTTAATGTACTCCCAAGACCACCCATAGCTCAGCACAAAATGTCATTTTTATTTCTTTAACAAGGAAAAGAAATTGCATAACCTACGTTATCCAATCACCTTGGAAACAGGCATATTTCCCTGTAATACAATGAGATATGAAGCATAGGGCTAGAGGAAATAAAGCATATCTAAGCAGAGATGTTGGTGTGGAACATACCTACCAAAGTAAAATAAAAAAATTCCTTCAGTAGCACCTTAAAGACCAACTAAGTTTTTATTTTGGTATGAGCTTTCGTGTGCATGCACACTTCTTCAGATACAGTGAAATGGAAGTTTCCAGGCACTTATGTAGAGAAGGGGTGGGGAGGGGTGGGGATGGGGAGGGGGGATCACTCAGAAGGGTGGTGGAAATGGGTGATTGACTGACTGATAGCTGTTGATGACCGCAAACGACTGCAAATGGTTTTGCATGAAAAAGCAAGGGTTGAGATGGCTGAAGATCGCTTATCATGTATAATGAGATAAGAACCCGATATCTCTGTTCAAACCAGGTCCCTCCATGGTTTTGAGCTTGGTGATAAGTTGCAATTCAGCAACTTCTCTTTCCAGTCTATTTCTGAAATTCTTTTGTAGTAAGACAGCTACTTTGAGATCTTGTATAGATCAACAGTTTTGTATAGATCTTGTATAGATCAACATCAACAGCTATCAGTCAGTCAATCACCCATTTCCACCACCCTTCTGAGTGATCCCCCCTCCCCATCCCCACCCCTCCCCACCCCTTCTCTACATAAGTGCCTGGAAACTTCCATTTCACTGTATCTGAAGAAGTGTGCATGCACACGAAAGCTCATACCAAAATAAAAACTTAGTTGGTCTTTAAGGTGCTACTGAAGGAATTTTTTTATTTTACTTCGATCCAGACCAACACGGCTACCTACCTGTAACCATACCTACCAAAAAAAGCTGTTTTGTCACATTCAAATGAGATGTGCATGTATGCAAACTTCTCTGTCTGTTTTCCCAATCAGTGCTCACTGCATTTTTTACTTCCTCAGCAAGCATCCAAATAGATGTAAGTTTAAGGAAGGAGTGTTGGTAGCTCTTGAGTCCCCATAAATAACTGGTGTGAAAAGCTTTTGCAAGCTGCGTTTATCCTTTGCAAACTTCCAAATCTGAAGTTCTGAAACACTATGGAGATGGTTCATCATCAAGAGGGAATGTAAGAGATGTATCTACAGGTTTGAACCAGCCATTAGACGGGCAGCTGGTTGTAAAAATGATGGGTCTCTTTCTTAGTCCAGTGGGCCATTTTGGTGTCATTGTTGCAAAGCTCACATAGACCTTAGTCTTCTAAAATGAGAAGTGCCAAGGTTCAAGTCATCACAAATGTAACATGATCCCTTCCCCTTCCATTCTAATGCTTCCCGGAGGGTGAGTGGCTAGTGAGGTAAGTCTGTTGGTTTTCATTAACACCATTGATGGAGAACCTCCAGCCTTCTAGAAGTTGTTGGACTCAAACTCCCATCAGCCCCAGCCAGAACAATCATCCCTCAGTAATAATACTCCCTCCTCTCTAGCCTGATAATGGAAATGGGTGGGTGGGATCACACTGAAGATCTCACCTACTGTTGGGGGGGGGGTTAGTGGTTCATTGAACACATTTATTTTCCAACATTTTTGCACCACGGCCCCCAGAATTCCTTGGCTCTTTTGCAGATTTCCTCTACACTTTCATCTTATGAATAAGGAAAGGGAACATAATTATTTCCACTCTGCCCTATGAGTAATGGCTGCATGTGTTTTCTACCACAATGACCTTTTCAGTATGTTGCACTTTGATTTGCCGTCTGCTGTTTCTATTCAACAACACTTGCGTCCTCACCTAACTGGGAGGAGTGCAGTGACAAGCCAATCAAATGACAGAATACTGAAAAGGTCAAAGCACTAGTAAAGCATGCTAATGAAATTTGCCCAGTAAAACTAAGCAAGGACATTGTAATAACTGCAATGTTCAGACCAAAGCTTTTGAAGAGAGCATGAGATATCCGAGTATGAGCCTTAAAGCCTGGATGATGTTGTATTTGTTCATTTGAACATTCTACACCACCATTTCAAGGGTTAAGGTGTCCCACAAAATCAAAACAATAAAATATACAGTTTAACAATAACAACATCATTTTTAAAATAAAAAAGTGGCATACAATGTTTGTTTATTTATTATTATGGTTCTCGACCAGCATACACATATATACATAAAACAATCCAAAATACAATCTAAAATATAAGCAATAAATATAAACCACTTTAACCATTATAAAAATTATTAGATGAAAGAAGGTATCACTACTGGCATACAATGTGATAAAACCATAATGAAAATCACAGTTCTCTGCCTTCCAAAAACATTTATGACCAATAACCTTTATACTGGAAGGAAATTCCATGCCTTATTAAACGTAGGGCTGCCTCTGAACAAGGTTTGGAAAATTCAGCTGGAACAAAACACACTGGCCAGGTTGCTCACTGGGGCAAGATGGCTTGAGCATGTAATACCAATCCTGGCCCGACTGCACAGGCTGACAATTAGTTTCCGGGCCCAACTCAAATTGCAATACCTCAAGGACCACCTCTCCTTGCATGAACAGACCTAGACCCTGCAATCATTATCCGAGGCCCTTCTTAATGGGCCTCCTCTGCAAGAGGTCCAGAGGGTAGCAACATGAGAGCGGGCCTTTTCTGTGGTGGCTCCTCACTTGTGGAATGCCCTCCCCAGGGATGCTTACCTGGTGCCTTCAATATATATATATATATATATATATATATATATAGAGAGAGAGAGAGAGAGAGAGAGAGAGAGAGAGAGAGAGAGAGTAAACCACACTGTGATCCTCGGCAGTATGGAAATTTAATAAATAAATAAACAAATAATAAAATTTTACGAATGCTGGGGGAATTAATTCCTTGTGAATTCCAGTATAAATTGACTTGACACACCTCCTGAATTTTCTAGTGCAGTTCTTGACTCAAATAAGACAATATACTGTATTTTTAAAACAAACAAACAAACAAACAAAAAACCCCATACAATCAACTTTCAACTTGTGCACATTTAACTTGCCTGATTGCAGCTTTACGCGCTTGGCAGTTGGCCAGCACGCAATCGCACAAATTAAATGCATGCAAGGCAGATAGCATAAAAGCGCTTTCTGTGTTGGGTTTGCAGACTTGCTTACCAGGCTCTGGGAAGGACTTGCGTGGGCTCTGGAGGAAAGGAAGAAGAGCAGCATAGACAAGAAGCAAACATAAGAAGAGCCTGCTGGATCTGGCCAATAGCCCATCTAGTCATGTATCCTATTCTCACAGTGGCCAACCAGATGCTCATAAGAAGCCTGCAAGCATGACCTGAGCACAGCCACACTCTCCCCTCCTTCCAGCAACTGGTATTCAGAAACATGCATCTCACATTGGAGATAAGAGCATAGTCATCTGGTTTAGTAGCCACGGAGCAGAGCAGAGCAATTGTGTGGGTTATGTGCAAAGCTGCAATAATAAGCACATATCTAAACTATTCGAATAGTACACCAGAAAGTGCTGAAATAAAGAGAGGGTCGATGAAAGCCTCAGAAGCCCATAGTGCCCGACTAGCCGTAGCAGAGCTTGTTCATTGGGCAAAGGTTCTTGCTCCGCAAATAGTGAGCCCTTCTGTCTTGCAGACCTAAGCACAATGTGATCCAGTTGCTAGAAATTGAATTTAGATAAATTCATGCCTGAAATAAGACGCAATTTCCTAGCAATGGGGGCAATTAAGCAGTAGGATATATTGCCAACGAGATGGCTGACATACTTTATCTTTGAATCATTATAATTAGATTACGCAGCTTTATGAAAGATGCACTTCAGTCGAGCTGGGCTGGATTACACAGGCTATTCATGCAGGCAGCCAGACTAAGAAATCGCAGTATGGAATTGCTGTAGAGAGTCAGCAATAGGCTTATGAAACTGCGAAGATGAACAAACCTCCTGCTTTGAGATGCTAGGCACTGCTATTGAACAACAGCCATTCATTTCAGGGGTGTAAGGAACCATTGAAATGGAGGTCATCCAGTGAAGGGTTGGATGCCTGATGTTGTGGGCCAAATGTAGACCTCCAGACCCTGCCACCCAAGGGGTGCCTCTGTGTGTGTGTGCCACCCTGTCATCACCATCATGGCGGTGGGGAGACCATGTGTACAAATTCAACAGTAGTGTTGTTAAAAAGGGGAGGAAGTCTTTAAACCTGTCCTCCTCCTCCTCCTCCTCCTCCTCCTCCTCCTCCTCCTCCTCCTCCTCCTCCTCCTCCTCCTCCTCCTCCTCTTCTTCTTCTTCTTCTTCTTCTTCTTCTTCTTCTTCTTCTTCTTCTTCTTCTTCTTCTTCTTCTTCTTCTTCTTCTTCTTCTTCTTCTTCTTTATTATCTTTATTATCATCTTCTTCTTTTGTTGCTATTTTGTAAATGTTGTTAATATTGTTTTTATAGACATGAATGCTATAGTACTTTGTGAATCCTATAATATGATTTTTGGTGTACTTGTGATGTTTAGCTTATTTTTTAAAGTTGTTTTGTTAAGAGTGTTACATAGATGGCTATTGTTTTGTTTGTGATTTGTGATTGTTTTACTGATGATTTGTTAAGTACGCACTTCTGGGTCTGTGGAGTACTTAAACCGAAAGTACTCAAACCGGAGCGTTCTCAAACCGAGGTATGACTGTATTCTACAATTTATGCTGTAATTGTGATGTTTCATTAGGTTATTTTTATATTATATTATATTATATTATATTTTATAAATATGTTATATTTATATTATTTTAATATATTCCATTATGTTATTTTGTTTGTAAACTGCTTTGGGATTCATTTGAATAAAAAGCAGCATAGAACTAGAATCAATCAATCATCAGAGAAGCAGTAAGGAGTGGTTGCTATGGCTTCTGGGCTCTGGCAAGATCTTGGGGGAACCATGTGAAATCTTGCCAGTACTTGGAAGCTGCACGACCCTGATAAGTAAGGCATTGGTGGGAGCGGCAAGTGGGGAGCTGCATGCAGGGTGACAACTTCCTGTTTCCCCTCAGGCGGTGAAACAGGATGGGCCACCCTGCTTGTAACTCACCTTGGCTCACCTGGGCAAAAAGAACAGAGATTTTTAAGGAAATGTTGTTGCTCAGTAGTAGAGCACACAAGTTGCACACAAAAGATCTATAGATGAATACATCTGTCAAATTCAGTTTCTCTCTTTTTCCAAACTGAAGCTCAGTTCGCCACATTTCTGCATTCGGTTTTAAGTTCACCAAAAAAAAAAAAAAACCATACACAGTTTCAGAATGCTCCTAATATTTGCATTGTGTATGCAATGCTCCCTAATATAATAAAGTGCATTTTCGTATGATATTTTCACAAATATGTGCACTTGTGTGTTCAGCTTTTGCATGCATCTTTTGCTCAATGGACTACATTGCAAAATTCAGAGAAGTGCAACTTCCAAAAGACAGTTGTGTTTTATTTCTTACATTGGTTCCGGAATGGTGTATTAAGTTCACTTCAAAATGTGATTTCTCCTCCATCTCTAAAAGGGCCCCTGTTCAATCCCTGCCTTAAACCCCAGAAAGCAGCTGCCTCTTAGAATTGACAATGCTGAGCTGGATGGATCAATGGTTCGACTTTGTATAACACAGTTTCTTATGCTCATATCAGTCACATTCACATAACAGACTATGCCGGAGTTAGGCCATTATTCCTCACTTCTTCCCATTGTGGATAGTAAGGAGTTTTTGAAGACTGAAATACATTTCATGGCTGTTTGTGATCATAACCAGAAAATGTATGGTTTGAATTATTTGCCCCTCACTAGAACATTTTTTTCCTAGTTTTCCCCTGGGAACTATAGTATTTATTTTCCGTTTGTTTAATATTTAAAACCAAAGTACTAGTCCATTCATTTATTGATAGGCAAATAATAATTAAGGATGGATGAAATACAATACTAACTAAAGTGCATAAATAAAATTTGGATATGGGAGGGGGAAAATCATGAGGATACACTTCAAATAGCAGGATTCCTTACTAATTTTTCACAGAATTCATGGCTACCTTTCCCAACCTTGAAAATAACCTTTTTTTCCTGTCACAAACTAGCCGTCACAAATTGATTTGGTTCTATGTGGTGTATGCAACCTATAATATTTGCAAAATACTGGTGCCTTGAAAAGAAATGTCCTGCATTACCTTGTCATTATGCTACAAAGATTTTGTTGGGGGGTGGGGAAGAGATCTGCCATTTACCATAAATTGGATTGGGTATGGATGTACAAAACATGTGCAATGTTTTGTCACAGTCCAAACTCCTGTATAGAGGAAGCTTCATTCAATTCATGGACATTTCAATATTTGCATCTCAATGTTTTTATTTTTTGCAAAATATTGTTATCAACTGGTTCATAGATAAAATAACCATATAAACTTAAAAAGCATGTACAAATTAATGAGAACTATCAAATACTTTTATCTTAAATTTTATAGAACAGAACACTGTGCTTATTTGGGTAAAAATCCCATGCCACCATCTCTTCAGCCCTGGTTAGTTAGGATTTTGAAAAGTCCTACAGTATATGGTGAAACCAACTTCATTACAGTTAGAGAAGGCAAATTAAAAGACATGAAAATGGGAGTTTTTCATATTTCATTAGGATAATAAATTACAAGATCAAATTAATCCACACGTTTTTTGGTAGACAATAGTATAACATTATAAAATATAGTCAATCATCTTATTGTAACATGCTTCAATAAATTCTGAGTAAATGAAAAGTAAATAAAAAGCAAAATGTTGTAAAGTTGTGGCCTTCTACACCCATTAACCTTATGCAATGTGTCCTGCGTCTTTATTTATACCGGGGGGGGGGGGGGTTGGGGCCTCGCCACACAAAAAGCAAAATGTTGTCTGCTTTGCTTCATTACTTTTTTTTTAATCTAGGAGGGCTAGAGACTTACTTTGAAAAATAAATATTGCTCAGAGTCTGGGCCCCTTGTTGGTTATGGGCCCAGGACTTCAGTCTCTCCCCCACACATCGTGGCACCGAGTGTCCCCATATATCATTGCTGGAGAGGAGGCAGGTGGCCTTCTGAGAATCCTAACTCTTGAGAGGACTCTTTGATTGGCTCATAGAATAATTATGCTAGTGACTTTACCACCTCAGTATCACACATGTGTGTTAAACAGCCCCCAATGCAAAACAACAACAACAACCCCACAACCCACAAAAGCAGGCTTCCTCAACCTAGGCCCTCCAGATGTTTTGAGACTACAATTCCCATCATCCCTGACCATTGGTCCTGCTAGCTAGGGATCATGAGAGTTGTAGGCCAAAAACATCTGGAGGGCCAAGGTTGAGGAAGCCTACTCAAAAGTGGCAGAGAACAACACAAATTTTCAAGTGATTTCTCTGATGTTGTAGCTTCTGGGTCTTCAACCTGGATGCTGCTTCACAGCCATGCCTCCCCAGGTGAAAATGAGGTGATTATTGTCACTGTGTGCAGACTGTACAACCTGGAAAATAAATGTGACAAGAGGAAGTTGCTGAGACTCCAGAGCTTCTCTCCCTTAAGGTACTGCTGGGTTTGCCTCCCTGAGCCCTCTGCTTCCACCTGTTGATGGACACTGTGCACTTTTGCAACGATCATCATGATCCCTTGAACCTGATCAGCATTCCACCCAGATAGAGCTTAGCAATGCATCTCCAGCCCGTTCTGTTTCCTCATATTTTCTTTCTTCCTTTTTTTTTTTTTTTTTGCAGCGCTATCCACTTCAGGGTCTTGCTAATTTCCATTCTACATCAATCCCAACAAATCACTCCATTCCCTTTGGGCATCTTATATTATTACTGGTGTTCAATCTTTTCCTCCTTAAACTGCTTGCCAATGTATTCAGACAGTTCCCCGCATATCCAGCCGTTCTGGCTCAGCTCCACACTGCATTCTGGGCTTGGCAAAACATGTTGCAAAGTAGCTCTTTATCCACCCCCATGGATTCCAATTTACAGCCTCCCTCAGTCGATAGCAAATAAGAGAGATTTCTTTTGCTAAAGAAACTGTGGACAGAAATGAAGTGGTATTGCGGTCCCTGCTTTGTGTACATAGTACCATTGCAAGTTTGTTTTTCCTGTTAATGCTGTTCCTCTCA
Organism: Zootoca vivipara; assembly: GCF_965207765.1. Taxonomy (NCBI): domain Eukaryota; kingdom Metazoa; phylum Chordata; class Lepidosauria; order Squamata; family Lacertidae; genus Zootoca; species Zootoca vivipara. The sequence goes on from NC_142584.1 coordinate 83,873,513, forward strand.
CCTTGGTTATCTTTAACTTTCCAGACTTCAACCATCCTGCATCTTGGCTATTGAGTTCTTCTTTGCCAGAACAAGCTCCTTAAAGTAGAACCCCACCCCAGTTAAATTTATCTGAGGTCAAGGCATTCAAATATAACTGTTATTTTAGTGTTTTCTACCTTATTACTCCTCCCTTCAAGGTGCAATGTGTGTTTTTGTTTGGGGGAGTGTACCTTCTTGTAGTATGTGTTGTGTGTGGGTGCCTATTCATTGGGGTACCGATGGCCTAGTTATGCATAAGTGGGGGCTTTTTAGCCTCTCACCAGTATGTTAATCTTGTTCCTCACTTCCCCTGCTCGAAACCCATGATTGGAACCCATGATTCTTCCCTATCCTATAGTTATTGTTATCTCTCGTCTTCCAAGGTTGGGGCTGTATCCAATGAAGCCATTCCATCAGCACAAGGACATTGGCCTGCTAGGACTCCCTCTCCTCCTCACTCTGCCTCTCCTGTCATATCTGCTCCAGAGGGTTGGAGAGAAACCCAGAGCAGATTGGAGTCTGGAGAGAAGTCTCATTGTGCAGGAAGAAGACCTAGCACCAATTGGATGACTTTGTTGGCTACAGTCCATTCTTTCCACATGGAAGAGAGTCCCACCCCCCTGAATTTTAAGGGACTTCTATCATTTTCCTGTATAGCAAATTGGCCATCTGAATCCACCCTTATACCAATACTAACTTAGCATTAAGACTCGCTGGCTCTTCTGATTATTTGTACACTATTTATATTGTAAACTGGCCAGTAATCCTCTGATGAAGGGTGGCACAGAAATTTAATAATAATAATAATAATAATAATAATTGCAGGCAATATATCTGTGTGTCATTGTGTTGGAAATTTTTGACATCCACCTGTCCCAGGAGACAATGGAGGAGTGCACTTTTGAGGGTGAAGTCAAGCCCTTGTATTTCCATGAATTGGAAACACAAAGAATATATGTTGTCATTATGAAGAGTTCGGTGGAATTCAACAATTATCTCCTTGATGCCTTATTTATGCATTGGGGGTGGGGGCGGGGGACTTCACTCTGCTTAAAAGTATTGTGAGACATTTTAGGCTGTGTGCCATTTAAGGGGCTAATTGTATATGGGTGTATAAAATGATTATGTTGTATAATGGAATGTGAGCTTATTTTTCGACTATAGATATAAGGTGGTGGTATTGCCTTACTTTGGAACGAAGTACAGTCAGTTTTGGCTGACTGCCAAGCTTGATGGTTAACTCATGACCTTGCATGTTCAGAACCATGGGGATGTCAGGGACTAGTATTGGACATGGACTACCGTAGTGTATTTATTATCTCTGAATCCAAATGAACTACTGCACTTGGCAGAATAATCATCAATGTGTGGTTGAGGGTAGTGGAACCATGCATTGATCATTGTATATGGAGTCTGTACCCTGCAAACTATGGGATGCCAACAAACTGCTTAGAGAAAGGCTATGCGCATTTAGCTTATGTACACGAGTTTTCCGAAGAAGTTCAGATGCATAGAAGTCTGGGTACATCTCCAGACTTCAGCCTAAATTCCTGTCCACATGGTGGGTCTGAACAGATATCTTCTTCTTGTTCTTTGGCGATCACTCGTAGCCGAGTAAGATTGTCTTCCATAAACACGATTTTAACAATGGGTCCGTAAGTGACTGTGGAGGCCAATTCTGGATCCACACTTCTGTCTTCTGTTCAGTTTGCCTCTTCCATAAATGTCAGGAAGCATCCTTCTTTGCAGCTGACAAAGACTGATATCTATGTTCTGTCCCTCAGTCCTCTCTCAGCCTAAATCAATTTATGAAGTCAAAATTGTAATTGCGGCTAGGGCAGAGGAATAAAGGGATTTCTCCCGCTTTCATTTTTAATGGCACTCATATTCTTTATATAGAGCAGGGAGGGAGAAAGTCTGCAGGAGAAGAGCGTTGAAGCTTCAGTGCCCATCTTCTGCACTCTATGTAATGAAATGCTCATAGCCCATCATTAAGTGTATTTCCAATCTATCCACAGGCGTCTCATTCAGAAACACTTGCTGCATGGAGGGGAAGACTGAAGAGGCTATCCTGAAATTGGAGTTCTTCACTTTAGTGCAACAAAACAGTGGTTCCAGTGCAGCATTTCAGTGGAGGAGGGGTGGTGGTCCATTCAACTATCTCAGATACATGGCATCCCCCAAAGTAGCTCACAACTGGTATTCCTAGGGATGAGTCTCATGGTGATCTGTTGTAGAACCTAACCTTTCACTTCTTTGTCCCAGTTCAAATACTTATGAAAGCCAAAGTCTTGTTCCCATAGTGTCCAGTAAGATGAAGAAGGGCTTTTTCACTGGTGGCACCAGAGTTGTGGAATGCCCTCCCTGCTGAAATACAAGAGGCTCCAGCATTGACATTCTGCCAGGTCAATAGCGCTGTTTGGGCAAGCATTCATTCTGAGCTCAGACTTCCTGATCTAATCCTTTTAATTACTCAAAGCAATTGAGCTTTTAAACAGGCTTGTTTTATTGTAAATTGCAATCATGAATTGATCAAATTGCTTTATTTTGTATTTTAGAGTTCCCTGGGAGGAGGGATTGATCGTCAGACCACTCTAAGAATCATAGCTCTGTGAGGGGAATTCGTGTATCCTAACAACTCTCAGCTCCAAGAATTCTTTGGGGGAAGTCAGGCCTGTTTACAGTGGTATCATTGTGTGTTAAATGTGGTATAAGTGTAGCCTAAGGGTGCTGGCCTGGATGCCTGTCCCCACCCAATTCAGAACCCTACATTACCAGGATTTCTGATCACTCAGTGGCTTCTAAATGCATTCAGTTGAAAGCACTCAAAGACTCAAAATTTTAATGTGTTGTAAACCACTTTGAATTTTGTTATTAAAAATATAAAGCAGTCTAGAAATGAATTTAAGTTAATTTTAATTTTTGCTGTTTGTTGAGAACTAACTGCCAGTCTGTCCCAAAAGTTCCCACTGGTCACGAGTGGGTCTGCGACATGGCAGCGTTAAATATCCATATTGATTTTTAATTTGTATTTTTGTTGCTTCTCTTATTTCTTATATTTAATTTTATTGTTTTAGACCTGGAATTTGAAGAAATGCACATTGCAATACAATACAACATATTTAAGAAATAAAAGAAGTACGGTAATAAAGAATCCAATTTAAAATCATGTAGCATAGTGCTACAAAAAGCAGAAAAATCATTGAGTTGTCCACTAAGATCCACAGGATTTTCAAGTGGTCAGTGGGGGGAATGTTTGGGAACAATTGGTCTACAGTGGTACCTCAGTTTACAAACACAATTGGTTCCGGAAGTCTGTACTTAACCTGAAGCGTACTTAACCTGAAGTGAACTTTCCCATTGAAAGTAATGGAAAGTGGATTAATCCGTTCCAGACGGGTCCGCGGAGTACTCAACCTGAAGCGTACTTAACCCGAGGTAAGAGTGTAATTGGTTCCGGAAATCCGTACTTAACCTGAAGCGTACTTAACCTGAAGTGAACTTTCCCATTGAAAGTAATGGAAAGTGGATTAATCTGTTCCAGACAGGTCCGTGGAGTACTTAAACTGAAAATACTCAAACCGAGGCGTACTTAAACCGAGGTATGACGGTATTCTGTTTCCTTCTGCTTTCTACTTATGGTGTAGTCAACGAGAAAATATCCGTTGCTTCTAGTACATGGCCTAGGGATTCATATCTGAGGTGGCTAATTCATAGAAATTATTCTGATAGCATTCTGTTATTTTGGCTGACATGTACGGAACTTATGTCTAGATCTCCCTGCCTCTCTGCAGGAAGAAAGTTGGACAATATCAAGTCGTTGATACTGATCTTTACACTGAGGCAGCCCTATTGAAGCCTTATCAATAGGAGTACGCTGGTATATGTATTTACTGAACTGCTTTCAAATGTTGATGGGTTGTTCAGCCTTTTGTGCAAAAGGACTGTTGTTGCAGCCCACGTTCTGATGTTTCTGCTGCCCTCTCAGCCGATTTCCAACTGGGGAAAAACGGTTGGCAGCCAATGAAATCTCCAATAACACTGTGTCAGTTCTGAATCAAAGACTGCTGCAAACTAAGTTGATTGTGATTTAATTAGCAATGCCGCAATAATGCTGCCACCTGAACCCAGGGTTGCTAATTTATATAAATAGCTATGTTCATGTTTTTAAACACCAACTATAAATGTGCAAGAGTTAGATCCTAGATGAGGGGTGGGTGAGTTTTATAAAAAAAAGCCACAGTATTTTGGTCTGCAGTTTGTTTGTTTGTTTTGAAAAGCAGTTTCAAACTCCTGCCTGTTGTTTTTAAATAGGAAAGGAGAGGCAACCATGTAAAGACAGAAGAGATTTGAGTAATATAAGCCAGCTGTCTTTGAGATTCAGTGCCCCCGCCTGCAGAAAAACCTCTGGGTCTGTGGTTGGAGGCTTAGATTTTTGGGTTTTTGTTTTGTTTTGTTCAATTCCTTCCATTCTTCTAAATAAATAAATCTGAGCAGGTTTGCATCAGCAGTTCCAATTTGCCACAAAGGGAAGCTGCACACATGAGAGATCCCTATGCAGCCAGCCAGCTTTTTATTTTGAAATCTGGAATTGATGGAAGGGGTGGGCGGTGGTGGAGGGAGGGGGGGGGGATGAATAATACTAAAAGGTCCAGGGAAGCACAAGAGGGATTTGCATACATCAGACTTCTCTGTGCAAATCAAGGCAAAATGCTTTGACTCGAGGTTTTGGATGTGCGGCACAAGTAAAGAGCAATTACGCCGGGCCACACATGGCCACACGTACAAAATCCATCCTCCTTGCCCTGGTGGTGATTCTGATAAGGATGCAGAGGCAAGATAGTAAACTGTGCTCTGCCTGAACAAAGCCAAGCTTGCCATTCTTCAGGCACTTGGACATAGCAAAGCTACCTTGCACCTTCAGTCTGCTTAGCTCAAAATTGTCTGCTACTCTGAGGTCTCAGGTAGAGGCTTTTCTCAGCTCTGACACAAGCATACACTCTATCTCTGACTTAGAGGCCACCTCCCACTTAACTCAGGCATGTCACAGAATCATAGAATTGCAGGGTTGGAAAGGACCCCAAGGTTTTGGGTCTACCTATCTCCATTCATTCTAATAAGAGTTGTGCTAGAGCTGCCAACACAAAACTATATTAAATTGAATACAGGACGTGGGTGTGCCATATTTCCTGGATTTCATCCCCTGCCCCTGGTACCTTTCAAAACTGCTGGTATTTAGCTCCTGAAATATAGGAGGGTAATAAAGGCTCATTTATTCTGCCAGGTTTTTTTGGGGGGGGGTGATGAGAGTGGCTGAGCTGCTGTTTTATGACATTCACATTTGTTTGTTTTTATGTGCTGCTGTTTTATGACTTGCTGTTTTATGACTGATTGCAATTGTTCTTTTATTACAAATCTTATTTTGTATTTTGAACTGTTTTTACTGTTGGTTGTTTTTGATGGGTGCCTACCTATAGACATATTTAGTAGCTCAGCTGCCTTACCCCATTGTCCTTCCCCTACACTTCTCCCTCTACACCTCACCCACCCTCTCACCTATCCCACCCCAGCTCACCCCAAGCCCCACAGCCTCCTAAAGGAGGGGGGAGCCATCACACAACGGCTAGGTAAACAGCACAGTAAAGGTAAAGGGTAAAGGGACCCCTGACCATTAGGTCCAGTCGTGGACGACTCTGGGGTTGCGGCGCTCATCTCGCTTTATTGGCCGAGGGAGCCGGCATACAGCTTCCAGGTCATGTGGCCAGCATGACTAAGCCGCTTCTGGCGAACCAGAGCAGCGAACAGAAACGCCGCTTACCTTCCCGCACTTTGACGTGCTTTTGAACTCCTAGGTTGGCAGGAGCAGGGACCAAGCAACAGGAGCTCACCCCGTTGCGGGGGTTCAAACTGCCTCTTCTCCATTATGTTACAGGCGCATTTAATGCAGGGGGTGAGGTGCTCCAAAAAGCATCTTGATGAAGTGTTGCGCTGGTAAGAACGACGCGACGATGACAGGATGATGTACAGGAAGGCCACCACGAGACACGCCCAGGAGCCCCCTTTTATTGGCAATTTTACATACTGTCAATGATTAACCCTTCAAGCACAGTCCTCCAATCAAAGACGGACACATACAACCAAAGGTGGTGCTGTAATACCTTATATGGAACTGCTCATGAATACGACACCTCTGTTGACACCCCCAAATTCCCCACACGACTCCATTGTGTACATGACTGTTTTCCATGCTCCTGCCTCCACACCTCTATCACATGCTCCTCTTCAAACACCCCTCCTAAGCCCATCTTGTGACCCTCAGTATTTTTCCACCACCCCATTGTTCTTCCCTGCCGTGTCCTGTCTTGAGCAGTCTTATCCTCTCCTGCTACACGTGTCTGTTATTCTGACATTCAGCGCGGTGTGCCAGCACTATTCCTAACCTTGGCAGAATCGACGTGGTTTGCCAGCACCGATCCAAACCATCCCTACAATGAAGGACCTCCCCTTCTGTTAAAGAAGGCATGAGGCATGTTTAATGGAGGGCAGTGCCTCCCCTCATTTGATGAAACAGCTTGCTTGAGTCTTCCTGCTGTGGTGACACCTTGCATTTCTATGTGTATAGGAAGATATCAGTACATATACTAGGGATGGGAATACCCATCTGGAAAGCGCAGTCGGCAGCAGTGTCTGGGCGGAATTCGGGCAAGTATCTGTGAAAATCCGGCCGTATGGCAGCCCAAGTTGGAAGTGCTGTTTTTGCTGATCTTCCATAAAAATAGCCCAAAAAGCAAACTTAAAAAATCTATAGAACTTTTCTGTCTGGATTTCCACCGTTTGAAATATGGCAACCCTAGGGATTGGCAGTGATTACAAAATTCACCCTGTTCCTGTATCTGTAGAGCTTGGAAGCATGCTGGTAAGTTTCAGATGCACTCATCATCATCATCACCACCACCACCACCAAATAATTTATTATTTTTACCCCGCCCATCTGGCTGGGTTTCCCCAGCTACTCTGGGCAGCTCCCAACAGAATATTAAAAACATGATAAAACATCAAACATTAAAAACTTCCCTAAACAGGGCTGCTTTCAGATGTCTTCTAAAAGTCAGGTAGTTGTTTATTTCTAATTCAATTCATTATTTGGGACAGTTAAATTTGAAGCCCTGTTTCACCCTCATTGACTATAATGGGGAATCAAAACATGTCTGCAACTTTTTCCTTTTCCCACATAAATTGATGGTATTTGCCAGCAAAGGAGTCCTTCTATAGTGGATTGCATTTACAAAATGCCATCTAGGAGGTTTCATGTGTTCAGGGAATCTTTAAATTTATTTGTTTTTAAATAAAAAAGTATTTCAAAAAAAAAAATCCTGCCAGAACTGGATGCCAATTGCAGACACATTTAAGCATAGGTTGGATGGATATGCATCATGGATGCTTTAGTTGAGATTCCTGCACTGCAGGGAGTTGGACAAGATGACCCTTGGGGTCCCTTCCAACATCTATAATTCTATTATTCTTTATTTCAGACTGTGACAGTGAGAACTCTAGTTGCACTGTAATTTATATCTGACCACAGCCTGCCATAATCCAAAGGATAAGAACAAGTAACAATTGCAAGTGTCAAGAAAGCATATAGTTCCCTCTCCCGAAGGCTCACACCTTAAGAGGAGAAAAGGCAAATAGAACAGCAAGGAAATAGTAGATGAACATTATACTACCCTTTTCACTAACACTGTGGCATTCTTTGGGGAGGGGGCAACATGCAAGCTATGACAGGCCCTTTTATTGTGGTCTTCTATCTCCTTATAACTCTGCTCATTTCAGTTGTCACCAGTGCTTTTTTCCCCTAGGGGTACTCTCATTTTGACTCAAGAAAATCACCATGTTATAGTCCAAATCAGGAAAAATAAATACAGTAAATGGACAAGAGTACAAAGATTCACAAAATGTTTAGGGGTATGCGTACCCCTGCGTACACCCAGGAAAAAAAGCACTGGTTGTCACACAGATGGCTGGAGTAGAAGCAGCAGTTTACCCAGAACCACAGGTGTGTTGTTGGAGCCCATGGCTGTTTTGGGAGTGCACTGCTTCCCCTCTTCAGCCTCCAGGGTCCCCTATGGTTGAGAGCTATGGATGCCTTATTGCAGATATTGGTATTGTGCAGTTTGAAGCTTTGTTGTTGTTTAGTCGTTTAGTTGTGACCCCATGGACCAGAGCACGCCAGGCACTCCTGTCTTGCACTGCCTCCCATAGTTTGGTCAAACTCATGTTCGTAGCTTCCAGAACATTGTCCAACCATCTTGTCCTCTGTCTTCCCCTTCTCCTTGTGCCCTCAATCTTTCCCAGCATCAGGGTCTTTTCCAGGGAGTCTTCTCTTCTCATGAGGTGGCCAAAGTATTGGAGCCTCAGCTTCAGGATCTGTCCTTCCAGTGAGCACTCAGGGCTGATTTCCTTCACAATGGATAGATTTGATCTTCTTGCAGTCCATGGGACTCTCAAGTAGTTTGAAACTACAGGATGCATAAAAACTGACTTCTTTTGGAATTAAGCATTGTCCAGACCCATTAGATATTATTCAAAACTTTGATTGCAGAACTTTCTTCACAACTAAACAGACATCAAACGATTCATCCAAACAGTTCCATAAGACATAAGGCATTGGCTCAGCATCTTACATAATATGAAATAATTCCAACAGACCTAGAAGCAGAGGTCTCTCTCTCTCCCCACAGCCTGCATTCCAACCTGCATCCTGCCTTTGGCCATTTACCTGGAGAGCTTCATTTACATCCTTGCTCTCACAGTCTGAGAACAACAGCAGCAGCCACCCTTTCTAGTTGGCAAATTTGCAATTGAAAATCCCTTTAAGGTGATCTAAGGTTAAAATACCATGTCAGAGCTACCTGAGAACAAAAACAAGTTAATTATCAACCCATCAAGTGAGCCCTTTCTGCTCTTAATTTAGCTTCCATCGAATCTTCCAGTTAAACCCTTTTAACAATACACACAGGCATTCCCATTTCAGTGTGAATTAAATAATTATACTTAATATGCCTGCCTCCCATTGAATTCAGATTCAGAGTGAAAGGGAGTTCAGCTGTAACTCAAGTCCTGGTCCTTAGCTCTTCAGCTTTCTCCTCTCCTCAGGCACCGCTTCCTGAGTGACCTCAAATACAGTGTGGCATCCATCCATACCTGCTGCCAGATTGCTCTGGGCCATCCAACTTGACCTGTAATCATCTGTGGCTATATGAATCCGACTTGGCCAATGCCCACATACTTCTGAGTTGGCCCAGTTTGGCTCAGGACTTGTTCAAATCTGCTACATAACCCTAGTAAGATGGCATCATTTTGTGTTCTGCCCTGTAATTTGTTGCATCCAGCCCTGTTTCTGTTCTGCTGCAGTTTGTCTTCTGCCAAAATCTAAGTTATTTATCTAGCTGTACACCATGGCAAAATTATGTAATTTACATAAATAATTTCACAAATTACGATGTTGTTATCTTATTCCATCCCATCCATTTCAAAGCAAAGGAAATGCAATTCAAATAGGGGGAAATACAACCAGTTGCATATTGTTGCTGGACTGAAAGCAACAGCAATAGGGAATACTGATCATATTCACTGGATTGATCTCCAATCTGGACATGGCAAGAATAAGAGAATATTGGCAATTTCTGCTCCCATTTTTGTTGGAATTCTCCAACGTTCCTGCAATCTATGAACCCCCCCCCCCCAGTTTTTACCCTATTATATAAATTATTTAAAATAAAAAAAATTCCTTCAGTAGCACCTTAAAGACCAACTAAGTTTTTATTTTGGTATGAGCTTTCGTGTGCATGCACACTTCTTCAGAAGACTCATACCAAAATAAAAACTTAGTTGGTCTTTAAGGTGCTACTGAAGGAATTTTTTTTATTTTACTTCGACCCAGACCAACACGGCTACCTACCTGTAACCAGATAAATTATTTGTTCAGCAAGAGTGTTAACCTTGAATTTGAAAGAAGAACCCATTGCAAAAACATAATAAATGAAGAGGATAAAGTAACTGCCTGGTTGTTGCTCCTGCAGGCGGGGGGTGGGGGGGGTGGGCATCTGGAGAGATATAGACCTGAAAGGGAAGTCTCAAGCAACAATTTGTAAAAGTTACATTCATTTCTTCTGATCTCAGTCTGGGAGTGAAACTTATAAATTGCCGTCGTCTTCCAGGCAAAGCAAAATAAAATTGGTATAAGGGATACTGCATTGTTGATGAAGATGCACATGGTAGCATTAACATTGATGCAGCAGACTTAACACAAGATTAGAGGGATATATTAATAGGTATTCCAGCTCTTTTGGGTAGCCCTGGGGGGGGGGAACCGCTGCCCCCCCAAAGCTGCAGAAACATTAAAAGGAATAGAAAAAAATTCTCTTTCAGCCTGTGATAGTGGTGCATGAAGCTCTCCCTATGGTGAAGGAACAGATCAGAATATATGGTGGAACATAAACGGTCACACTGCAGTGAGTTGCTAGCAACTCTTGGAGCCCTTTTCTGCAGATGTATTTACAACCTCTAATCTTCTCCTGGCTGCAGTCCCTGTCCAAACTCTATTTCAATGCACTATGTATGCAGGGCTCATTTTAGTGCGTTTTCTTTTCTAGCAGCTTTGCCGAAGACCAGCAGTTATATATGTGTGTGTCATTTTGGGAATTCAGCCCTGGAGCTGAACTATTTCTCAAACAAGCACCAGGACCAAGATTTCTGGGAAGAAACTGGATTTGATGTGCTCTTTATACTATACATTTACTGAGCTGCCAGTTCCACTCAGCGGTTAAAATCGTGACTCCTCAGAATCCACCACAGGCATCAAAGATTGTCCACTCTTTTGTACAGCCTGAATTCAGACTGTCCCTCACTGCGTGTGAGGCCCTATAAACCCCGTACATTGAAAGGAAAGGCTGTTCAACAGCCACTTCATTATATTCTTGTGATAAATTGGAAAGGGGAGAGAAGACTTTCACAACGGACAGATTAGTAAGGGTTCCTCAGAAAAGAACTCTGATAGGGTGCTACCAATAAGATGAAGCTCCTGGGACACGAAAAACTGGAGTGGGTGGGTCCAAGACCTACAGGCAAAGTTCTCTTCCATCTAGCCCAACTCTAAGAAAAATAAATAAAAAGAAAAGAGCCTTGGTTTTACTTCCCCCCACCAAGCCCAAGTCTTGAAGAACCTTGTGAACTATTCTCGGAAAACAAGGGGGGGAGATATTGTCGGCAAATTCATTTAAAACCTAGGGATAGGACAAGAATCCAATGAACCTGTTTTGCCTAAATGAACTGATCCAGTCCCTCCAAACAAATATGTAGATCAGAGCAGGGGCTTAAGAATTCACATACAGTGGACCCCCTGGATATGAATTTAATTCATTCCAGGGGACTGTGTGCACCCCGAAAAATCCGTATCCAGAGGCACCGCTTCTGCGCTTGCACGAAGTGCGCTTCTGCGCATGCGCAAGCAGCGACATCCAGAAAAATACTTCCAGGTTTGCCGCTTTCGCAACCCAAAGTTTACGTTGCTTGAGAGCAATGTAACCCAAGGTTCTACTGTATTGTCGGATGACTAGCTACATTACAAATGTCCATTTCTGAGGTGGTCTGAGGACTGCTTCCTCAGTATTTTTACAAGAAGTAAATAAACTGACTAAGTGAGTGGATACCTGGTGTGGGGCTTCTGTCACTGATCACATTGAAAACCATGAACAAGTTCTCCCAGGAGTGATAGGACTTGATGGAACGCCATCCACACTCAAGGGGAGTTGCATGGAGCCATGGGGGCAGCCATGTTTCCCCCCCTACAATTGCCTCTCAGATTGGCAACATGTCATCGAGTCCCACTGCTCCTGGGGGGGCGGAGCTCACAGCATTCACACCTTTATTTATATAATATATATTTTAGCCCATCCTTTATTTGAAGATCTCAGGCTGGGTTAGACCTCCATTAAAACAACAGGAAAAAGAACAGGTAAAACATTTATTGTGGATGGGATATTGTGCTGTGGTTGTCACCGGGTTAGAGTTGACAAGAGTTTGGTACATAAGGGCAAGTTGCCACCGAGTTTGGGAGCACTTTGATGAAGCTGAAAGGTCCCAAGCAGCGTCATATGAGAGAAAGGCCTAGAGCGAACATTAGTTTGGAAGGAAGAGCTGCCACCCAGTGGAAACCTTGCAAAATAAACAACAAAACAACAACAACCCACAGTCGTGCAGAAGAGTTGCACACAACAATCTAATCTGTCTGAAAAGCTCAGGGATCAACAACCAATTACTGCACAGAATTCTTAGGCACACACATTTCTTCGAGTCAGTATCCATCCCAAGCCATTCCTAGCCTATCAGTTATGGAGAATGCATGTCTGAACTTTCAGCCTCGGGGATGTATGGAGTTCTTTGAGCCCTTTCTGCCTCCACTCTACCTCTGAATGCCAGTCGTTGGGAATCACCAGTGGGGATAGCTCTGTGGCACTCAGATCCTGCTTGCAGGCTTCCCATAGGCATCTGGTTGGCTACAGTGAGTAAAGGGTGCTGGACTACATGGGCCAGTGGCCTGATCCAGCAGCCTCTTCCTATATTTCTGTTTCCTTATGGGTAGGATCGCTGGTAGAAAAACTGAATGCTACCTGGACTTGCTATATTGGCATTCTGCCTCTACAGTGGTACCTCTAGTTACAAACTTAATTCGTTCCGGAGGTCCATTCTTAACCTGAAACTGTTCTTAACTAGAGGCGTGCTTTCACTAATGGGGCCTCTTGCTGCTGCGCCGCCAGCACACGATTTCTGTTCTCATCCTAGGGAAAAGTTCTCAACTCGAGGTAACTCTTCCAGGTTAGCGGAGTTTGTAACCTGAAGCATTTGTAACCTGAGGCGTTTGTAACTCGAGGTACCACTGTATTAAAACATAAGGTGTGTTTTTTGTTTTTTGTTTTTAAAAAGATCTACTACTTTGCTATGGATCGTGTGTTTGCCATTGAACATTGAAACAGCTGGGAGTGATAGCAGTTGAATAACGAATGCCTTCTTACTGTGGCCAATGTTGTCAGCACCATGCTCAAGGTCCTTTGACTTTCCCTTACAATGATCAGTTCTTCCCATTCATAGCTGGGCCTCGTTAGTTTTGCTCGTTATTACCAGCAAAAGATGAAGCAGACCGCATGTGTGTGGTTCACATGATGTGTGTGGTTCACATGATGCAATGTGAAAACGTTCCTTCGCACAGAAAATTAGCACGTCAAGGCAGAGGCTTGCATAGCTGCCAAGTTATCCCTTTTTTTAAGGGAAATTCCATTATGCTGAATAGGCTTCCTCGCGAGAAAAGGGAAAACTTGGCAGCTATGGGCTTGTACAGAGTCCTTCGCTCTGCTATTTAGTTATTTATCAGCGGGGATTTTTGGAGGAAGGAGATGGAGGAGCAACAACTCAAGTGAGGCTGCAATTAAAACAATATAGTACAGATACAAGGTTTGCTACCATATTAGCTGTTTGGGAGAACTAGAGCTAAGTATGGCCTGAATCCATGCTCTTCTGGGATGTAATCAAATGCTCTAGCAAATTTCTCTTAACCAATATACTTCCAAGGCATGCAGCTTTTCTGTAAAACATTTGCTTGTTAAAGATATCCATAAACTGCTCTCCGAGAGGCTCAAAGGGGGCAATGACAAAACAAAAATACATCATTCAGACTAGATAAAAAAGTGACCAATTAACCGAATAGAATTTAATGGAATCCATTAAATGCTAAGTGAAATTTTAAAAGCCTGCTGAACTTTAGTTAGTTAGTAAGTAAGTAAGTAAGTAAGTAAGTAAGTAAGTAAGTAAGTAAGTAAGTACTGTAAGTAAATAGCATTCGTTAAGGGGTGAAAATTTATTTACCTTTTCAGGCAGGACATTTCAGAGTCTTTGAGCAACAGAATTGTCAGAGCATTGCCAACTTAATTTGATGTAGCAGTAGAATAGTAAGCAGGTCCTACAAACTCAACTGCAGTTGGTTTTCAGGCTCTGAGTTGTCCCTTTAGGTATATCTGCATCTCAGGCAACCTTAACCCGTCAGGGGTGGGGAGTGTAACTGGAGCCCTGCTTCTTCATTACTCTTCCACACAGGGCACACATCTCGACACATTCCAGCACATGGTTTCCAAAATTGTTCAATAATGTTAACAATCTCACATCTTTTTAGATCTTTGCTGACTTCTTCGCTTTACTCGGCATCTAATTATGCTGATGGCACGGTATTTCCTTCTGATCTTACCACCATCCAAGATGCTTAGTAATAATAATAATAATAATATATTATTTATACCCCGCCCATCTGGCCGGGTTCCCCCAGCCACTCTGGGCGGCTTCCAACAAAACAGAAATTCTAAAATACAGAAATCCATCAAACATTAAAATACAGAAATCCATCAAACATTAAAATACAGAAATCCATCAAACATTAAAAGCTTCCCTAAACAGGGCTGCCTTGAGATGCCTTCTAAAGGTCTGGTAATTGTTGTTCTCTTTGACCTCTAGTGGGAGGGCATTCCACAGGGTCTTGCATAGCAGTCAGTGAAACCTAGTATAACGGTCCACACATTGTGGGTTTGTCCACACTTCACTTTAACCCCACTCTTTCCAGGCACAGACAGGTCCATGCTTAAAAGCTCTGTGTCTGAGCATTTGTGGCAACTTTCCTCCTCCCTAGGGGCACCCCACCTGTGTCACTGTTCCAGGACAGTGGGATCTTGCCTGATAACTCAATGTGTGGATAGGCGGGCCTCAAGTTGCTGTACTTTCTCTTCCAGCAAGGCAACCAGCTTGCACTTGCTTCAGGTGTAGTTTTGCACATTTTCAGGCAGGTAGACAAACATGGCACAGGTGTTGCCGGTCACTGCAGTAGCTCCCTCCTCACCACTGTCTCTTGGTCCTGCATGCACCGTGAGATAGCATTCCAGGCCTCCCCCTCAAATGTCCTTGCAAACACCCCTGTTTACAAGTCCTGCTCACCAGCTCCTAGAGGCTGCAGTCATCTAAAATAGAATTGCTGCTGGCTGCTTCCCCAACTCAGTAAGTTATGCTTGAGACTTCTGCCAATGCTACTATAATGCATGTTCTTTTCTAAAAGTACTATTTTGCTGCTTTAAGTTGCTTTATTTTCTTCACATTTCTTAATACCATCTTCACTATGAAGATGATAATATCCTTTAAATGAAGCATTCTAAGTAAATCATCTGATTGATTTTAGTTGCGATCTTGAGTCTGTGGTCTTTATCGCTGGTTATGTTTTACTCTCTGTCTCACTGGGGTTGCTAATGAGCAAATATGAACCCTGGTTGGAGGACCCAATTAATATTGGTGCATTAGCCAGGAACTGGCTGGGTATACATCCACTATAATTGGATCCCCAATTTAACAAACAAAAAGCCAATATACATCTGTTCTGATTAGGAGGCAAGCAAGAGCCATACAAGCATAAGCACACTTGCCAATATCATTCCATCTAAAAACAAAAACAAATATGAAGATTCTTCCAAAGGCAAAGCTTATAAGGTGTTCTGAGGAGTGCCATAGGTAGGGTTGCCAGACTCAATAGTGGACAGGACTTCTGTGCCTTTAATTGCCCTGCTCTCTTTTGAGTCTGGAAACCTTAAAGAGAAACCAGCAGACCTTTTGTTTAATTTCCAAGCAAAGGGTCTGCTGGTTTCTCTTTAAGGTTTCCAGACTCAAAAGAGAGCAGGGCAATTAAAGGCACAGAAGTCCTGTCCACTATTGAGTCTGGCAACCCTAGCCATTGGACTAGACTTCTGCGGGCAGGTTCAGCAAAGATCTAATTCGTCATCAGAGTATTCCAAAATGCAAAATTCAATGGAAATTTGAAGGTCTCTTGTCCAGTTGATCATCTGAAGAATCCTGAAGAAAGACAAAACAATGCCAGTAAGGCAAGGAGCATTTCATGGGTGAGGGAAGGGTCAGAGTCAGTTTATTATATTTCTATCAGATGTAGCATATGGTGGGGGGGGGGGCGGCGGTTGCTGCCTCTTACTGGAAGGGTGAGGTCAGAGTTGCATGCCTGCATCAAATTGACTCTGTGAGCAGCCTCAGGCTTGCTGCTGCCTCACTCCTCCCCCTCTGTGACATCACTTCCAGGAAGCTAACACAGCAGCTCTGCCCTGCTGGGTGAGCCGCTTTTGATTTCCAGCTGTAGAACACAGTGCAAAACTAGTTTATATAAAGCTAAAAGTGTTCCTCAATAGCCATTAATTCTAACTAAACCTGCCTCTATTGCCTGTAAGTCTCCCTTGCATGCAACATTTTTATGTTTCCTCCTGGCCAACAAATTTTAAGAGATGGCTAAAATAAATATCGGGGAAAACATCACTAACTGCTTTGATAACAGTCCTTACCAATATTGTGAAATCAAATGGTTGGGTTTCTGCCTGGAACTATGGCTTGTTTAAATGAGGACTAGGAGGGCCATAGTGACGGAAGCAGAATGAATAGAACCACACCTTGTTTCGTGTACTGGAAAAGTGCCTTGTGCATGTGAATGAGAGGGCCTTCTGTGTGGTGCTGCTCTTTCCTCCTGAAGGATGTGTGCTTGGCACTTTATATTCCTTTCAGTGCCAGGTAAACCACCACCTGATCACCCAGCCATGTTAAATTGTTGACTGGCTTTATTCCCACCAAATTCGTTATACTGTCATTTAACATGTTCCATTGATTAAACAGTGTACTGGAGGTTTTCAGTTTCTTCCGTTTCCTGCCTTGAAAGCCATTTTTGGTTGAAGGCGTGGCTTTATAATTTTTAATAAATAAATAAATGGTTTGAGTGGAGTGGGGAGAGAGATCACATAGGGCAAAAGAAGAAACACTTTAAAAAGCAGTAGCTTCATCTTCGTACAGGCACTGTACTGTTTGCAGCTTGGCTTAGCTTGCCTCATCCTGTTAAATAAATATTGTGACAGTTTTAATCCTAGCAAGCGGGGATGTAACCAGAACTTGGATTCTCACTGAGGGCAAACAGTAATGGGTGCACTTTGAGTATTTCAAATAAGCCTCTAATTTAGATCTACAAAGTCAGCACTGTTTGTTAAATAAATACCCAAGTCATCTGGTACAAGGCCCTGGTTAAGGAAGATGTAGCAAACTAACTGATATTTAATTCCACCGTTGGCTGAGCACACTCCTGCACGCCGGGAAGAGGTTTTAAAATTTCATTTAAAGCAACAGCTACAGCAGCTAACAAATAAAAACAACACACACGCACACACACACACAGATCCCTCTTTAACTAAGGCAATCCCTTCTCCGGGATTTTGAAGGCAATCAAAAGAGACAGCTCCAGCACGGCGAGGGAATTAGGTATCATTTAATTGCCAAAAGGAAAATGACAAATGCTGGTTCATAACTAACACGCTATAGCCACTTTGTAAAATGTTAATTGGAATACCTTGCACTTCTCCAAGGCCTTTAATGAATTAATGGCAATGCCACTCTCTATTTATGGGCCAGTTAAATTCCAAGGCAAATCCATTTACCTCTTGTATATTATTATTAAACTTCATATGTCTGTTACATAATCAATAAGCAGCCCTTTCATTAATCTAAATGAAGGCCTTCCAGGAGGCCATAAAGTAAAAGCTGGAGCCCCTCTCCAAAAGGGCTTGCTACACTTTGGGTTTTGTGGAGCTGCCGAGTTCCTCCTTTATCTAGGAACTTGCAGTGCACAATTACGGCATTTTTTTTTTAAAAAAGAACACACACACACACAAGTTTTATTGCAGGGAAATATTTGTCAGCATCTTTAAAAACCCATCTCCAGATGGCTGGGCTGCTGTAGAAACACACTGTTTTATTGTTTACTATGCTCCACATCTCTCTCAATTTGATCTGGTTGCATGCACCTTTCCCAATGCTGGCAGTCAAGAGGGTGATTTAGTTTCTCTGTAAGCTCTTTTCAGAACTTTGCCAGGGATTGGGGGGGGGGAGAGCTTACTGATGGTGAAATCAGTGCTTCGGCAGCCTTAGGTTAAGTTTAGATCCAAACAATTGTAAGTTGAAAATTTTTTGTGATGGGTCTGACTTTTGGAATTCTGAACGTTCAGCCCCAATGTTGGAGGATGTGGCAAAAGTAGGTTAGCAGGTGAGGGGGGTGGCTAAACTATCTTCCCTCTTTCAAATTTTTTTTGGGGGGGAGTTAATTTTGAGTGCGGGGGTGCAAAACTCACTGGTACTTTCCAATATTCTTGCTGTTGTTGACTACCAAGTTTAAATCTCCGTAAGTGACACAGGAGCCAATGCTACATGAATCTAGCTGTAGTTAAAATAATTTGTGTTTCTTAGTGTAAAGGGAGAGGGCTGGGAATTTAATTGGATTGGTTTAGAGTGATTGTTTGATGCATGGTGGTTGGGAAGTGAGTTTTCTTTTGACTAATTTGTCTTTTATGTTATTTAAAAATGTTGAATTTATGCTTTTCAGTTGATTTTCATTTGTAATATTTTACTTGTTTAGCTGTTTGCTATGTTTATTGCGGATTTTCCTTGCGGTTTTGAAGCCAGCTTTTAAGTGCAAGGTTTATTTTGAGACAAAAGAGGACACTCCGTTTAGTTGTTAATTATGCTTTTTAGAATTAAGGAATTCCCTGGTATTTTATTTTATGTTATCTGCTGTTTGTTTAAGATGTTTTAGCCAATGTTGCAAACTGCTTAGGGTTTTATTTAAATATAAGCAGTAACAAATTGTCCAAATAAATAAATGTAGCATTGTTCCGAGGGATTTATTTTAAGGGTCATGTTAGAAGGCAACCGGTGAAAGGGCCCCATTTCCTGCCACAATGACTCTTCCAATGATGCTGTGTTATGTTGTTATACGACTGCAGCATTATGGAGATTTAAATACAGTGGCCAGCAGCAGCAAGGGGCTTCAAGTAGTGGATTTTGCATTCCTGTCTTCAGAATTCATGCCTCCAAAACTATCCAACATTTTCCCCCTCATAGCGTCTCAATAGAGCCATGAAAGTTCAGGGGGAGGATTTTCTCTCAGCCCTATAAAATTGCTGCTAGAATAGTTTTGAAAATGACATATCCTCCAATATTCCTCTGGTGAAAATAGGGACATCCTGTTCTAGACATCAGTATCACTGCTTGAGCATCTCCTCCTGGAAAGTACAAATTATTATGTCCTCCATCACAGAGAGAATGTGTTGTGGTGAGGTCACCCAAACTGCCCTGCTGTTGCTGGGACGGGTACGGTTGGATGGCCTCAACTCCCGATTGGTCGACCCTCGGTTTCTGGGGAAGGAATTTGGCTCAGGGAGCTTGTGATTGGCAGCCGAGGGGCTATTTATATCCCTGCATGTGTTGTTGAGCATCCTGTTTTCGCTGCGTGCACAGGATCACCCTCCCTCCCTATATTTAGGGACTTATTATTGACCTTGCTATGCCTGTCATGGGGTCGTCTGCTTTGGAGCAGGGGCCTGGTAGGAATTTTGCCATAGGCTGATTGGCCGGTGTCTTTTGGTTTTTGCCTACTGCGTAGAGAAATTGTCACAACTTTGTAAGGTTGGCGGTTAGGCATTGGTTCAATTGGTTGGTGGAGGGGATGTGTTTGGCTGTGCCTGCCCCTTCAAGTTGCTGCTGCAAGGGTATTCTGTTAAAGGAATCCAGGGGCTCGCTTTGCTCTTGTCCGGACCCCTATCAAGGGGCTAGGGCCACACCAGAGCCCCTGGGAGCATTTGGGTTGAGGTTAGAGACTGGTGTCTAGCTCAGACTTCCCCCAGATTGTTTTCCCTTACTGACGTCTGCTGGAATCCAGGCCGCAGTGCTGCCCTGCCAAGGTCAGGTGCAGCTAGTTGGGAACCAATGGCTAAGCAACCACTCACATGCTGTAATCAATAAAGTTGTGGCCAAAATTATGTCGAGAACCTTAAACCATAATTCTGTGTCTATTGTGGATTACAGTGGTGCCTCGCTAGACGAATTTAATTCGTTCCACGGGTCTTTTCTTATAATAAAAAATTCGTCTAGCGAATCCCATAGGAATGCATTGAAATTTTTTTGAATTTTTTTTTGCCCATAGGAACGCATTAATTGAATTTCAATGCATTCCTATGGGAAACCGTGATTCGCTAGATGAATTTTTCGTAAAACGAATTCGTCTAGCGAGGCAACCTCCACTAGAAAAAACCTTTAGTTAAGCAGAGCATTCGTTAAGCGAGGCACCACTGTATTTCAAGGGCGGTTTGGGAACCTTAACACGCAAAAGGTATTTGAGGAAACACACATAACTTCAGTATCTTAATCACAGAAATCTCTGAATTACACACACACACACACACACACACACACACACACACACACACTTATATATTATAAAATCTATATACAGTGGTACCTCTACTTACGAATTTAACGCGTTCCGATCGCACATTCGTAAGTCGAAAAAAATTGTAAGTCGAATCCCAAAGGAATGCATTGGGAGAAAAAATTCGTAAGTCGAAGCAACCCTATCTAAAAATTCGTAAGTAGAAAAAATCCTATCTAAACTGCATCCAAGATGGCGGACGGAGCTCTGTTCGTAAGTAGAAACATTCGTAAGTAGAAGTACCACTGTATAAAAAAAAATGTAAACTGGCCATGTTTGCGTGTCTTCACTTTTCACCGAAACCACTTGACTGATTGCATTGAAATTTTGACACATCATGTGAATACGCGAATGATCTTATACAGTTTGCTTAGACAGATGTCACACCTGAGGCAGGTAAAAGCCAATTTTAAGGAACTCAACACAGCGCCATCTAGTGGCCAATGACTATAATACATGACTCAGACAGTTTCTTTTCCAAGGGTGGGGGCCAAGGAATGGAGATACAGGGGAGAGGGGCCAACACTCCCTGGGGTCAACATAGGGAGGGGTATCCTACTGTCCTCCACTGGGGTATGGGGGCCCTGACTGGGCCACAGCAATGCATGGCCAGGTCCTGCTAGTATATTATAAAAATAAACATTATTGTTTTTAAAAAACAAAACAAAAACAAAACCATGGGTGAAACGTCTTCATTACAAACAAACACTCTTGTTAACCAAACAAACAGTTGCTCTTCAATGTTATTGCTTCCACTTTCAACTGGAGCTTTTAAGCAACAAAACTTCCTACAGGACCCTCAGAGAACATTTATGCTACTACAGCACTGAAGGCCATAATGTGAGCACAGCTAATCCCCATTTTCAACCTAACCATTCCCTTCACATAAAAACAGGTGCTTAGTTGTTCATTCACATTTTTAGCATGACCGACTACAAATCTCAATGGGTAGCCAAACTTAATTCACAGTCGATTCAACTTGTAATTGGGTTTTCTAACAGAAAGAAAATACATGCAAATAAGCTCTGCACTACTTAGCTATCAAATATCGGACCAAATAATGAACACTTAGTATTTCTGAAAAATCCTCAGTTTAAGCTCCAATAAATTTCTAGGAAGGGCAGATTCCTAGTTATGAGTCAAGCAATGGAACACTTTATAAACACCCTGGTTCCGTGGAACAAAAGTGATCTAGTCAGCAAAATACTCTTGATAAATCTTGGCGTGCAAGACAGAACATGAGGAAGAAGGAAATTTCTTCAATACACTAGACACAAACCACTGTATGTCTTGATAAAGCCTCACAAATAAGCCCACAAAAATTGCAAGCCAACCAGCTTGCCTCTACATGGCAGCATAAGTAATCTGTGATGTATCAACAGCCTGAGAAAACATAGAACGACATTCTGATCCAAATTATGGAAACCTTCTTACCTGTTTGCACAAAGGGAAATTGTATTTGTCATATAGACTTTCTTCGAATCTGGGTCAATACTTAAAGAGGCTAAAACAAAAACACATTATAAATTCTACAAACTTGACAAAAATTAATATGTTTTGTATGAGTTTCATATGGATGTGGAAAGGATCAATGAGTGGCCTATAAATTGGTTAAATAAATAAGAAAAAAACAGTGTCTTAAAAAAAAACACAAGAAAAACCCGAACCAGGTCACATAGTTGTTTAGGGTTGCCATATGTCTGGAATTCCTGCCAACCTAGCTGTTCGAAAGCACGCCAAAGTGCAAGTAGATAAATAGGTACCGCTACAGCGGGAAGGTAAACGGTGTTTCTGTGTGCTGCTCTGGTTTTCCAGAAGCGGCTTTGTCATGCTGGCCACATGACCTGGAAGCTGTACGCTGGCTCCCTCGGCCAATAATGCGAGATGAGCGCCGCAACCCCAGAGTTGGTCACGACTGGACCAGGGGTCAGGGGTCCCTTTACCTTTACCTTTAATCTGCAAAATGATTCATTCTCTTGGGAGTCGATTCTTGGGGGAATATTTACATCTGGAATATTTTTGCAATTTCTGTCTGGATTTTCACTGTTTGGAATATTGCAACCCTATTGTTGTTGTTATTGTTACTTTAAAAAAGAGTGCCTCTGAGCACATTCTAAACCTTGGAATTTGTTTCTGTTCCAAAACAAAGCTGAGCTTCCAATTCTTCCATGCAAAAATACATTCCTGGTTACCTTTCTTTATTTCAGCAGTCTTAAGCTAATGAGAGATTTTACTTTCTTGGGCTCCTTGATCACCGCAGATGGTGACAGCAGTTACAAAATTAAAAGACGCCTGCTTCTTGGGAGAAAAGCAATGACAAACCTAGACAGCATCTTAAAAAGCAGAGACATCACCTTGCCGACAAAGGTCCACATAGTTAAAGCTATGGTTTTCCCAGTAGTGATGTATGGAAGTGAGAGCTGGACCATAAAGAAGGCTGATCGCCGAAGAATTGATGCTTTTGAATTATGGTGCTGGAGGAGACTCTTGAGAGTCCCATGGACTGTAAGAAGATCAAGCCTATCCATTCTGAAGGAAATCAACCCTGAGTGCTCACTGGAAGGACAGATCCTGAAGCTGAGGCTCCAATACTTTGGCCACCTCATGAGAAGAGAAGACTCCATGGAAAAGACCCTGATGTTGGGAAAGATTGAGGGCACTAGGAGAAGGGGACGACAGAGCACAAGATGGTTGGACAGTGTTCTCGAAGCTACGAACATGAGTTTGACCAAACTGCGGGAGGCAGTGGAAGACAGGAGTGCCTGGCGTGCTATGGTCCATGGGGTCACGAAGAGTCAGACACGACTAAACAACTAAACAACAACAACAAGAAGAAGCTAGTGAAGAAACTATTTTGGTACTGTTTTAATAATTCAAAGTACAAAACCATTCCTGACAATCAGCCAAAGATCTATAAGTGGCTCGAGTGGGGCTTTGGGAAAGAGGCTCTAGGCTCTGGCAGGGTCCTATAGCCATCCTCAGTTATTTCCAAAGCTGGGGAAAGGTTAAGTAGGCTTTGCTAAGGAGGCAGGATTTGGGTTGTTTAAGAGCAGATTCATGCTGTTACCAAAGTGGGAGAATATTACTGGGGTTAGTTTTGTTTTGCCTCGTGTCATATTCTAGAGTCATGCATAAAACAGCATGTGGGAGGGTATAATTCAATACAACATGATGCATTTTTTGTGCATTACTGTGAGAGACAAAAACCCTGTTCAAAGATGTGAAGGTATACAAGCCTATACTGTATCTGGGTGTCAGTCTCATTGAACTCAATGGGCTTTACTTCTAAGTAGATATACCCAGGAATGCACTGTATAGCACAAATCTAAAACAGGTTATTGGCAACAGTTTTCTGGGCAACACAACTAAACACTGAAATGCTAATATCCAACAGTAACAGATTTATAAATGAAAATGCGACTTCTTTGCTCTTGAAGGGAAGACTTCTGCCCAAGGGTCCCTATGCATGTGAAAGATTATATTCACAATTAACTGTGTATATTTTGAAATCTTGCCTATTGCTTATCTAACCACTATTCTTGTCATGCCCTGCAGTTTTGTTAAGCACTGTGCTTGGATTTTTTATTATTATTTTGTACTGGTATTTTATTTCGCTATAGATAAAGAGAGCACAAGTACATTCAAACTACTGTATATGCATGAAGGCTCTGCATTTGCTATCTCTATAGTACAGATTGTGCAGATAACTTAAGAAGAATCTGGTTCGATCAGGCCAAAGACTCATCTAGGGCAGCATTATCCCCTCACAGTAGCCAACCAAATGCTTCACTTATACATCATCACTTTGCACTTGCTCCCATTCAATGGGATTTGCCATTTTACTGCCAATTCACTCTGTCTGGAGAGATCCTTTTGGAGCTCCTCACAATCCCTAATTTGTTTTAACCATCCCAAACAATTTGGTATTATCAGCAAATTTGAATGCCTCATCCCAGACTTAGGTAATTAATGAATAAGTTAAAAAGTTCAGGGTCCCAAATACTTATCCAGGGCAGTGGGGTGTGTGTGGAGAGATGCGACTCTACTTTCTACATCCCTCCATTAGGAGAACTATCCATTTATTTCTACTCTGGCCTTTTTGTTGCTTAACCAAGTACTGGTCCACAGAAGGACTTCTCCTCTTACTCTGTGACTGCTAAACTTACTCAGCGGTCTTTAGTGACGGACTGCATCAAAAGCTTTTTCGAAAGCCTAAATATACAACAGTATTATGAGCAGAAAGTGGGAAAGGAACCAGCACAAGATGTCTGAACCTTTCAAGGGCCAAAAATGAAAAGTTATAATTTTAGAAATTATAAGCCATTTCCCATATTATTAGCCAACTTATTGACATTCTTCATCTGATCAATATAAATTTTATCTCCTCATTTCCTCGACCTGAATAAATGGGATTCATGCACACTAAACACCAGATTACACCAAAATATTCTGGTTTTCATTCACATGGCCATTTGAGTACACAGTTTATTTATTTATTTGTTTATTTATTATTACGGTCGAGGACCAGCTCTTAGAAGTAAAATAAAATAAAAATAAAATAAAATAAAAATAAAACGGATCCCTTTGAAAAACAGTTTCTGGGAGCATAACGTATAAAAGTTGCTTTGAACAAGATTTAAAAGAAAATTATTAATTATATAACAGTGCTAAAAGTTTAACCCTTAAAATAGTGGCTGCAGAAAGCTGAGAAACCTACACAGTAGAAATACATAATAGGGGATCATCCATAAAGATGTCTTCCTTTCTGATCTGTTCTTGTTTACTTTTCATTAGCAGTTCAGATTGTGTGTGCAAACTGGACACTTTACTATGCATTCAAAGGACTGCCGCTTTTAATATGGGGTGGGAAGAAGTTATTAGAGCCAGTGTGGTATAGTGATTAGGAGTGGTAGACTCGTAATCCGCTCCTCCACATGCAGCTGCTGGGTGACCTTGGGTTAGTCACACTTCTTGAAGTCTCTCAGCCCCACTCACCTCACAGAGTGCATGTTGTGGGAGAGGAAGGAAAAGGAGAATGTTAGCCGCTTTGAGACTCCTTCGGGTAGTGATAAAGCAGGATATCAAATCCAAACTCTTCTTCTCTTCTCCTAATTATTACTTAACAGTTTTAAGGAAAGGAAGATTTGGGGAGCTGCAGATTCATAATTGCTCACATGTGGTGCAAAACTGACACACTCTCTTCCACACAACTGCTGAAGAAGCAAAACATCTTGTCCTGTCTAGAATGGGGAAACCCTCGTTCAATGATCATTTTAAAAGAGCATGCTCAAAGCCCAGTGTCCAGTAAGCTGCAACTATGCCAAAAGCCCCACACCTCATTAAAATGTAAGAAGGAAGGTTGAAATAATTAATTAATCAGTGCAATTAAGGGGTTGATTAATGGCTCAATTCCAGATTAAAAGCAGAGCTCTGATTAATCAGAACCAGCCACCTGGGCTCCCTTGCTGCCACTGCCACAGTCTAATGCATCTCTTCTAGGAATGAGTGGATGTCCCCTGTTCTGTTTCATTATTGTCCTTTGAGTTGACTCTGCCTCACATTCCGCTCTGCATTTAATTCAGAGAATTTCTAAAATCAGCTTCAGAGTTGGCACATAGGCAGTTTGCTACAATTTTCAGTTTGCACCTTGTGGGGGCCTGACAGCTTAGCTAGACACATACTCACATTGATCGAGTCACATTACAAAAGGGAATCTGGATGCCATTTTCAGTAAGAAAAACAAAAGATGTGAACTGAAAACTGCAGCAAACTTCAGATGGGCAGCAGTCTGAACGAAGTCAGGAAATATATATACAGTGGTACCTTGGTTTAAGAACAGCTTTGTTTATGAACAACTTGGATTAAGAATGCTGCAAACCCGGAAGTAGGTGTTTTGGTTTGTGAACTTTGTCTTGGAATAAGAACATGTTTCGCTTCCTGTTGAGTGTTGTAAATTGAGTCCCCGCTGCTATGGGAAACCATGCCTCGGTTTAAGAATGCTTTGGTTTAAGAACGGACTTCTGGAATGGATTAAGTTTGTAAACCAAGGTACCACTGTATATTTAAAAAGGTTATCACAGTGGATTTCTAATGCAATGTTTACTCTGCAAACAAAACCATATATTTCCAACCAACAAAATCTGAGACCGGGTGGGGGAGGGATTCAAATGTGAAGGATTTTGTAAGCATCCTTAGTTCCTCCATTGCCTGTTTCCTTCTTCACTATTACAAAGTTGGTTGAGAAAGAGCATGCTAGCTGCATGTGCTTGTTCTGCAGCATTCAGATGACCAACTGACCATGAACGATGCTCTGTGTATGCAGAGACGATGCTCTGTCGCTTCTCTCTCAATAATAGGGCAAACTCATGTTAGTCAGGTTCAGAACTGAGTTTGGAAGATGGCACTAATTTCCTGAAAACTGAATAGCTCAAGCTGTCCCATTCTAAGAAAATTTGGACCTGTCCTCCTCTTCCGATGTCATCAGGAGCACAATAAGGTCTGATCCATCTTGCAGCGTCCTTTGCTTCCAAATCCTTTCTCACCCATGCACCTATCTGCCTGTCCATAGGTGCCAAGTTCCGGATTAAAAAATCCGGGATCAGCAGCGCCGCGGCACCGGACGTCGCTTCTACGCACTTCTGGACATGCGTAGAAGCAACTTCCGATGCCGCTGTGCCCATTTCCAAAATGTCCGCAGAACCAGAAGTCGCTTCTATGCCGGCGCAGCACCAGAAGAACATGGCCGGCGGCAGGAGCTCCGTAATCCAGGGGAATATGGGGTATTTTGCCATTCGGGACACCTGCGGGAAACGGTAAGAAAATACGGGGGTTTGCTGGGGAAACGGGGTACTTGGCAGCTATGTGCCTGTCTCACTCCAAACCTCATTCCTCTTACCAAGCTTGTTCTGGCACTGGGATGGAGGAAAGGAGAGAGTGTGCCACTTATTCATCTTTGGATTAAAATAAAAGTTAGAGAATAACTTTTTTGCCATGAATGCTCACTTCATATTCAACCTAAGTATTAAGAGTCATTGAAGTTTGCATTTCCAAGCTGGGAAATACAAGTTTCAGTAGCATTAGTCATCAGTCTGCCGTAGGTAACAGGAAAAGCACATGAGAGATGAGGCAGACCTTTCATTGTTGTGAGCCACACTTGAGCACCATTTGTATGGAAAAGTGAGATACGACTGAGCTGATAAATGAAAGAATAGTTGGAGAAATTTGTCAAGATGCCTCCCAGCTTTTCCATCTGGGAGATGCCCTTTAGAGGAATGATC
The DNA here is from genome assembly GCF_965207765.1 of Zootoca vivipara. Classification (NCBI taxonomy): domain Eukaryota; kingdom Metazoa; phylum Chordata; class Lepidosauria; order Squamata; family Lacertidae; genus Zootoca; species Zootoca vivipara. Next base: position 83,901,197 of record NC_142584.1, read on the forward strand.
TGCACCCATTTAAAAAGAGCAGAAGAAGTCCCATTAATTTGATGGTGGATTTGCTAATGGTGGAGAGTATCAATAACTGGGGGCCTTTCTTTTCAAACTTTAGTACCTTTCTTTGTTGAGTACAGCAAGTTTCTCTCCAAGGAGAATGTAAAGAACAGAGAATGACATTTAGGACAGGCAACACAAAAGCTTTGCATGCCTCATTTTCCATCACATTCCATTTCCCCCCCTTTATGTGTGATCAACCATCTTCTGCACTTGCAGAATATCCTTTTTTTACCTTCTGCTAACAAATTTCAGGTATGTACTGCAAGAACACCCTGCCCTCTATTTTCCAATTATAGTGCTTGAACTGTCTGTAAAACAAATAGCTCTCTGGACCTTGGGAGCATGATGTGATACCCTCTTTTTGCTGCCTTTTCCTCTCCCATAACTGAGAGCTCCCCACCACCAGCTCACTTTTCCTTTTCTTTTTTGACAGAGGGCTTTGCACATTTGTTTCTCTTTCTAGAGACTCGAGAGAAACTTCTGGCTGTGATTACAAGTGAAAATGAATTTGCAGTCGTCACCCTCCTCATTTATCCACACCAATTTTGGCAGATGATACAAGTGAAAATGAATTTGCCATTTTCACCTCCTTTACTTGTCCACACCAATAAACCATCATGTAATTTGGCACAGATTGTTGCGACTGGCAGTGACTGCTTAGAAGACGATTGCAGCAGATGAAGATCATGTGGTTCGTTCAGCAAACTCTGCCTGTGGGTTTAGGTGTGTTTATGGAGCGGGATGTGTTTCCAGTGTGATCTCACCATTAACAAAAAAATATCAGAGAACTGCATGTCAGAATGTCTGCTCAGCAACAGTTGTGGGCTAGGGACCTAATCCTGGAACAAGGTTAAGGGCTTCCCATGCAGGTGATCACAGAATTGGCAGTTGTCTGATTATATGCACTTACATTGCCTACAGTACTCTTTACTCCATGGGTCAGAACCCCTCCCAAGCCTCTCTATCCAACCCTTGGGGCTCTCCTTAGGACTCACCCCTTTCTTCCAGGTCACATCCTTCACTGGCCCTGCCCTTCTCCTTTCCCCAGTGCTATTGCCTAGCTGGAACTGTGAAGATGCCTTTTGCTTACTTGAATGGAGAGATGCACATGTTTGTATCAAAATCCCAGGTCGGAATGTAGCCTACAGTACAAAGGTCAGTGTCACATCCGTTTCTGCACCCACTTCTGCTGCCATGTGGTCCTCAGGAAGTTCACCAGGAGGGAATGCAACCTTCAGGCCGAAAATGGGACAACTTAATGCCTCCACGAGCTTCTTGTCTGTTTACGTCAGGCTTCTCCAAACTGCGGCCCTCCAGATGTTTTGGCCTACAACTCCCATGATCCCAAGCTAACAGGAGCAGTGGTCGGGGAAGATGGGAATTGCAGTCCAAAACATCTGGAGGGCTGAAGTTTGGGGGTGCCTGAGTTAGAGTAACAAAATGAGTAGTTTTTTTTTTAATGCTTTGCTGTTGTATCAACAGCCTATTGTCAAAGACGCAGCAAGTTAAGAGTTACTTCAGGCTTAAGCAGTACTGGGTGCAGGTCACTATATCACATATGGAGAAAATAATGTAGTTGTTGGGGGCAAATTTCAAAATCTAGGAAGGGTTATTTATAAATCATCCTCATTGTGCTTGGAGTTTTATAAACTGGGAGCTTAGTGGAGGATGATTTAGTATGGGTGAGGAAGTTGGGCATATAATTTAATAAAGGGAGATGTTGACAGATTTCAAATATTTACTAAGATGTTAGAAATAAGAAGGAAAACAATTATTTGCTGCAACTCATTCTTGATAGATGAAGGGACATGAAAGGCTATAGAATAAAGAAAGATGGATTTAGGACACACATTCCTTCTTAGCTGTTAAAAATTGAGACAAGAAAACTATGGAAATCATGGAATTTTCTATGGAGGTTTTAAAGAAAAAGATAAATAACCATTTGCAAGAATAATTTTGATGAGCTGTGTGTATTCTGTGTTAAATCACTAAATCAAAATGCCACACCAAGGTCTTAAGCATTCTTTGGCAGCCTGCATAAATTATGTTAATTAGACACAGTAGTTTATTTTGCAGAATCGACTCTGCTTCCTCTAGTCATAGCTCCTTGACTACTGGAAAAATTATTTGCTCTTTCTCCCACCCAGTCCTCTAATAATCACAGACATCTTCTAATCTATCCACACAACTTTAAATGCTAGAAACTAGGTGTGAGCAGTGACCACAAGATTCACCTTCTATCTATAATTGTAGCATTTGGAAGCAGCTAAAGCTGTTTGGGATCTGCTTCATGTAACTGCATTTAGATTCATTATTTGGGTCTAAATCTGATCTACAAAATCCAAAGCTCTGTTGCATCTCCATTGAATATAATAGAATTTTTAAAACTTCCTTTTAACATAAGTGGATGGAATTTGCAGGCAAAGAAAAGAAAAATCTCATCCTTGGGCTAGGGCTTATTGTTCATCATGTTTTTTTCTTGCTGCACCTGTCCATCAAATAAAAGGTCATGGGCGGAAGGTCATGATGAATGCATTCAACCTTTTTTGGGGGGAGGGTAGAATATGACTCTTAAGGAGCTTAAGGAGTTCCTGGTTTGCCTTGAGATGCCTTGTTAATGGTGCAATCCAACTCAAGAAGTTGAGATCATGATCTAAATCACTCTGATTTGCCTCATTATTCAGGCTGCACAGGGAGCCAATGCACTCCCCCATTAGAAGCTGTCTTCTAAACAAACAAACAAACAAAAATTCTTAAGATTATGAATGAATCCAGTACCAATTATTGCATAAATGCAATGTGTTCATAGCATCACAATCCATACACAAATCTGACTTTAAATGCTATGAACCCACCGGAGTTAGGCAGGTGATTCATTGAATCCCTTCAGATTCTGGGCTCTAAGACTTGAAACAGCAAGACCTTCCCTGATTAGAGTCCCCAGTCATGTGGCCAAGCTGTCCTTTGAAAAAAGCAAAGCCTCCAAAATAACCTCCTTTCCAAGCCTGCTGTTCATTTGGCTAGCTTGCCTGCTATTGCTTGGCTAAGGATTACAGGTTGAGCAGCATTCTAAAGAGCCAACATCACATTCCTGCCAAGGAACAAGACTCCCAACCAGTGAAAACTCCCAGAAGCCCATCAGCGCTTGTTGCTAAGCACGAGGGGAAGCCTGGTTAGCAAAGTCATCTCTATGCTTCTTTGAGAGTGCCTTCGATTTTCCACTCCAGCAGCTCCCTCTGCTTCTGGACACCCTCCTCCTGGTACAGAAGGCTTTTTCCGAACAACCATGCATGAGGCCAAGTCTATCTAAGCAAACAATGGCCTTTATCAAGCTGCCGGTGCTTGCTCACACTGATATCAACAGACACTGTTTCTGAGCTGATTTTGAACACATGGAATAAATGTTGCTCTTTGAATTACATCTGCTGCTTTGAGATCTGCTTGTGTGAGCTGGAAGGTCCACCCGCCCAGCTGAACACAAATGTCCCACAGGCATAGGTAGGTTGCTTTTGGAAAATACTAAAAGTTATCGGATGCTCCAGATGAATCAGCTCTTGGATAACCTGCAATTTGGATATCTAAAATTACAAGAGTATATCAGTATTAAATGCTTTGGCTGTTAGGGCCTTGATCCTAGAGTTGCTTCCAAGCTTGTGAAGCTTCTTGGCAGTGCAAATGGCAACTTTCTTGTTCTTGTACAACTCATCATCTCATGCAAAATGAGGAGGAGGGGCTGATGGCTTACTAATGGAGTGGAAGGTGAAAAGGGTGCTTAGTTGATGCAATATGTAGGAGGAGGAAGATGTGGGAAGTTATCATGGGGGTGGTCTGCATCTGATAGACAAAAGGTAGGGGGAGGCATGGACATGGGATGCGTGAAAATGGTAAAAGCAGGGTTGCAGTATAAGTGGCTTCACAAATGGGATTGTGAATCTGAAAAAAGAGCTTAGTAGATACATAGGGTGGGGTGGGGGAGCTCTAGCAGGCAGCAGAACCATGGGCACATAGGAACCCTAGTGTTCCTATCAGAGGCGGAGCAACCTGCTCCAGTACCTGAAGCGATGCTTGTCCCAGGGGGCTTGGTGCACATCCCGGGGTGTGTGGCGTGCGTCCCGGGGGGTGCCGCCGATCAGGGGTCAGCATTTTGTTTCCCCCCTTTGGAATGGCACCTGGGGCGTGCCGCCCTCCGCCCCTGCCTCGAAACACCCCTGGTTCCTATTACTATGTAGTATTGTTGTGTCATAGACCCTGATTGGCTCCTCATAGCTCGGGGAAAGGAAGCTGGGAAAATGACTTCAAAGCAGCACCAGAAAGAAATAATAGCAGGAAATGAAAACTGTATACATATGGGGAACATTCTAACCCTTCCCCAACCTCTGTTTCATGCCAAAAAAAATGTTTTTAGGTTAATATATGCTTCACTGATAACTTTTACGTTCCGTTCTGAACAATTACGTAGCACCACTGGAAATCGCTTCTATCTATCAGTCGACTCAATCATGCTGCACAGCTCCCACAAGGCTGTACCAATCTAATACAAATAGAAGTTAAGATGTTTTCCAGGAAACAGGGGGGAGGAATGAACTTATTTCTCTTGAGCTTGCCAAGAGAAGCTGGCTCTGCCTGGATCCTTTCTCCCAGTGCTTTTCCCCCCTAGAAAAATAGGTGCCGGTACTCACCATGCAACTGTTACAGTAAATGCCACACTTTTTTAAAGCACTGCTTTCTGCTCACATGAGGAAATCTTACGTATGTGAATGCCCAGGTTCTGCCTTCCACAGCCCACTTACAGGGCCTCCTTTTCCTTTGCAGTGGCATAAGAGCATCCAGCCCTGCCCCCTCGCCCTGCCCTCCATTTCCCCATGAGTGCTGGAATGGAAGACGGAGATTGTTTCCTTAGCGATCTTTTTGTGAGCTACTTTCCTCCTTTCCTCCCTAAAAAAAGCTCAACAGCTTTGACCTGAACCCCAGCTTTGACCTGGGAGGGGGTAGATCGCTCCCAGTTTTTTATTCTGTCAGTAGATCGCAGTCTTTTGGGAGTTGGATGCCCCTGGAATAATAGGTTCCATCCTTTCCTTGATGGCTGTATTACCTCTGATGCTGTGTTCTGCCTCTGACATGGTTCCTATCGCTGCTTGTATCATCCTCTTTTGCGGCACAGTCTCAGAAACAGGAGCGTAAGAGTACATAGTGCAACTAGTTATTGCTCACTCGTGGGTTTTTGTTTTTGTTTTAAAACCCAAACATCTCCAATGAGGATTAGGACTGCAGATCCAGACTCCTAATGGATAAATCTCCACACATAGAACTTTCATTATGGAGAAAGGGGGAAAGAATATTCACCTATTTCTGCTGCATTCCCCTTTAAAAAAAAACCACTTGGGAGTCTCTCGAGAACAGCAAAGGAGGTGGTACAAAGGGTGGCAAAAGGGAGAAGAGAGAAAGCTTCCCTTTTCCTCCATTGGGAGCCTCCACTGAATCTCAGTCCTTTCCGCAGAAAGGGCAATTATGCATCCAACACACAATTTCATGGATTACGCCGTGGTGGGTAGATGCCATGTCCTGTGCATTCAACAAGAATTAGAGCCATTATTTATTTTGTTCGTTGCCCTTATCCTATCTCTAAGGAGCTCAAAGCATCCTACATGGTTCTCCCCTGCCCTTTCATCCTCACAACAACCCGGTGATATGTAGGTTAGACTGGGAGATGATGACTGGCCCAACGCCACACAGTAAGCATCATGGCTGGAGTGAGAATTTGAGTCTTGGTCTCCCAGGTCCTAGTCCAACACTCTAACAGCTCATAACTTGACACACCCCGTCTTGAATTTAATAAGTGAATAAAAATAAACAAATTGAATTTTCATCACAGAAACAGTTTGATGGCTGTTTAGAGAAATCATTCTCGTGGATGGAGTCAGGTAGAATAGATTTAGGAGTGGGAAACAGGGATCGATGCATGTGACTGCCAGAAGGCGCCAATATCCTTGAGCTTAATCCAGTCCACTAGCAGTCCACTAAAGAAAGTAGTGCTGCACACAGATAATCCAAAATAATCTGGCTGGCCCGGGCTATTTATAGAAATCGATAATAATTGCTGAATCTGAAGGACCAGCTGGCCATATGCTTTTCATTGACCTTTGAATCCCATGTTCAAGGCCAGAACTGTGTCCACCGGGTGGCACAGATTTCCATGTAGGCGCATGGCTCTGTAAACATAGAGTACACACTGTGCCCTGTGATTAACCCATCATTGCCTTTCAAGTGAAGCCCGGCATTAGTGCCAATAATTTTCTCATGCTGCAGAGATGGGCTTCTCACATCTGGCACGCTTTGCATTCTCTCCCTTGTGCCTGAGCAAGGGGGTGAATGTCAGCGACTGCACCGTTGGTTAGATCTGCACAAACACCGCTAATAACAGGTTTCCTGTTTGGGTAAATGAATAATAGGAATTAGGGGCCATGACACAGACTGCAGCGGCAGACTGTGGGGGTGGGTCTCAACAGCTGGCATCTCATGTGGCGACGACATGCACCAGCTCCCAGGGAGTCAAGCAATCACCTTGACTCCTTGCCCGCCAATCTCCCCAAAGACTCTTTCACTCTAAAGTTGCCACTCATTCCTTTCATCATCCGCTGCTTGATTTCAAACAGAAGGACTGGAGTGTGGAATACAAGATGTAGCTTATCAAAGCATCTCTGAGTCTTGCTTCCTTTCATTTGGACTCTTTTTGTTACTGGATATATTTCTTCATCCCAAGGGGGACCTGTGCTTGCGATAACTTAGAGGAAACATGGAGCTGTGCAGTTTTTATGACGTGATCACGATCGTGTCTCACAAATTAAAAGCAGGATCTGATGAGGTCAGTGCCTGGGCAAAAGTCCCACCACCCCCCAGCACAACAATTGCTGCCAGATTGTGTCTGAATCCTGCTGCAGCACTTGGCGTATTAATATTTGTGACCTCTATTACTTATATGATTGTTTGCATTTCTGGAAGAGATGTTAGTTATTAACATTAAAAGAAATCCAGAGCAGCTGGGGAATCCCATCCAGATGGACGGGGTATTATTATTAATAATAATAATAATAATAATAATAATAATAATAATAATAATTACCTGCCAACCTAGCAGTTCGAAAGCACGTCAAAGTGCAAGTAGATAAATAGGAACCGCTACAGCGGGAAGGGAAACGGCGTTTCCATGTGCCAGAAGCGGCTTTGTCATGCTGGCCACATGACCTGGAAGCTATACGCCGGCTCCCTCGGCCAATAATGCGAGATGAGCGCGCAACCCCAGAGTCGGTCACGACTGGACCTAATGGTCAGGGGTCCCTTTACCTTTACCTTTAAAGTGCTTTGTCATTTTTTAAAAAGATGTACAGTACAATTCCAAATATGTTTATTCAGAAGTAAAACCCAATGAATTCCATGGAACCTATTCCTTAGCAAGTAGGATTGCAACCTCAGTCTCAAACCAGAAACAAGCCAAGTGAAACAGATTTCTCTTAGATAGCATATCAGACGAAATAGGCCAGTGGCCAATTCAGAATAAGTTAGAGCAGGCATCCCCAAACTTCGGCCCTCCAGATGTTTTGGACTACAATTCCCATCTTCCCCGACCACTGGTCCTGTTAGCTAGGGATCATGGGAGTTGTAGGCCAAAACATCTGGAGGGCCGCAGTTTGGGGATGCCTGAGTTAGAGGAAGTATGTGCCGCCATAGGGCAGAGAAAGACGTTGTTCTCTAGTTTCTGATGACTGATTCATGCTTTTGAAATGAGGGGATTATGTTTGCACCATTTTATAAATACCGGGGGCTGCAATCTTTAATCAGCCTAAATGGCAGATTAGTCAGCTAGCACTGTAGTTGGAAAGGGCAGATTTTAATTGTCAGGGTTACAAATTAATGATGCCCTTGTTCATCATTTGAGGCTATCTTGGTTCTGGTATGCTATTGTAACAGCGAAGGGGAAAATTATTAAAGCTGGCCTTTACTTCTAACAATGAGTGATAGTTTTTGTTTATTAAACTGTAAATGATCTCAAACTTCATTCAGGATCTCAAAGGGCATCTGTTTGTGGGGTTTGGTAATGAGCAAATTCATTTACATCCAATTAATCAATTGATTGATTGATTGGGCAATCAGTTAAAAGGCAGGTGATTGATCGACCAAAATGCTTTAATTCATTGACAACCTTCATTCATAGCCACTCATCTCCTATTTTAGCCTTTCGTGACCCTAGCTATATTTCTGTCTCATAACAATACTCTTGATGAAATGTCTGGATGCTAATTTTACACGATGCCTTGTAATTTTAGGAGGAGATGAATTGTGCCTGCTGCTTTGCGCAAGTTTCCTCACAAATGCAAGTCTCTGCCCTGAGGGAATTACAACCCCTACTTCAAGACAAGAGATACCATAAAGCAACTGAGGAAATGGGTGCAGGGGGTGTGGAGTATAGGAAGCTGCCTTAGCAACTGAATCAGACCATTGATCCATCTAGCTGACCTTTTTATTCATATTTTTATTCTTCTTTTTTCCAGTCTTGCTGTATGGCTTTGGAAGCTGAGTTAATCAATGCATAGTTGATACGGTTTCTTTATGCAGAAGTAGGTGTGTGTCTTTGCTGGGCTTTCCCTTAACTCTCACCAGCTTCCCAAAACTCAGGCTCCTGCACCAAGCTTTCATGTTGTTGGCATCTGTCCGTCTCGAAAGACAATGGAGTGCACCTCTAGGGGTAAAGTAAACCTCTGTGTTAGCAGCACTGCAATGAGCTCCCTGGGACACAACCCTGGGCAGTGCTTATGGAGGTCCTGGGCCGCCCTGACAACAAGACTTCCCCTCTTGCCCTCAACGATGTGGTCCAAAGGAAAGCAGAGCGGCATGTTTGGCACCAGCGTGGGTGCAGGAATTGCCAGAAGGAGACGTGCAAGGCACCATCCAACAATCTTAAGGAATCCACTCCGAATTTGTGTAGGGTTTACTCCTTAGCCTTTTCTTTTGAAGATATCCTGCAAGGCAGCGGAGGTTTAGGATCAGAGTTACCTTCTCCTAGATGGGCTACCTTCCCAGGTTGACGAACCCCATCTGCCCCTCACTTCCCTCCACAGCACATGCAGAAACCACCTTCTTGACCATTGGACCCACTACTGGTCTCTTCTGCTCAATCTAGTGTCTTCACATACAATTCCAATTCAAGCAAAAAATAAATAAATAAATCCTTCCAGTAGCACCTTAGAGACCAACTAAGTTTGTCATTGGTATGTTTGTCATTCCGTGTGCATGCACACTTCTTCAGGTACACTGAAACAGAAGTCACCAGACCCTTATGTATAGTCAGAGGGTGGGGGTTTTACTCAGAAGGGTGGTGGGAATGGGTGATTGGCTGATAGGAGTGGTAAACCTGTTGACGACTGTTAACGACTGCAAATGGTCTTGCAGGAAAAAGCAAGGGGTGAGATGGCTAAAGAAAGCTTTATCATGTATAATGAGATAAGAATCCAATGTCTTTATTCAGACCAGGTCTCTCCATGGTTTTAGGTAATGAGTTGCAATTCAGCAACTTCTCTTTCCAGTCTGTTTCTGAAATTTTTCTCTACTAAGACAGCTACTTTGAGATCTTGAATAGAATGTCCTGGGAGATTGAAGTGTTCTCCTACTGGTTTCTCTGTCTTGTGATTCCTGATGCCAGATTTATGTCCATTTATCCTTTGGCGTGGAGTTTGGCCTGTTTGTCCAATATAGAGAGCTGAGGGGCACTGTTGGCATTTGATGGCATACACAATGTTAGAAGATGAGCAATTAAATAGTCCTGAGATGGTATGTTGATGTTGTTGGGGCCAGTAATGGTGTTGTCCGGGTGTATGTGGCAGCAAAGTTGGCACCTGGGTTTATTGCAGGCTCTGGTACCAGTGTCCATGTTAAGTCTGGTGGTGGTATTATTGTGGGTGAGGAGTTGTTTAAGATTTGGTGGCTGTCTGTAGGCAATGAAAGGTCTTCCTCCCAGAGCTTGAGAAAGAGAACTGTCATTGTCTAGGAGAGGTTTTAGATCTCTGGTGATGCGCTGTACTGTTTTAACTTGGGAGCTGTATGTGATGACTGGTGGTGTTCTGCTATTTTCTTTTTTGGGTCTGTCTTGCAGCAAGTTCTCTCTGGGTATCAGTCTGGCTCTGTTGGTCTGTTGTTTAACTTCATCGGGTGGATATTTTAGTTCTAAAAAGGTTCCAATTCACTAATTCTAAAGTCCTGATTCACTGAGGGCTTGAGGCCCATTGGCTACCCTCACCTGGTTTAACCAGCCATGAAGTCATTCCTAGGATGTGACCACTATCACATGCTGACAGCTTCCAGGAGCCACAGGTGAGAGTTTAGTGCAGGGTGGGGACCAAAGGTGGACAAACTATCCCAGAAGGAACACAACATGTCCACCACCCCTCCTCTAACACAGCATACACTCATTCAGTAGGAGAAGGGTAGCTTTAAACTGTTGTACTAAAAACCCAAATCAGCTCTATGGCTAAAGTGTTGGGGGAAAGCAAGACTAAGGAGAAAACTTGTGGGGAAGTTCCAGGGCAGCATTGAGAAATTTGCATCACTATTGCCTATGGTCTCCCTTTATAGTCTCTAAATAAACAAAGAGCCATAAGTAAGACCTGTCCCCTTCTCTCCTCCCGGGACTTCCAGTCAGATTGATGGCTGTGTTTAGTCCACTGTTTCTTCCCCTGCTCAGTAACTCTCAGGGTTGTTGTTGTTTTAGTTCAAGTTGTTAGTAAACCCATAAATATCTCCCATCACCAGAAGCCACTTTGCTTTGCCTTGGCCTAGGAAAGTTGCTGTGGCCCATGTCTCCTCGTGCAATGCAACACTTTTATTGGTCCTGAGGGATGGGCAGGCAATTCAGCCGCCGTAAATTCCTGTCACGTCAAGCTAACGTCTTCACATCATTCAAACACAAAGTCTACTTACTCCAAAGAAAGATGGGAGGTGAAATGAGTCCGCAGGTACCCGAATGAGAAGACTTGCTGAATAATTAGGGGAGGGAGCAGAGAGACCTGTCAGTCTTTGAGGAGGGAAACACAGTGAGATTTGTGAACACAAAGACAATTGCACCTCAGAGGCCACTCAGGTTCTTCAAACGGAAAGCCTTATGTGCGAGCTTCTTTTAGAAAGTGCAACTAGCACCAGTGTGCTCAGTGGAGAACTAGTGAGACCCATTACATAATTTTACATGACAAAAGTCATAAAGAATGAAGAGGGGGCATGCAGAATATAGGGGACATGTGCTAAGGACAGAGAGCTATGATTGGCTGCCCTCAAGGTGATGGATGGTCCTGAGGTGATGGTCAAAATGGCACCCCATCCTCATTCAAAATTTTGTGGAATGCTCTCTCCTGGGAGGCTCACCTGGCACCTTCATTTAGGCACCCAGCGAAAATTTTTCTCTAAGATCAGGTCTTTGCATTCTATGGCCTTTTAAATGTGTTTGCCGGAGGGGAGTTATTGGTTTGTTTTTGTTTTTTGATGATGTCTTTTGCCTTCTCATTTTGTACTTTTATGTGGTGAACCGCCCTCTGATCTTTGGTTGAAGGGTGGTATGCACTGGTCGAGCAACATTAATGGAAGCCAAGGGATTGTTATCGTTCATTAAACCACAACAATGAATAATTCCTCTAATCAAGGACCAGAGGATGGAGTTAGCAGCCTTAGGGAAAACTCCTTGTAGGAACGGTGGGGTATTAATTTAATAAATAAATGAACGAATTATTTGTTCAGTAAAAAGAAGAAAAAAAGATATTGTCCTGGGAATTTCAAATTCATTTCAAATAATTCACATGAATTTCACAGAGGTCAATTAGAGGATGAACGAGTGCAAGCAGCTGACAGTAAACAACTTTGGCGCCTGCATTTACAGACTTTGGGTGCCTTGTCCACATGTACAGTATGCAGAAGCTCATTTGCCATACTGACCCAGTGAACACATTCAGAGGCCGATGATGCAACTGGGGAGCTGCAGAATGTTTTTGACTTGAATTTCAGCTGGCCAATATGAGCTGATCAAATTCATTTTAAGGATCAAATAACTGCAAACTTTGGTGCCATCACTAGTCCCAGGGAACATGAAACTCACTGCAAATGATTGATGCAAGTTTACCTCTGGGGTTGCAATTTTGCCTTAAGATAAGGATTCTACCTCATTAAAAGTCCTGCATTTTCCAGTGCTTCTATATTATTATTTTCTGAGGATGAGATGATTTTATATCCTATGCCTATGTAGTTCCCCACCCCACCAACAAAATAAAATTAATGTGTCATTGAATAGAGTTGCCAACATCTTATTGACAGTCTCATGGACCTTTAACACTGTATGTTGAGCAGAAAAGTAATGATGTTGAAAACCTCACCTGCTGAATTTCTTCCTATTAGGCAGCTGTTAAAGGCACTGGGACCTTGCTGGATAAAATGATGGCAGTTCTGTTTCTGAGCTGCCTCGTAAGACTCTGTCTTGCCTCCAGATATGGTTTCACTCACCACAAGGACTTGCTTTGGAATAGGATTGCCAACTTCCCAACAGGCCCCTGTAGATGTGTCTTAACAGCTGGCACTTGATTTACAGGAATAAACAATGCAAAGCTTCTCATGATGTAGAGATGGCTGATGTGATCACTAGCTAATTGCTACCAACCAAGCTGCTGTTAAGCACATAGCTGCAGAGGCCTGTTGGGAAGTTGGCAAACCTGTTTCAGGACTGTTGCTAGAAGCAAAACGGAATGTAAAGTCTGCACAAACAAGCCACAACAGCCTACATTCTTGTACCACGCTCTGCCTCCCTGCCCTTCCCAGTCATGGTTCACCTCTCTGCTCCTTTCATGCCACACAAAAATGGCACTTGCAATAATAACATGCTTGATTTCTTCCGAAGTACCGAGACATGGCGATTCACATGGGAGAGCTGAGTGAGTTGCTTGCCTCACTACTGACATCTGTCCAAGAGGGGAAATTAGAGTTCAAATAAAAAATGAGCTTGTTAGAAAAGGGGCAGGAACGAGCGCTTTTAGGCAAACTCCAGAATGCTAGAGGGCGGGCCTTGGGGTTTCTTCATGGATGGAAACCGGAATTTGGGTGCACTGAGAGTGTGACCCAGAACTACTCATTTGTATAAAAGGGTAGAAAGGCCTCTGAGGTTGGGCTCACAATATATGTGCAGCTTATGCGTGGAGAGTAATTTATTTCCCTCTCGGACTTCCTGACTGCAGTTAAAAGAGTTCATATAGCCGTAAAGCCAAATGATGGCATAGTAACCTTTGACGCTATGCAACCAAAGGCAAGCAGTGAATATCTCTCATGAGAACTGGGAGAAAATGTGTTTCACAAATAAAATATACTATGTATTCATTTTCTCCCTCCCTTGGTGTGAACAGGTCATTGCTTTCTGACTGCTTCCTGGAGTTCTGCTTATTCTCTCTCCAGTAAATGCAACTTCTCTGACACATTGTGACTCCTTCCAAGCCAAAATAAGAGCAGAAAGCAGACCACAAAACTAGGAAAGATGCCCATAACATCTTGCTTGAAGTGACCCTGAAGAAGAGTTCTGGAGAATTTGGAATCCCACTCACTGTGTTTGTGACATTTTGATTGGACCTAATACAGTTACTGCCCAATGGTGGATTTTCCCTTATGGACTAACACAGTTACCTTTGATCAGTGCTGATCCCATAAACGTTGACCTTTCTGACAACATGTGCATTGTTAAAGTTCTAAGTTTAATAGACATAACATGCTGTATTTGAATGAATTGTATTTGGAATGCTGTAAAGAGAAGTTTGGGTTAAACTAGAGGTTCCACTAAGGGTAAAAGGGTAAAAGTGATGCTTTTCCATTTCCAATGTGGTAAACTACCTGATCACTTCACCCAGAAACCCAAGCTGCCGGTCTCAGAGCAGGAGAAGAAATTTGAGAAGTCAGAGATGGCTAGTAGCAGAAGCACCAAAAAAGCTCTGCCATGATCTTTATCTGGGACCAAATAATGTTTACTGAAGTGCATAAAGGACTGACCAACTTTTCTTGAGTGCAAGGCATTATTTTGTATTGTGTTCCTTTTAAAACGTATTGTAACTAGTTTTAAGACTGTTCCGCAGTAAAACTTTGAAGTCCTTCTTGAGCTGGAAAGCTCATTTATTTCTACACAAGGTCCAGGTCAAGGATTCTGCTGAACAACTCTTTAACATGTGTTTGGCAAATTGCCTTTACCAGTACAGTATTACTGTACTGATGCATAGGTCAAAGGCACAAAGAAAATAGTACTTTAATGCATTTTCATTCAACATAGGACTCTGCCACTATGGATTCTGTCTCAGTCCCTGTGGCATTATCTTCTCTAATGTGAAGATGATGATTGATGTGTTAAAGCAGGGGTGTCAAACTCAAATTCATTGGGGGCCGCATCAGCAGTTTGGTCACCCTCAAAGGGCCGGTTGTATCTGTAGGACTATGTGTCCACTCTTTATTATCATAAATTATTGTCACTGCATTCAATTATTACTGTTTTTTGTAATAATGTAAGTAATAACTAGCTCTGAAAGCAGAAACATAGTCAGAATAATGGCAAGTAGATATTCAAATGTACAATTATTGTACAATTTATTGAAAAATGATTTTTGGTAACTGCACTGGGTGGTGGAGGCTCGCTAGGGTTTCATGCAGGACCTTTGCAGAGCTACTAGTACCTGGAGATGCTGGGGTCCTTCTGCATGCAGGACAGATGTTCTGCCAGTGAGCCACCACCCTTCACCAAAGGGACTGGCTGAGGTTGACTCACTGGAGCTGCTCTCCTGGTTCCAGGGTTTAAGGGTCAGAAGTATAAAGCAGCATCCTATGTTTCTGAGGAGAGGGAGAGGGAGGGGAGGGGAGGGGAGGGAGGGAGGAAGAAAAGAGGGAGTTGGAGGGAGAGAGGAAGGAAGGAAAGAGGGGAGAGAAAGAAGAGTAGGAAATAAGGAAGGGAATAAAGAAGGAAAGAAAAAGAAAGAGGGAGAGAAGACGGAAAGGGAGAAAGAAGGAAGGAAGTAGAGGGAAAGAAAGAATAAGAATGAGGGAGAGGAAGAAAGATGGGAAGGACAGAAGGAAGAAAGGAAGGAAGTAAGGAAGAAAGAAAGAAAGAAAAGAGGGAGCAGGAGGGAGAGAGGAAGGAAAGAGGTGAGAGAAAGAAGAGTAGGAAAGAAGGAATAAAGAAGGAAAGAAAAAGAAAGAGGGAGAGAAGACAGAGATGAAGAAGGAAGGAAGGAGAGGGAAAGAAAGAATAAGAACGAGAGAGAGGAAGAAAGAAAGGGAAGGGGGGGTCGCCGCCTTGATTCAGCACCAGAAAAGAGTGCGAAGGGACCCAGGGGCAAAAAGCATTTCCCGTGCAGCGTGAGGCAGCGGGTGTCCGTTTTAGGAGAAGTGCGTAAAGCCTCAGAGTTGCACATTCGTGAGGCTGAGCCGCGGCAGGAGGAGGAGGAGGCAGCTTGCTGGGTCGGTGCCCGGCAGCACCGTGCGGAGAGTCCCGAGCCTCTGGGACGCAGCAGTGCTCTGTAGCACTTTGAATCCTCCTCCTCCTCCACGCGGCGCTGCTGGGTGCTTTGTCTGTGCTTCAGCAGCAGCAGCAGCCGTTTCCAGGCGCCGAGCCATGGCAGGAGGAGGAGGATTCAAAGTGCTACAGAGCACTGCTGCGTCCCAGAGGCTCGGGACTCTCCGTGCGGCGTTGCTCTGGCCACCTTTCTACCCCCCCGGCCCCAGCTGTTTGTCAGCGCTTTGTCAGCGTGGCGCTTCAGCAGCAAGGTCCCGCTGCTGGGTCCCGCTGGCTGGGGCGCTCGGCGGGCCACATGACGAGGTCTGGCGGGCCGGATTTGGCCCCCGGGCCTTGTGTTTGACACCCGTGTGTTAAAGGTATAGTGAGGTCCCTTGGATCACTAGACACTTCCTAAATAGGTGTAAATTCTGAGCTTGTCTTGGATGTGGTCTCCTTCAAGTACAGGTGGTGACCATTTTGTGCACATCCAACTGACGTGTGACTGCAATGAGCACATCTTTTTTGACCCCAGAAGGCAGTGGTGCTGTGACATGCGCAATGACCTGGAATGCAAGCCAGGGGAAATGGGGAGTTGCCTGTATAGCAATGTGATAAGATTAAAGAGCAATAATGCTTGATAGGTAATTTACAAATAGAAATGTTTCATTAACTAGAGAGCAGATTCAATCACACAATGGTACACTTTCACTCTGTCATAGGCCACCAAATGTACCAGTTTGGTTTAACATGCATGCCTGACCTAAGACCCCTACACACTGAAAGCAGGAACACATATTACTGCCCCAATAGCATCATGAGCACACAAAGGCTAGCTCCGTTGATAGAGCACGAGATGCTTAATCACAGGGTTGTCGGATTCAGCCCCACATTGGGTGAAAGATTCCTGCATTGCAGCGAGCTGGACTTACTTAGATGATCCTCGTGGTTCCTTCCAACTCTGCAATTCAATTCCATTCCATTCCAAATCATGGTGAATGTGCAATAAAAAGGGAGTCTGGAGTCTCCCCACAATACATTACAGTACAAGAAAATAGGGATGCTTCCAGAAAAAGTAGCCTTTAGCTCAATACTCAACCCCGCCCCCTTGTAGATTGCAGTACAGCATGCACAATGCATTTGTGTGTTCTCTCCAGCTCCATGAGAAGGCTATGTCTGGTAGGGATGAGCAAAGACAAAGCGAAATGATGCAGATGATCGGGTCATTTATTGGCTGAGCCAAGAATTTAACCTAGATGTCCTAAGTCCAATATCCCTCCTCTCCACTGTTTCTGTCTGCATTCTTCATCTGCAGAGTATGCTTCCTCCCCATTCTTTTATATTCCGGACATTAAAGGAAGGTGTCACTTTGCGGGATTTAATGGTCTTTAATTATTGCATTGCTGTGAACAGTTCATCTTCTCCAGTGAGTTATTTTTACCCAACCTCATCACCATTATGCTGAAGTTAGGCATGAAATATTTTTCTTCTCTCGGCACGCCCGTGGGAATTTCGCAGCAGTTTTTCATGACGCATTGCTGAACCATAAGCAGGGTTGTCCTTGGCTGGTTGTCAGCTGCAGCCTAAGACACATCCCGGTGATGATTATGCGACGGCAGGGTCTCCGATCTCACCCCTTCCCGCCCTGTGTTGCCCAAGCACAACAACCCCTTGACACACTCTGTGATGCTCGCTTTGACCTGTGTCATCCTTGCTTCACATCAGCACAGGATCCAGTCGCCGCAGCCAATAAAGAGCTGTAAAGAAATCCATGCACCGCAAACAGACAAACTTGTCCGTCTGAAAAAATCCTTCTGGGTCAGGGTAAAGCTATCAATATCCGTAGGATATCTACAGTGGTGGCTGCTGCCTGTTGGCACTGGGAGGGTAGAAGGCAGACAGTAAGTAGAGCTGGAACCCACGAGAGACACATACAACTACAGTGGTACCTCAAGTTACAAACGCCTAGGGTTACAAACTCCGCTAACCTGGAAGAGTTACCTTGAGTTGAGAACTTTTCCCCAGGATGAGAATGGAAATTGTGTGCCAGCAGCGCAACGGCAGCAAGAGGCCCCATTAGCAAAAACACGCCTCTAGTTAAGAACAGTTTCAGGTTAAGAATGGACCTCCGGAACGAATTAAGTTTGTAACTAGAGGTACCACTGTAATTTGAGTTTTGTCCATAGCTGCTTCCCTGCTGAACTCTACAAGAATAACATGGAGACTAGAGAAAAGGAAGTTGACAGCCAGTACAGGCAGGTGGGGGTTGGCTGATGGCAAATGGAAGATGCTGGGCTTTGCCTTGATGGACTAGTCTCCACTGGGTATTTATGATTCTGGCATGACATTTACCTTGTCTTGCTTCTCCCCAATTTCCTTTCTCTACAGAAGAAACCAAACAATGGGAAAAGTGTAAATTTTGCAGGCCTTAGAAAAATGGAGTTTGGCCCCATTGGTCTTTTAGTCTGCCATCATCCCCCCCCTTTACTTTTTTTTTTAACTGAAATGATAAAGGAAATCACAGTAGATTTTCTCCTTTCTGTCACCTTCCACTGCTGATGCTTCTGCTCACAGAGGAAACATTTTATTATGTGCTCAGCAGGTGGCAGCAATGAAATTAGGCTTCTGTTGCTTTTGTTTTGAAACCTCGTGCAGCAAGAATGATCCTATGTAGCCAAACCATATCATAATGCCATTATACAAATCTCTAGTGTAACCGCACTTGGAATACTGTGCCCTGTTCTGGTCGCCTCACCTCAGGAAAGAGCTGGAAAAGGTTCTGAGAAAGGCAACCAGAATAAAGGGTTGGAACAACTTTCTTATAAGGAAATCTATAAACAATTGGTTTTTTTAGTTTAGAAAGAAGGTGAGTAAGGAGGGGACATAACAGAGAAGTGTAAAAATAGGCATGGCATGGACAGAGGCAAGTTTTTCTTCCTCTCTCATAATGATATACTTCATTTTTAAAATATATATATATAATTTTTATTAAATTTTCTGTTTTACAATTTAAAATACTCATTTAAACATCCTTAAAATATCAATGACTTGCATTCTCCTCTTTCCTTGATTCATTTTGCATATCATAAATCCCTGCATATTTTACAAAAACTAAACCATTCAATATTCCATTATTGCATCCATCAAAACTTATTTACACTGTTGAATTTATCTCAAAGCTGCCAACGTTTTCAGGTGTACACAATTCCCACCCATATATTCAGTAAACATTTTCCAGTCTTCTCTAAACATATGTTCTTCTTATTCTCTTATTCTGAATGTTAAATCTGCAAACTGTGCATATTCTGCCGGCTTAAATTGCCATTCTTCTTTAGTTGGGACCTTGCTTGTTTTCCATTTTTGGATAATACTAGATTTCAGAGCTATCTAAATGAAGCTGGATGACGGAAGAGTCAGGGGAGACCAAAGAAATGACTATTTTCCCTCCCACAAAGTGCATAACTGATCCATGCTCCCACAACATGTAGTGATGATCACCATCTTGGATTGACCACAAAGAGGATTTGACAAATCCATGGAGGATAAAGCTATCAATGACCTCCTTTTGAATACAATCCAAGTTCCTGGGAATCTCAGGTGGGAAGAGCATCATTGCACTCAGGTCCTGCTTGTGGGCTTCTCATAGGCATCTGCTTGGCCACTGTGAGAACCGGATGCTCGACTAGATAGGCCAGCAGGGCTTTTCTTACATTCTTAACCAAATGGGTTTTGGACCCAGGTGGCACTGTGGTTAAACCACTGAGCCTAGGGCTTGCTGATCAGAAAGTCGGCGGTTCGAATCCCTGTGACGGGGTGAGCTCCCGTTGCTTGGTCCCAGCTCCTGCCAACCTAGCAGTTCGAAAGCACGTCAAAATGCAAGTAGATAAATAGGAACCGCTACAGTGGGAAGGTAAATGGCATTTCCGTGCACTGCTCTGGTTCCCCAGAAGCAGCATTGTCATGCTGGCGACATGACCTGAAATCTGTACGCCGGCTCCCTCGGCCAATAATGCGAGATGAGCGCGCAACCCCAGAGTCGGTCACGACTGGACCTAATGGTCAGGGGTCCATTTACCTTTATACTGGAGCCAGACTTCAGGGGGAGGGGGGGAAGAGTGTTCAATAGGGACAGAAAACGAATTGCAATACGTTCACTTCAGTGTGATATCAACAGTGTATCAACAGAGAGGAGGGATTTGTAATACAAGCATTCCAATCTGGTTCCATAGTTTGTTGCTTTCTACTATTTGCCTCCCCACCCTCATCCTTTTGATAAGTGGGATCACCATTTTGGCTTCTTCAGTACTGGAATTAGGAATGCAGGAAGGTGCTTTATGCCAGGCCAGATTATTTACCCATCTATCCCACTGCAGTCTACAATGACTGGCAGTGGCCCTGCAACTGAGACAGACCTTTCCCATAGCCTGTTGCGTGGCGATATCCCAACCCTCCCCAAATAAATAAAGACACAAGACCCGGTGAGTAAGGTTAATGGGCATAAAAAGGCCACAACTTTATTGATTATGGATTTAGAGAGGTATTGACTTAGGCATTGGATCTAACTGACCATACCCAACTCCAGCCCGTTGTGCTGACAGTCTGTGAAGGGTTAACCACCGTTGGGTGAGCCCTGCGATGCAGATCAGCTAGGAACTCACCCTGGGGCCACCAGTAGGGGGAGTGCCTTAGGCCCTCACCTACCACGGCTTCAGACATGGCCATGCCCCCGGACTCCTTAAGGGAGTACCCCTCAGCATTTTGGGAGCGGTGATGGCAGCAAACCCCCCCCCCACCTGAGACCTTTCTGAGATAATCCAATGCCTAGCCGCCCAAACCAAAGTTGTGACGAGTTGCTATGAGTTAGGCGAAAACCACAAGGCTAGAGCCAATTTGCCAGGTGGGAAAATACCTACCAGGCCCCTCAATGGCAACCAACCGAGGTCCACAGCAATGTCAAAAAACCTACCTAGAGGGAGGGTGGGTGGGAGAAACCGGAGCAGCTGGGGGCAGGAACAAAGAGGCTGAGCCCTGGCCGCACACTCACTTAAAGGCAGCAAGCCACGCCCCCAGGACGTCCGGATTGGACACGCCGGGGAGTGCCGCGCCTGGGGCCCAGCCTATGGCTGGAGGGATGGCAACCATCCCCCCCCCCCCAGCACGTGAAGGGCTCGTGGGTGCCCGCCATCTCCCTTCCTGCTATTCCGGAAGGGACTATACCTGAATGCTGTTAACAGGAGATGCTGCCGGTGTTGGCAGCTCTTCCTGATGTCTTCCGTTCATGAAGTTAAACTTATTACAAAATATTCCATTTTTCACCATCTCATTCTGCCTTCCAGGAACGTATGTTCCATGGCTCTTCCATCAGGGCTCGCAGAGCACTCTGGTGCCGGCCTCCATCTCCTTTTTCAGCAAACACATTTGGAGCCGCCAGGAAGAGAAGTATTGGATGGAGAATCATGCTGCCTTTAGGGGAGCTATTGCCAGTAAATGTATTTTTTTGTGTGGGGTGGGGAAGAGGGCTGGATAGGTAATCTCATGGTTATTTCTGCCAGACAGCTGAGGGAGTGCAGCACTGGAAACAACCCTATCCCTCTTTAGCGATCAGTATTGGTCATGGAGCGCTGGAGATCCTTGTTTTTGTAAATGTATATGGTGCCCTGAAGGTGTTTCCCTGTTTCTCTTCTACAGTATCTCAGATTGAGTCCTTAGTTCCGGGCCATAAGCCCGGGAAAGTGTTGCTTGTGTGGGTTTCTTCGTTCCCACACAGGCCATGAATGATAAGTGCTATGGGATGGGGCCTGTTGGCCACCCAGTGCTGTAAATTTATTATATGGCAATAAAATATGAAATAGCAAAGGCACCTTAGGAAACAAGTTTGCTTTAGAGAAACTCCTTTCCTTTGTCTCATAATGATTGGGCTTTGTATGTGGACTCCATTTATAACGTGTATCAATGGCTGCTTAATAGCAGCCCACAACAAGGTATGGGCACATAGAGCATATTTTCTAGATGGATGTAAGCATGCCAGGAGCTAACCATTGGTCCTGGCTGTGAATAATAATCAACAGCAAATTAAACTCTGCTGCCAAATAGCAATTTATTAATGGTTGGTGTGCAAATATCAGGCGTGGGAAAACATTTCTGGCTCCATGGGCCATTCTTAACCTGAAACTGTTCTTAACCTGAGGTACCATTTTAGCTAATGGGGCCTCCCGCTACTGCCGCGCCGTGCAATTTCTGTTCTCATCCTGAAACAAAGTTCTTAACCCGAGGTACTATTTCTGGGTTAGTAGAGTCTGTAACCTGAAGCGCTTGTAACCTGAAGGATCTATAACCCGAGGTACCACTGTAACTGAATTGGGAAGGGGTTTGTATTGAAAGCCCCACTAAAAGAAGTCTCTCCCCCCACCCCACCCCCGAATTTGTTTTAGCATCTGATTCGGAATTAGGAAAGGGTTTGCACTGCTGCACTGTGCAGGATATAATCCTCTGCTGGTTTGGCTATGTGCCTCTTTCCTACTGGGATTTAATCCCACCATTCTACACATCAGTTCACATCACAGGTGGGCACGGTTTGGGGGAAATGTGCAGCAATATGTTATGATTAAATACTGTAATACAATTCAGGGTAACTCCGTGCAATTTAGTATGGGGTGGAACATCTTCCCAATGTGAGGCAAGGCTAAAATACTTGGGGCGTTTACTTAAAAAAAAAAAGGAAAAAAAGACAACCATGGGGGAGACATGGTCAAAGTTTATAAATGCAAGGGAAACTGTGGTGACACCTTTAAAAATATGTCAGGTCCAGGATAAATTTCATTTCTAGCATCTGGTGCTCTCTTTCACCACCACCACCCTTTTTTGCCTTAAAGGGGGGATTAGACAGATGTACAGTGGTACCTCTGGTTAAGAACTTAATTCGTTCCGGAGGTCCGTTCTTAACCTGAAACTGTTCTTAACCTGAGGTACCACTTTAGCTAATGGGGCCTCCTGCTGCCGCTGTGCTGCCACCACACAATTTTTGTTCTTATCCTGAGGTAAAGTTCTTAACCCGAAGTACTACTTCCGGGTTAGCAGAGTCTGTAACCTGAAGTGTCTGTACCCCGGGGTGTCTGTAACCCAAGGTACCACTGTATAGCTGCCTCTATCTGAGGCAGTAGCCATGATGACTGTATGGAATGCCATATTCAGAAGCACTATGCCACTGGTTGCCAATTGCTGGGTGGGGTGGTAGCAACAGGTATCCAGGTGAAAGACACACAAACACACACACACACACACAAAGCACCAAGTAAAGCAGTTTTGCTCACTTCCAAAATGTGTTGCCCCTCTAATCTGGGAACCCGCAGTGTCAAGCTGGCTAGACCTTAATTATTCCGCACATGTCTATCAGATATATCACAGTAGTTTATCCCTAAGATAACTTCTGTATGAGTTCACACAGCGAACGTCAGGTCTGAGTCATTCCTATAATTCAGGATAGACCCTCCACACAATTTCATCCCGAGGGGATCCACAGTAGAGCTTTGGTATTCATATGAAAGGCCCAAACTGAGTAAAGCTGATTGCCTGAAATGTTCTTGCAGCATACTCATAGTGCTGATGACCTACTGCACGATCACTTTCTGAGGTTTTGAATCCGATCTCCAACCAAGTTCACTCAGAGCTACACCTCGTTCATGCCAATAGGACTTATTTCCAAGCAAGTATTCATACAAATGCAGCCTTTACCTCCATCCCCTCTCAGTTTGCTTCCAGAGCAAACTTAGTGAAGCTTATGAAAAGAGCAAGCTACATTTTTAATGCCGCCCGCACCTTCCCTAAAGAACCTGCAGCTATCAAGTCAATCATACGTGAAGATCAGAATCTAGCTTCCTCTCCCTTAACTGTGTCATCTCTGAAAGGATATAATGATGATTAAATGATATCCTTTTTTGCTCAAAACATAAGCAAATGTGATTCAAAAAACACATAGGGACCAGATGCATCCAGTTAGAAGGGGTTATTTTTGAAGTTAAATAATTACTTTTCTGATTATGATGCCATTTCAAATGCATTTCCGAGGACAGATTCATATATTTATATTTAAAGCTTTGCATATATATGTATGCTGAAAATAAAAGTGGCTCTTGCATATACATATGCATGTATTTATATTGTGTATTTATATATCCTGGTGCACTAGAGATTAAGGGCTTGAAATCGATCCTCCTTCTGAGGCCTACTTTTTCCTGGCCATTGCAATTTTCGTGTGTTGGTGTTTTCAAACAAGCAGCAACACCCCCCCCCTCCATCCCCATCCCAATATGCAAATTGTCTTGAATAAGTCGAGCAAGACTTAAATGTGTACGCAGTGTAGAACATTTGCAATATGATAATGTTACAGCCTCAGTTGAACATTTTACAGCTAAAACGAAAGAGAGAAGGTGTTTGAGAACCTTCTCTCTCTTTCTCTCTCTCCTCTCTCTCTCTCCCTCCCTCTCCCTCTTCAGTGATTTACCTGACTTGTTCAGATTTCCATATTTCAGTTAGCCAAATGGCTCAGCTTCTATGAAATTTTTTTTATCGCACTCAATAAAAATTGGAATCCTATGCCCACTTTCCTGGAAGTTAGCCCCATTGAATTCTATGGGGCTTACTTCTAGGTAAACATAGAGAGGATTGCCCATAGTAGTGTATATGCATTTACCCTGAAACAAGCTTTCCTTGTACCAAAACCAACCTTGGAGTCTGGACAAAAGCCACCCATTTCATAGACTACTCTTGGGGGGAGGAGACTGATGTGCATTAAATATGTTTTGTACTTCTGTCTGCAAGTTGCCTTGAGCTTTTTAAAAAAAGAAACTAAGTGGCAGCACAGGTACCGGGAATTAAGGGCCATCCCTACTAAACGGGGACACTTGCAGCATCTGCAGTGATGTCATTCATTAACTCTGGGTTTGCCAGATTGCTGTTTGAGGGGTCATGCTCCAAAATGATTGGCCTTACCACAGGGGCGTAGGAAGAGGGGGGGGCAATGGGAGCACGCTGCCCCTGGCAGTGCGATCCCAGTAGGGTGCCATCGCGGCTGCCCCTGCCCCCACAGGCAGTGGTCCCCGCCCCCAGAACCCGCACCACGCCCATGTAGGCAGCGCACCATGCCCCAGAACACGCACCATGCCCATGCGGGTGGCACGCTCCGCCCCCGGGATGCACGCCAGCTCTGCCCCCACCTGCTCTCCACCCCCCGGTGCTGGAGCATGAAGCTCTGCCACTGCCTTGCCACTGTCAGATAATTAGCATCACCACATCCATACTGTTGCTGTATGCAACCTTTGAAGGCATAGCAGGCCTGTCTTCCCCTGAGGGTTTTTTTTTTTAAGGTGGTAATCTTAAAGCTGACAAGCAGTCTGAATCTTCTATGAAATACCAGATAGCAACTGGAGGAGGAGGAGGAGGAGGAGGAGAAGAGGAGGAGGAGTTTGGATTTGATATCCCGCTTTATCACTACCCAAAGGAGTCTCAAAGCAGCTAACATTCTCCTTTCCCTTCCTCCCCCACAACAAACACTCTGTGAGGTGGGTGGGGCTGAGAGACTTCAGAGAAGTGTGACTAGCCCAAGGTCACCCAGCAACTGCATGTAGAGGAGCGGGGAAGCGAACCCGGTTCCCCAGATTACGAGTCTACCGCTCTTAACCACTACACCACACTGGAGCTGAAGCAGTCTTAATTCTTCAGAAACAGACTAATTGTGCACTACTCTGATGACTGTCGTGAAAATGGGGAAAAAATCCCTTCCCGTGGTTTTCCCCGGCGCTGAGGGTGATGAAACAGTCATTGAGACGGCTAGAGCGCCGGTGGCGGAAAACTCATTTTGAATCAGACCGGACACGGGCTAGAGCTCAACTTCGAGCCTACCAAGTGGCAATGGCGACGGCGAAGAGGACCTTCTTCACCGTCTCCATCGCATCTGCAGAAAACAGCAGCAGGAGACTCTTCCAGGTGGTTCGCAATTTAGCGGAACCACCTGCTCCATCCGGGCCCAGTATGGGACACATGATCTCCTGCAATGATTTTGCAAAGTTTTTTGCAGATAAAGTCGCTCAGATTCAGGAAGAGGTAGACTCCACCGTGGGAGCAGGGCCGGGGCGGGGGAGTGCTAGAGTCCTGTCTAGTCAAGTTTTGTGGGATCAATTTCAATCTGTTACCTCCGAGGATGTGGACAGGCTGCTTGGACGAGTGAAACCAACCACCTGTCTCCTTGATCCTTGCCCATCCTGGCTTATAAAAGCTAGCCGGGAAGGGCTGGGCGATGGGCTTCGCGGGTTGGTAAATGCTTCTCTCCATGAGGGAGCCTTCCCAGACCCGCTGAAAGAGGCGGTTATTAAACCGCTTCTAAAAAAACCATCTTTAGATCCGGCCAATATGGCCAACTATCGCCCAGTCTCAAATCTTCCATTCTTGGGCAAGGTGATTGAGCGAGTGGTTGCTGAACAACTCCAGGCACGCCTGGAAGAAGCGGACCATTTGGATCCCTTCCAGTCAGGATTCAGGCCTCATCATGGGACTGAAACTGCCTTGGTCGCACTGGTCGATGATCTCCGGCGGGCTAGGGACAAAGGTAAGAGCTGTTTCCTTGTTCTGCTGGATCTCTCAGCGGCTTTTGACACCATCGACCATAACATCCTTCTGGACCGTCTAGAGGGCTTGGGAGCTGGGGGCACTGTCATGCAGTGGTTCCGCTCCTTCCTCCTGGGCCGTGTTCAGAAAGTGGTGGTGGGGGATGAGTGTTCAGACCCCTGGGCTCTCACTTGTGGGGTGCCTCAGGGTTCTGTCCTCTCCCCCATGCTTTTTAACATCTATATGCAGCCGCTGGGAGAGATCATCAGGGGGTTTGGGCTGGGTGTCCATCAGTATGCTGATGATACCCAGCTCTACCTCTCTTTTAAATCAGAACCAGTGAAGGCGGTGAAGGTCCTGTGTGAGTGCTTGGAGGCGGTTGGAGGATGGATGGCGGCTAACAGATTGAAATTGAATCCTGACAAGACAGAAGTACTGTTTGTGGGGGACAGGAGGCGGACGGGTGTGGAGGACTCCCTGGTCCTGAATGGGGTAACTGTGCCCCTGAAAGACCAGGTGTGCAGCCTGGGAGTCATTTTAGACTCACAGCTGTCCATGGAGGCACAGGTCAACTCGGTGTCCAAGGCAGCTGTTTATCAGCTCCATCTGGTACGCAGGCTGAGTCCCTACCTGCCCACTGACTGTCTCTCCAGAGTGGTGCATGCTCTAGTTATCTCCCGCTTGGACTACTGCAATGCGCTCTACGTGGGGCTACCTTTGAAGGTGACCCGGAAACTACAACTAATCCAGAATGCGGCAGCTAGACTGGTGACTGGGAGCGGCCGCCGAGACCACATAACACCGGTCCTGAAAGACCTACATTGGCTCCCAGTACGTTTCCGAGCACAATTCAAAGTGTTGGTGTTGACCTTTAAAGCCCTGAACGGCCTCGGTCCGGTATACCTGAAGGAGCGTCTCCACCCCCATCGTTCTGCCCGGACACTGAGGTCCAGCTCTGGGGGCCTTCTGGCGGTTCCCTCACTACGAGAAGCAAAGTTACAGGGAACCAGGCAGAGGGCCTTCTCGGTAGTGGCTCCCACCCTGTGGAATGCCCTCCCACTAGAGGTCAAAGAGAACAACAACTACCAGACCTTTAGAAGGCATCTCAAGGCAGCCCTGTTTAGGGAAGCTTTTAATGTTTGATGGATCTCTGTATTTTAATGTTTGATGGATTTCTGTGTTTTAGAATTTCTGTTTTGTTGGAAGCCGCCCAGAGTGGCTGGGGGAACCCGGCCAGATGGGCGGGGTATAAATAATAAATTATTATTATTATTATTATTATTATTATTATTATTATTATTATTATTCCCCAATAGCATTTGGTGCACTTTGATAGTCCATGAAACTGCTACTTGCTGTTGTTAATGTGGTTTTTTTTTTAAAAAAAAGAAAAATAGAAGTCCTCTTCATTTGTGTGAATCACAGCACAAAAATGGGGGTTTGTGGGGACTGCAGTGAAAGGAGAAGATGATGCTTTCTTTTCCCTTACTTTTAAAAAAAAGCAATTGAAGGCTCTTGTCAAGTAATGCAATGACTCATGATTTTGGCCTACATTGTTGGACTGGGACAATTTCTCAAGCCATTATAGATGGAATAGTAATGTAATAAATATGCACTGTGCTAGTAGCATGAAAAGCTCTTTGCCTAGAGACCAAGACTATAACTCCACAGAAATGGTTATTTAGCGAGGAATTAGCAGTGCCCCCTTTTAAAATAAAAGCAACTCACCTATGTTAATGAAATGCAGACCTTATTCAACACCAGCACTTTGGATTTAGCTGAGAACTAGACTGGTAGCTGGTTGGATTCTGTTGAGGTGAGACATGTTCCCAGTAATTGGTCCTAGACAGTATCACAGCTGGTTAATTTGTGCAAAATGGCATTTCTGGACCATCTTCAAGGGCAGCTCCATGTGCAATATTTTGCAGTAGCCCGGTTTGGAGGATATAACACAGATCTCTTAGCCAATATTATCCCAGTAGGCCCCCAATAAATCCAGTGCTTTTTGCTCAGCATACAAATTATGTTTGGACATGAATGTATGATGTTAATTTAGGCAGGCCATAGCATCCCCTAACAAAAAAACAGCACAGATATTTTTCTGTTTCAGCCTAGAAAATCAACCATCAGAAGTGTGTCTTTATCCTAATCACAGTCTTGCATATGAAGACCTTTTGACACAATTCAGCATATAAACATGATTTGAGATGTCTACGGGAATGATTTCTCTAGATATCAAGAGAAATATTCCTCTCCCAAGTATTCAATAGGAGCAACAAATTGTATCAGCCTGCTGGGGCTCTCTTTCTTCTTCTTTTTAACAGCATGAAGAAAAACTAAACAAAAAAGAATGGAATAATACAGATTTGAAAAGCCCCAAAAATCTATTCAAGAAGTGCTTGGCCCAAGACATTTTACAATGTTCAAAACACAATGACAAATATCACTTACAGTATACTCAATGGGATCGCTGATCCACAAGCCCGGGGATCAAAAAGAGCACAGGTGAAGCACGAAGAGTTTGGGAGTTGTAAGTTAGGCTCACTGCTGTCCTTTGTTATTGTCAGTCAAGTTTGCTGTGAGTAGATTTACTTGAGGTGGGGTGTGGAAGGACATCTACTTCCTGAATAAGCTTATTGCCCTGCAGTGTTTAGGATCCACATTAGAAGGCACCTGATCCCCTGTTTTTGTGTGTGCTGGCAGTCCCATTGGGCCCCCCAAAGTTGATGGGCATTGCCATTCAAATGGTGTGCATGTGCCACATCTTGTGATTGATTATATGAGGTGGGGCTTACCTGAGCCCTGACAACATTTTTTTTTCTTCAAGTTGACACTCCTGCTATCAAACAAACCAGCGGCAGCCTAAGGCAATACAAATGGCAGCCAATAAGGTGGCAGAGAAAGGGAAACTGTGCTACCCTAGCCATTCCTAGATTTTTGACCACTGGATGAGATGACCACATGCAATGATGGGGCAACACAGGCTAGCTCCACTTGCTGCCACATGAGCCAGCCATGGCGACTGCTATTGTGTGTTGCCATCATATATCCTCCCCCCCATGTCTGCATGTTCAGCTGATGTCAGAAAGTTTTCAATGTCCATACAGGTGCAGTGGTATAGTGGCAAATTCAGAAGTCTATGATAATCATAGCCATGCCTCCTCACAGTCTCAACCACTCATAGCAATACCCCCATCTGATATTACACCCTTCTAATATTATACAATAAAATAATAATAATAATAATAATAATTTCTGGGTGGCTTCCAACAGAAGAATAAAATATTCGATTACAGATTAAAAGCCTCCCTAAACAGGGCTGCCTTCAGATGTCTTCTAAAAATCTGGTAGCTGTTTTTCTCTTTGACATCTGATGGGAGGGCGTTCCACAGGGTGGGCGCCACTACTGAGAAGGCCCTCTGCCTGGTTCCCTGCAACTTGGCTTCTCGGAATGAGGGAACCGCCAGAAGGCCCTCGGCACTGGACTTCAGTGTCTGGGCAGAACGATGGGGGTGGAGATGCTCCTTCAGGTATACTGGACCGAGGCCATTTAGGGCTTTAAAGGTCAGCACCAACACTTTGAATTGTGCTCGGAAACGTACTGGGAGCCAATGTAGATCTTTCAAGACCGGTGTTATGTGGTCTCGGCGGCTGCTCCCAGTCACCAGTCTAGCTGCTGCATTCTGGATTTGTTGTAGTTTCTGGGTCACCTTCAAAGGTAGCCCCACGTAGAGCTCATTGCAGTGGTCCAAGTGAGGGATAACTACAGCATGCACCACTCTGGTGAGACAGTCTGCAGACAGGTAGGGTCTCAGCCTGCGTACCAGATGGAGCTGGTAGACAGCTGCCCTGGACACAGAATTGACCTGCACCTCCATGGACAGCTGTGAGTCCAAAATGACTCCCAGGCTGCACACCTGATCCTTCAGGGGCACAGTTACCCCATTCAGGACCAGGGAGTCCTCCACACCTGCCCGCCTCCTGTCCCCCACAAACAGTACTTCTGTCTTGTCAGCATTCAACCTCAATCTGTTAGCTGCCATCCATCCTCCAACTGCCTCCAGGCACTCACATAGGACCTTCACTGCCTTCACTGGTTCTGATTTGAAAGATAGGTAGAGCTGGGTATCATCCGCATACTGATGAACACCCAGCCCAAACCCCCTGATGATTTCTCCCAGCAGCTGCATGTAGATGTTAAAAAGCATGGGGGAGAGGACAGAACCCTGAGGCACCCCACAAGTGAGAGCCCAGGGGTCTGAACACTCATCCCCCACCACCACTTTCTGAACACAGCCCAGGAGGAAGGAGCGGAACCACTGTATGACAGTGCCCCCAGGACTAATTATAATTATACAATAAGTTATAATTAGGATTGCATTGCAATAATTATAATTAGGATTGCACTGCAATGATCAATGCAGATCTCCATGTGTTGCCTTTCAACTAGATCTAGTATTATCTGTATATGCACATGGGCAAATGACTTGGAGTGGTCCAGTGCCTTCTTTCACAATGACTTAAGTTCCATTGTATGTAACAGAACACCGTTCTCTTAAAAGTGAAGCACCATGTGTTTTCAGTGTTCCTAAGTGCTTCGCTTTGGAGCACACAGAATTCCCCCTCCTCAGTGTCCTTCCCTTGTGCCGTCTCCTGAGCGACGCTAGAAGTCAATCCTCACTGACTGACTGCTGGCTCCAGTCAGCACAAAAAGGGAGAAGATGACTTCTCGGCGGCCAAAACAATCCCCTTTCACACTGATTGCGTGGCTCTAGAATCAGGGACCCTCCTGCAGAAGTAGTAATGAGTCTTTGACCCTCCCACATCCCTAGATACTCCTCTGTGCTGGTTCCTTTCCATGTGGAGGAGCTGTACCTGTGTAGAACTATTTTATGATATCAGTTGGACACTGAATGGGGGAAGTGTGCTGGTATATGGGGCAAGCCTGTACAGAGGTAGGTGGGTCTAGGCTGCACTGGCCCTCTCTGTGTACTGTGTCCAGTTCTGGGCACCACAGTTCAAGAAGGATACTGACAAGCTGGAACGTGTCCAGAAGAGGGCAACGAAAATGGTCAAAGGTCTGGAAGTTTGAAAGGTTGTTTTCTGCTGCTCCAGAGAAGTGGACACGGAGCAATGGATTCAAACTACAAGAAAGAAGATTCCACCTAAACATTAGGAAGAACTTCCTGACAGTAAGAGCTGTTCGACAGTGGAATTTGCTGCCAAGGAGTGTGGTGGAGTCTCCTTCTTTGGAGGTCTTTAAGCAGAGGCTTGACAGGCATATGTCAAGAATGCTTTGATGGTGTTTCCTGCTTGGCAGGGGGTTGGACTGGATGGCCCTTGTGGTCTCTTCGAACTCTACGATTCTATGATTCTATGTGTTTTCTTTCAATGTGTGGAGGGCCTCATTTACCCCCCCCCCTTAAGCTCTTTTATGATGCAGGCGAAATACAGCTGGCAACTCTGCCCTTTACTTCCAGGGAGGTAGAGGGTTGGGCACATACCATGGAAACCACCCGGTCAGTATCTGCCTCCTTACCTCCAGATTATTGGCAAATTCTGCATGGATTTCCCCTTTTTGCCAGTTGTGTGCACTGAATTGTTAGCCCTTGGATACTAAAAGGGGAAATAGCTAAATAAGAACTCCATTTAATTATATTTTTATCTGAATTTGTCTTGGTATTTATGAGCACCACAAGGGCTTTTATTAAAGCAAGAGGCTAATGAACAAGGTCTGAGTGGATCAATTAACCCAAGGCTGGCAAGCCTTGAAATACATTGGAGAGGTGCACACATAGTCACACATGGATAACAAAGAAACTAACAAAGTGGTCTGCATGAAGCAATTTAGCATTTTTAAAACAAATATAATTTGTTTGATTTGCTCCCCCCCCCCCAGTAATGGCAAGATCGCTTTGGAAATAAAATGTTTTGCCTAGCATTTTAAAATAACCAATATGCTCTCATTCTCATTTATTGGATTTTAATTAACATTTCATTCAGCATTTCTAATCCATCCATCTAGCCTCTAGTATTAGTGCCCATCACCAGACTATGAGTACACACCATCAACAATACATTTGGGGACTTGCGTTATCACTATGAGCTCTACTTATTGATCAAATATTCAAAGTGGATTTTAAAAACATACAGCCAAAGCCAGGGAAATCACGTATGCAGTTATTATGAGAAAGCAGCTTTGAATTACACAAGTCAGGCGCACTCTTAAGGCACCCCTGCTATGTATGTATGTATGATGTTTTGTGTGTGTGTGTGTGTGTACATATATGTCACCCAGAGTGGCTGGGCAACCCAGTTAGATGGATGGAATATTATTATTATTATTATTATTATTATTATTATTATTAGGCAGCAGTGAAAATCCCATCACGGCATTGAGGCCACCTGAGTCTCAAGCACAGCAAAGGATCCAGAAGTAGGTACCCCCAAGCTGTGGATCCGCTCCTTCAGAGGGAGTGTAACCTTGTCAAGAGCGGGCCACCTCCCAACCATCCAAGGCAGGGAACCACCTATAACAGCACCTCAGTCTTACCCAGATTGAGTTTCAGTTTGTTGGCTCTCATCCTGTCCATTACCAAGACAACACATCGTCCAGCACATCCACTCCCACACTTGCAGATGTAAAGGAGAAGTAGAGTTTTGTGTCATCAGCATATTGCTGATAACGTACTCCAAAACTCCGGATGACCCCACTCAGCAGTTTCTTGTAGGTGTTAAGCAGCACAGGAGATGGAATTGAATCCTGTGGGACCCCACACTGAAGGTTCCATGGGGCCAAAGAGCACTCCCCAAGCATCACCCTCTGGGAATGACCATCCAAGCAGGACTGGAACCACCGTAAAGCGGTCCACCACCACCCCCACTTGGACAGCCGCTCCTGAAGGATATAATGGACAATGGTATTGAAAGCCACTGAGGAAAAGTAACAAGGAGACATTTCCCCTGTCTCTCTCCTGACAGAGGGTCATCATACAAGGCAACCAAAGCAGTGTTTGTGCCAAATCTGGACCTAAACCCCAATTGAAACTGATCTAGAAAATCAGTCCCGTCCCCCCCACCGGTAAATATAGCACAAATTTAGTGCTGCATTATGTGAGGGATTCAGCTGGTGAAGCTTTTCTACTAGGACACCATCAACAAGTTACAGGAAAAACTTGTTTGCTGCTTGTCACACCGGTGAAAAAGGCACAGGATCCTTTTGGGAGGGGGATGTTGGCTATGCTACCTGGATTACACAGTAGAGAGAGCAATACTATTTGATTTTCTGCACTGCCTGCACCTGGCAAGATACTTTTAATAACGGCACCTCCCCTGCCTTTCATTAATCCTTTATTTGCACACTGCCTTTTACTCTAAATTATCTTTATGAGCTTCGGTCCTGATTCTGAGAGGTGCTTAAGACATACAACTCAGAGATCGAGTCTATTTTCTGCAAAATTGCCATTTCTTTCAGCAAGCATGGGTCTTACGATAATGAATGCACATCAATATGCTACAACATTGTACAAACAACAACACTGTTTAGGCCAGGGAACAATTTGAATATTTTGGAGTGAATTAGAAGTGTTTTAGAAACTGCCCTTCATGTATTTATAAGGGGAAAACGCCTTTTAGAAGATGGGAGTCTCTGTAGGACACATTGCCAGTGTTTTTTACATTGCTCTTGTTGCAAGTTTGAAGCAGTTGGGCTGTTTTTCTAAATTAAATTAAGGGGAGTAGGGATGAGCCATGGATTTGGGAGCTAGCTTGTCACATCTGAGCATGCTCCATCCACTCCTATGGGAGCAGTGTATTCATGAAGATGCAAGCAATGACCCAATTATTGAAACAGCACCTGGATGCTATATCCTCCTGGACTTGTTTCCATCTTGTACTCAGAGTGTTTTGTTCAGGGGTTCCTGCACTCTCATGCCTTTATGCTAAGAATGAATTTATAAATGAGAACATATTTCCTGCTGGTTTTCTCTAGCCTTTGAGATGCTGGCATTTATTTTCTAGTGGATTCCAACAGTTTCCTTCCCGTTCCATCCATTTTTCTTTAAGAAATAAAAATTTCTTTCCAACCTTAGCGGAACTGTTGAAACAGTCATTTCAATCATTATTCTGCTGACTAGCAATGAAGGCTAGCAATTCCAGGCAGTTAAATGGGATTAAAGCAGCCTGAGTGCAGGATTGCAGCCAAATGGGGAAATGCAATGCTCAGAAAACTCAAGTGAAAAATTTGTTGGGAGAACATATTTCAAACTGAGACCCAAATCTGCGTTTGAAACCATGGAGGGTTTGGGCTGAGGGAGCAACTGGGGCGTGCAATTAGGTTAGGGAGGCAGGGTAAAGGACAGAAGTAGCTCACAGGGTAAAACAGAGCTACTATGCTAACTTCTTGGTAGGCAGGTTGCTGCTGCTTACGGGGAGAGGGGGAGGCAGAAGCAGCAAGACAGGTAGGGTGCAAACACGCTGGCAGAGCCAACCTGGTGCTCCTGCCAGTGCATTTGCACTGTTCTGACCTCCCCTCCACCTCTCCAGGTGAGCAACAGTGACCCAACCCCCAGGAAGATAGCATAGCAGATCCTCCCCACCAGGTAAGCCGCTTCTGGGAAAAGGTTAAGCATACTGAGAGGAAGAGTAGCTGAGTGCTGAAGCACACAAATGCAGCCTCAATCCCTGGCATCTCCAGTTGAAAAAAATCAAAGAGAAAGTGTAAGGAAATATTTCTGCCAGAGACCTTGAAGAGGTGCAATACTGGACTTGATAGACAAGCATTTTGAGTGCCGGCCTACCCATGAGGAGGACTGAGGCACTGAGGCAGCCACCTCTGGCGGGAGAATTCAAGCGTCGCCGCCACCATGGAAACACACATTTGGGAAGGGTTTCTAGGACCCTGCCAGAGCCCTCACACTTCCTTCTGCAAACTGGACACCTCCTTATCTACCTTTGAGAAGGCAGCGCAAGGACAGGGGGCGGGCACAAAATTTTGGGCTCACAAAGGGCATCATAGTATCGAAATCTGCCACTGTCTGTACTTCGCCTCTGAGACAAGTCTTTGCAGGTTTCCCTGATTTCCACAGGTGAGACTGCTGCTATTCAACCCCTTTTTAACTTTTTCCCAGAAAAAAGAGAGGAGCTTCTTAAGACAAGGTCACTTCCAGCAAAGGCTTTTAATGCCCCTTTTATATCTTCCAGGGAAAGTCACCGTATATGGTTTTCAAGCTATGGCGAGAATACGATTGTTTATGATGCTGTCCCTTTTCTGCTCCCATTTTCTGCCTCTTATTGCAATGCCTGTAATGATAGACGAGAGACACTGCAGAATATTAATGCTGGAGGCATTGTGATAGGTACAGCCAGGGCTTTTTCCCTCAAGGGGTACTCAAGGGTATGCAGTACCGGCCCATCTCATTCATTCTCACAGCAGGCACAGGGACTGCTATATCACTCTTTCTTTCCCATTTGAAAAAAAAAATGGGGCTGAGAGGATAAGACTCAAACTGGCATTGAAGTTTGGCACAAATTTGGAAATTTGGCAAAATTCCAGAACTTGAATTGCAATATTTAATTTCCATTGACATTCTCTTTCAGAATACTGTACCTTCAAGATAGTGAAGGTTCCACACCACAGCTTGGGACATATCATCTGTTTACCACAATGCTCCACAACCTCGTGGGCTGTTGCTGCAACACTCCCATCTGAAGCCCATACAGAAGTGTGGCACTGGCATTAAATCATAGGGACTCAACACATGCTGAAGATCCCGGCATCTTAGTTTAAAGTACAGTGGTACCTCTACTTACGAATTTAATGCATTCCGGACGCACATTCGTAAGTCGAAAAAAATTGTAAGTCGAATCCCATAGGAATGCATTGGGAGAAAAAATTCGTAAGTCGAAGCAACCCTATCTAAAAATTCGTAAGTAGAAAAAATCCTATCTAAACCGCATCCAAGATGGTGGACGGAGCTCCATTCGTAAGTAGAAACATTCGTAAGTAGAGTTATTCGTAAGTAGAGGTACCACTGTATTGGGAGAAGGTGATGCAAAAGTCTCCTGCCTGAGATCCTGGGGAGTTGCTGTCAGTTAGAGTAAACAAGCTAAACCAATGTTTTGACTCCATACACGTCAACTTCATATGGTCTTTCCAAATGACAGAGTGCTCAGGGACACAGATCCCCGCCATCACACTGTAGAGCAGCTTTAATTAGCAAACATGCCATTGTTGACTCAAGAATTCCAGGAAATGCTAAATGAATGACGCTCCACTCATCCATTATGTCTTCATGCGACAGAGAATTCACATGAATTCAGTAGCTTCACCTCTGCCGCCACCTCAGCTGCCCCTCTCACTCCAACATACCATCCAGATGGCCCCCCTGCTTTCCAGGAGAAGGGTCATTTTTGTCCCCATATCCATGTAAAACCATCTTTGACAGTGTCAACTGAAATCCGAAATGTTTTGATTACAACAAGGAGGCAAGTCAACTGGAGGGGGGAGCATGTGCACCCAACCCCCTTGCTTAGGATAAGCAATTGCTTCAGGAATGGGAAGTGCCTGACCCACTTACATTGCCGCCTGAAGATTTCGCCGCTCCATCGTCTGCATCTAGTATCTTGGCAATGCCGATAATGGATAGTTTGTGCGCAGTAAATGTAAGTAAACAGAGTGACATCTCATCTGCTGTGTGTGCACTCCAATGAAACTGCCTTGCGAAAAGCACTCTCCGGATTCAGCCAATTGTGCTCTGTGCAGCGCAAACATCAGGGAGATGAAATACTCTGAGCACTGCATTTGGTGAGCTCTTTGGCGGTCGCAGCCAAGTCACAACATGGAGTTTCAGGTGACTGTCAGGGAATCTGTGTGCATGTATTGGGGGTGGAGTGTTTGTGTGTGGGTGAAGGGGAGAGGGGTATAATGATTGCCCTCCTCAGGCTTGTCATGAACTGACGAGAGAGTAAATGCAATTAAGTAATAGATAACAATAAGGTTAGGCTTGGAGGCAAGATTAATTAAGAGCAATGGGCAGAAGGCTCAACTCCCGAGGAGTTACTTTTTTAAAAAAGAAAAGAAAATAGACTTTAGTTTCCACTAGGCCATTTCCTCTCACTGCAGTTTGTTTTGCAATGACAGCACAGCGGTGATAAAATGTATAGTAGTTTAGCTTCCTGGTCTACAAAAGTGGCAGTTGTCTGCTGACAATAGTGGGGCTTGGAAGAGATAAGGAGTTAGTAGGATAGATAGCTTTTTGCAGGTCAGGTGACCAGAACTCTGTGGGTTGTTTTTTTTTTAAGGCATTGGATGCTCTTTATAAATCCTTGCTCAAGATGCTGAAGCAAGCAAAGCCCAATGAGTATCTGGCAATTTATCTACAGGGCAATTAATCCCAGAGCTGTCACATGACCTTGGGACACAGAGATAGCTCTCTCCTCAGCTGCAGGGGGAGGAACCAACGCAAGATGAAAGAGTGGCCATTTGCTATATGCAAATGACTGTGCACTGGCTCCCTAATGTTTTCTGTATCCTCTGGAAGCTTGTGCTGAAGGGGTTATTTGCCCCTAGATATATACAGCTTCAGTCATCTCTCCTCATCCACCTTCTACAGTAATTTCTTTGTCCTTTAAATTGAACCTGTGCAGGTTGAGCTGCTCCTTGCCTTGCCTTGCCTTGCCTTCCTCTCCCTCTCTCACCTTCACCCTTCTGCCAAACCTCCTCTCCTCTGTGTATCAACCTAGCACTGGTGCCATTCTCAGAATCTACTTCTTCAGAAAAGCGCTTCCTGCCTCACTCTGAATTCCCTGTTTCTGTATCCAAAGCACTAGCCCATCTCAGCTACTCTGTTAATCAAGTCCTTCCTGAGAGCCAGTGTGGTGTAGTGGTTAAGAGTGGTAGACTCGTAATCTGGGGAACCGGGTTTATGTCTCCGCTCCTCCACATGCAGCTGCTGGGTGACCTTGGGCTAGTCACACTTCTCTGAAGTCTCTCAGCCCCACTCACCTCACAGAGTGTTTGTTGTGGGGGAGGAAGGGAAAGGAGAATGTTAGCCGCTTTGAGACTCCTTCGAGTAGTGATAAAGTGGGATATCAAATCCATCCTCCTCCTCTTCTTCTTCTTCTCCTTCCTTCCTTCCTTCCTTCCTTCCTTCTTTCCTTTGGTCCTGCCTGTATCGTAAGCTCGACTGAGCAAGGAATTCTATCGCTTGTAGAACATGTGGCATGGTAACACAGCCTCGTCAGTTGTCACTGTAACCGCTTTGCTTTGATGTAATTATCGTTGTCTGTTCTCCTTTGCATTTTGCTTCCCTCTGACCTTACTCCTCTCCACCCCTCCATGTGTACATATGTGCCTGCCAATTTAGGATTGCACTTCATGAATCTGATTTAATTTTTTTGGGGGGGGGGTTATCAGTCCTTAAGGTGCCAGAAGAGTCTTTTGTAGTTTTTGCCTCAGCAGACCAACTTGGTTGTCCCTCCAGAAACTGCTGTGGCCACTTCTACTACTACTACCACTACTAAGAAAAATAACAGCAGCAAGAAATAGCCCTGCTGAATCAGCCCAATGGGCTTTGCATTTTTTAGTGCAAAAAGTTTGATCTGATGTGTAGAGATCTTTCCTATTCAACTTAATTCAAGAGGGTTCTGGAAGCTTCTCTGTGTGAAAGAAACAAGCAGAAGGTTTGTGATGTTTGGGTTATAACTTCAGAGAAGCTGAGTACAGCTGGTTTAAACTGGTTCTCTTATTTCTTTGTCAAGAAGATCATGCTGACTATAAAAGCAAGGCCAGAAGGAGCCTGGGTTTCACTTTCTCTTTCTATCTCTTTTCCTTCTGTTTTTGTGTTCTGACATAGTATGCTTAGTGTTAAGGTTTAGACTTATTATAAGTTATTGTAAGTTTAAGTTAAGTCTGCTGCAACTGGATTTCTTATGGGCTGTGCCAATCCTGAATGTATTGGATTTGTGACCATTACGCTCATTTGCCTTCAGTAGCAGTAAATCTCTGCTGGGTGAAATAGAATTGCCTCTGGTCTATCTTTTTGGAATCTTGCAATGTGTTTTAAATTTTTACTCTGCTAACTATACACTGGAATCTCTGGATCAATATTGAATAGAATTTCATGACATCCAGTCTAGCACACTGTTCTCATGGTGACCAATCAGATGCCCATGAGAAACCCTCAAGCAGGCCCTAAGCACAACAACCCTCTCCCCGGCTGCAAATCACAGCAACTAGTATTCAGAGGCATACTGCTTCCAACAGTGGTGGTGAAACATAGCTTTTGATAGACTTATTTTCCATGATGATGATGATAAGAATCAGTGCTATTTTTTTAAAACTCACCATGAACACCTCCCTCATTCTCTTAGAATGGCAATGGCGCCACCTGAGAGGTGCCGGGATTGAGTTCTGGCAAGTTCCGACTGAAAAAGAAGCCCCAATAAGAATCTAGTAATAATAACAACTAACAACAATATGTAGTCATTTTTTGTTGTTGTTGTTGTTTAGTCGTTTAGTCGTGTCCGACTCTTCGTGACCCCATGGACCATAGCACGCCAGGCGCTCCTATCTTCCACTGCCTCCCGCAGTTTGGTCAAACTCATGTTTGTAGCTTCGAGAACACTGTCCAACCATCTCGTCCTCTGTCGTCCCCGTCTCCTTGTGCCCTCAATCTTTCCCAGCATCAGGGTCTTTTCCAGGGAGTCTTCTCTTCTCATGAGGTGGCCAAAGTATTGGAGCCTCAGCTTCAGGATCTGTCCTTCCAGGGAGCACTCAGGGCTGATTTCCTTCAGAATGGAGAGGTTTGATCTTCTTGCAGTCCATGGGACTCTCAAGAGTCTCCTCCAGCACCATAATTCAAAAGCATCAATTCTTCGGCGATCAGCCTTCTTTATGGTCATGTAGTCATTTTATGATAACTTATTCATCACATGTCAGTTTTGCTACCTTTCATCTCAACACCTTTTCAGGTGTGGATTTCAATGGGAGGCAGGCATGCTCTTTAGACTGAAGCATTATTTTCCTAGCTTACTTTGAGACATATTAGGGGGGGAAAGCTATTGCTACTTCTCTTTCAGCCAGTGAGTCAATGGTGCACACACCACACCACAAACCCACCCCACCCCCTGTGATACAATCTGTTGGGTAGTGGGTATTCAGTGATTTCAACCTGGTGCAGATAAGAAGCCGGGGGCAAGCTGGAGTACAACATCTCTTTATTTCAAAGAACAGGTAAGAGCCAGAACACAGGAATAGGGAAAACTGGGGCTTATATAATAACAGAGGACTAGCAGGGAAAATATACATTTTGGCGGGAACCAATGGCATGGAATCCCTCCCGCAGAAACCAATCCGGCAGAGGATCCAAATCCTGCACCCTGAACCAGCAAATGATAGACGTTCCCGCTGGATCTTGTACATTCAAATAAACTCTGTAATACAATACAATAAACTCTATATTACAATACATACTTGGCTGTGCTATTACTTTAATACACAACACAATCCCATTTTATTAAATGGGAATAACAACACTTTCCTAATTCAGATGTGCTGTGAGCAGAAATGAGTCATGTCTGATCACTGGCAGATGGAGTGGTGGGAAGCGACTGTGTTTTTTTGGTAAAGAATCCTGATGATATCATTGAATGGCCAGTTCTCCTTCCTCCAGAGCACCATTGCAAGGAGGGAAATCCAGACTTCATCAGATAGGCAGATGTTAGAAAAAAAAAACTTGCCTTGGCAAAGTAGGAGGAACAGCTCAGAAAGGGGAAGGCTGTATATTTTCTTCCTACTTCCAGACAGACGCAACAGATTTTCATGGCAGAAGAAATATCACAATCCCAAACTGAATCAGATCCTTCTATCTAGGAAGATGCATATTT
Source organism: Zootoca vivipara (assembly GCF_965207765.1). Classification (NCBI taxonomy): domain Eukaryota; kingdom Metazoa; phylum Chordata; class Lepidosauria; order Squamata; family Lacertidae; genus Zootoca; species Zootoca vivipara. The sequence continues at coordinate 83,942,271 of NC_142584.1, forward strand.
AGAAAGCGCAGCATCACAGGGAAGTTGGACCAAGTCAAGGACTCAGCCCTACACTAGGAAAATATTCTTGGCAGAACTATAGGATGAAGAATTAGGTTGTGGTATCTTTCCCCCCATTGTTCACAGGAAGAACTTTCTTGGGGAGAGGACTTCTTAGTGATGTGTCTCCAACCACCCACCATGAATAAACATTTGGTCGTTGTCCTTGTTGTTTAATTTATTTACCCATGCTTCACCAACAGGTTCCAGGGTGGGTTACAGCAATTTAAAATTCAGAATTAAAAACAGTTAAAACATATCACAACCACAAGAATAGGACACACCTCAGGTGTCAAAGGCCAGAGCTGAGATGTGAAGGCGGTTTTGTGTTCTCAATGCCAATTATTTTACTACTTAACTATGATGCTTCCTCCAGGCAGCTCTTGGAAAAGCCAAAGTCTTTAGGCTGTGAGGCTCAAAAAGACCACTCTTTAAAGCTCTAGAGAGCCACCGACAGTTGGTGCAGGCAGGCAATAAGACTGGTCTGATTTAACAGCTGACAGTCCAATTCTTGGTTCATTTTTATTTAAAACATCACAATGTTTCCCCTCATTGCCCAGAATCTCCATCATGTACAAAATCAGAAATACATGCTGGATTAACCTGTGTACCTCAAGCAATGGAGCTACATAATACCTTTGGGGAAGTGTTGTGGTTCAGTAGCAGGCTTCACGCTTTACATGTTACAAGTTCCAGGTCCAGTGCCTACTAGCTCCAGGTAGAATATAAGAAGTCCCCTGTCTGAAAACCTGGATTGCCATTGCCAGTCTGTGCAGAGCAAGGGTGTGGGACATGTGATTAGGGTAGCCATATGTCCTAGTTTACAGAGGGCAGCCCTCTATTTTGAGCAACTGTCAGGGGATGTTCCTCCATCTGAAGGTGTTCACTGCTTGAACAATGCAGTCCAAGTCCGGCTTACAGATCAACAGCAGACAGAGCAGGCAGACAAGATCCACCCCCCCCCGTGTCTTCCTCACTATAGTGAGGTTTTAAAATTTGCAGTAATTTGTCTCTATACGTTTAAATCGCCATATGCAATTTTCAGACAAAGCGACAGACACTTTTGTCCTCTTTTCTGGCGATGCAAATCCTCACTTTTTCCTCTTCTTTTTGGCAACACGTAACTAGACAATACAGCGCTAGCTGGAGCGGGGGGGGGGGGTCTGCCTTAGTATAAAGGCGCTTCCCATGTTCCCATCTGTCTATCCTACCCTGCAAAATCCCTATTTTGCCATCTCTGCATGGCAGCTGGTGAGATATCTCTCGAGATGCCCCCACCCACCCTGTTTCTTTTCCAGATGGCGGCAGACTGGAGATGGGGGCTTGGGTTGACGCGCTGGATGCCAAAAGCAGCGCTCTTGACGGTATCATTTGGGGCCTTTGCTGCCGCGCGTACCTTTTCATATTGAGAGTTTCCAGGCTGCCCATCTGGCAGTGGCACCACCGCAGAGACACCTTTCACTGTGTCACACGGAGCAGCTAAGTACTTTTGTCACATGCAGCCTTGTGTGGACTCGGCTGCTCATTAGGACAAAACATGGAGGGAAGGATGCAGCAAAGAGCCTCTTCCCGCCTCCTTCCCGATGCAAACCCTTCCAGGCGAAACTGAGTCGTGCTGGTGGCGGTGGGGGGAAGAGAGAGAATTTCTAGTGCTCCTGTTCACTGGGTGTGACAGAAGCACAAGAGATGAAAGAGCATCCACCTGGAAGCACAGCAGGGGCCCACTTGGTACCTTGTAAAGCCTTTACCTTCCAGCTCATTAGGTGAGTGTTTTGTGCCTGGGAAGTGCCCTAAGAAAACGCAGCCAGCCAGCCAGCCAGCCAGCCAGGGGAAGGACTTTGCCTCCAGATTATCCCCAGGATTGCATGGAGTTCGTCGAAAATGCAGGGGGGGGGGAGCGAAAAAAAGGAAAGAAATGATAACTTAATATCTGAGAGGTAAGTGTTAGTAATTAGTCTGAAACACTTTGATCATTAATGCATGCAATCAAATTATCATCAAGAACGTTTCACAGCCAGCCCCTCCTTCCCCTCCCCTCCACCTTCCTCTCCCTCCCTCCTTCCCTGCCCTTCCCTTGCCATTTACAAAAAGAAAAGAAAAAAAAAGCGTCTGGCAGACTGTAAAGGTAACCATGTTAGCAAGGATGTTTGCAAAGGAAGATGCTGCTCCCTAGTGTCCGACGGGTTTGAAGCCGGAGCCAGAAACTGCAGCGCAGAGAAGGGGAGACTTCGTAAAGAAAGGCTGAGCAATAAACTAATGGTCCTGGGCAATCTTCCACCTAGCCCTTTTGTTATCTGCTCAGATATTGATTGCACTCCCGATGGATATAGCTCAGGTTTTCCTGCTTTGGGTCCTTAAGTGAAATTAAAAGTGTGCAGTTCATTACAACCCCCCCCTCCTCTCTCCCTTCTCCTCCACCCCCTCTCTCTGATCTTTTGGCTGGTCGCCGATCACTGGAAGCCAATTACACCCACGGGATTAACAAGCCTTTTACTTTCTCCTTTCACATTCCCATGCACTCAGTATCCTCCGGCAGATGGAAGGATAAACCGCAGATGCAGTGGTAAAGGGAATGTGCACAGCAGAAGCAGAGGCCTTCTTAAACTTACCTGCCTGTCCACTTATTCATAGCAGGTGTCCCTGGCTACTAGACTCTTATTACTGCCCCCAAACTTTCCTAACTTGTCACTTTCAGCTTGCTCCATCCCTCTCTTGGCATTATTTTGTCATCCTTTTGTTGGGTCTCATCTGCCTGCTTTCTTAGAGATGAATTTTCTCTTTTCCGCTGAGCCCTGGAACTGGCACCTGACTTTGGGAAACTCAAATGCTTCTTAGGAAATTCTGTGTGGCGTCCTTGTCTCCTTTTGAAGCTGCAAGACACTCCGAGGTGCCACCCAGAGTTTTTTTTTTAAAAAAAAAGAATATGCCAGTTCTCAGCATGAGTTAAAAGGAAACCTATCCCTGTAGAAAGTGCATATTCTTGGCAAGCCGTAGCAATAGGTGTTTTACTGCAACTGCTGGAAGAAGAAGAAGAAAAACTAACTCAGTGAGAAGATCATTGAAGTGCTGAGCGGAATTAGGAATGAACAATATGGGGTGCGCTGCAGGCAAATATTATGCTGCCTCTGGAAAGTGCTCTTCTTCCAGGGAATGTTTAAAGGGAGGCATTTAGCATGAGCTGCCCTTACTCTGAATGGGCTTTGCAACATTTCATGTGGATTTCAAACTTTTTTTAATAGGAAAGGAGGAGAGTGATTATTTGCAGGGCAGTCGACTTGATGGCCCATCATGCCCACGTGAGGGTGTGAACCAATAAATGACCAAGAGGTACATATGGGTGAAAACTGATTGCCGTTTTATTGACCAACAGACATAGGTCAATGGCATTGGGTTAGGAACTGTTGATCAAAAAGGACTTTATACCTGAAGCTTACCAGGTATGCCTGGTGGGGGCATCTGGAAAGTTTCCTCTACACGAGGAAAGGTGGAAGGAGGCCAGATGAGATGGTGGCCAGTACTTTTAGAGGAAGCCACCACCCCAACCCTCCCCAGTATCTTGCCAAGTTGTGTGAGATGCAGGGTCCCCCCAGCTCTCATGGGAGGATTGTCTTTCCTTATCAGCCATGACAGTTGTCACCTCACAAAGCAGCTGACAGCTTCAATGGGTTCACCAGGACATGAAACCCAGCGTGTGTGCAGCACAAGAGAAGGTCTGTACTTTTTAATAAGGTGTCACCTTTTCTATCAGAAAAACAGGAAGTTGAGGGACAAACAGAAATGAAGGTAGGGTGTTGAATCATGGAATGCAGTTTGGGCCAGTCCTTCTCCTTGCCCAAGTTGTGGTAGCAGATAGGGTGGATTGGATGACAACAAGAACAACAAGAACAAGAACAAGAACAACAAATTATTTATACCCTGCCCATCCAGCTGGGTTTCCCCAGCCACTATGGGCGACTTCCAACAGATTAAAAACAGAATAAAACATTAAAAACTTTTCCTAAACATATAGCACCCCTGTCTTCATTGCATCTAGTGCACAGCAGGCGCTTAACAACTGCTGCTGCAACAAACAATACCTGCTATTGCTGGTGACCATTTCCTTGACATTACTTTGCAAACGAAAATAAGAGGTGGGAAAGGGCAGAAAGGTACCTCTGAGGCATGCACACTTCAAGATTCCAGTTCTGAAATTGTTTGCTCATATGCAAATAACTGCTTTAGGACTTGGGCATATATGAAGGGATTTTTGATGCTCTGTATTCAACAGCAGGGCCCTCGTGCCTTATTGCAACTCACTTTTGCAAGTCCAAAGTATGGGATGGGGTGTTGATGATTAAGAAACAAAAGCCCCAAACCTCAGAAACTAGGAGTACACCTCTCAGGGTCCCTCCCCTTAACTGGCTTTGTTCTTTTGTGTTTTGTTCTGTGCCCTCCATGCCTCACCTAAAAAGCCTTGTCCCCTTTTGAATCAGGCACTGGCCCTTTCCAGTTCAACTCCAGTTTGAAATGGAATTCACTCCCATGCCTGTTACTGTATCCATTCCTCCCTTCCAGCTCCCCTGCCCCATTTCTAACCAAAAGAAACCCCACACCCATTCATTTGAGAAGGGGAGAGGAGAGTACTGTAATAAGTAAATAGAGATAGGAGATGCATTTCCAATCCTTCATTTCCTGGGAATGATGTCACTTCCTGCCATGGGGACAAGGGATTTGCAAGTATCTCCAACTATTGGTTCAGTTGGGGAGACAGAGAAAACCTATTTTTCAAAACAAAACACCCTATCCTCCCCAGCAGGAAAGTATGTTCTTGCACACGCTTGAATTTTATCATTTCCTGTAAGGTGAGACTGAAAAGGCCTCTCCTGCATCTAGTAAGTCCTCCACAGCATCAGTTATGTGTCTGCACCTTTCTCAAGGTTTTGTTACTTTGGGAAGGGGTGGAGAGAGACTGGCAGCCAAGGGCCTCCTCCATTTGTTGAGGGATGGTGAGCTCTCTTTGAGAATACTCATTAAAACCCTGATGTTTCAAGATGAAAAGGCACATGGTTTTCAAAGTGAGTTGAGGGGGGAGTCTGCCTATCATTAGTGAGCCGGGGACAGTTAAATGCAGTTTCGTTAATTTTTTTCTGTGCCTTTTTAAGTATTGCCAAGTATCTGTAGAGGAAAACATCTCTCCATCTAGACGGAATGAGGGGTGCTAGTTTATGCATCTGTTTGTATTCCTGTCTTGCCCCATTCCTTGGGTTCTAGGTGTGTTGTGGCTATCAAAACTTACAACTGATTTTCCCGCCCCACAAAATGCCCTATGGGGGACCCATGGGGACATGGAGAAAGGTCACATCAAGTAGCCCCACCCCCTGCCGATGTTTACTTCTCTTGACATTTGCGCAGACAGAATGAACGTCTGTAGTGAGGATATTTTAACACACATAGCTGCACACGGGAAGTCTTGGGATGCAGAGATGCATAATAGACCCTCATGACAGATGTTTGCACTGTGTGTCCAAATGTCAGAGAGGATCTAGATCAGGCATCCCCAAACTTCGGCCCTCCAGATGTTTTGGACTACAATTCCCATCTTCCCCGACCACTGGTCCTGTTAGCTAGGGATCATGGGAGTTGTAAGCCAAAACATCTGGAGGGCCGCAGTTTGGAGATGCCTGATCTAGATGGAGCATCAAACAGCAATTTATTGTGGTCCCATTCCTTGTTTCCATGTTTTTGAATATTAGGGAGGTGGGATGTCTGAGTAGGGCTTCTGAATTGTAGTTAGGAAGATAGGACGCTGCTTTATACTGAGTCCTCACACTATTGGTCCATCCAGGTTATTATTGTCCACCCTGACTGGCAGTGGCTCTCCAGGGTTTCAGACAGGGATATTTCCTTATGCTACTTGGAAATACCGGGGATTGAACCTGGATTCTTTGGCATGCGAAACAGATGCTCTACCACTAAGCTACAAGCTTTCCCCCTATATAGGACTCGTGTAGTTATAATGTATGTGCCTTCACATGTATGTACCTTGTTATATCAAGACGGATAATGCATTTGACCTGGAAATCTATTTAGCAGAAAAATGAGACCATCTAGTATTTATCTTTTCAACTGAAAATGAAAAACACCAGTACTATAAAAAGGAGACGCAGTGTGATCTAAACCAATAAGATATAATTTTATGCCAAGATATGAGGAAGGACCTATATCTTTATCACGTTTCTCTCACTTGAGAGATGAAAATCATATGGATGCTGGTTAGAAATTCACTCTATCCACTATATCTTTCAGAAATACATTGTAAAGCTGTTCAACAGTTTCTGAAGTGAATTACAGGCTCAGAGGGAGCCCTGCCTCTTTCCCTGTGTAAATTCAAACACTTTGGGTACACAGATGCATCTATACAGATCTTGCTTTATACTGACTGGGTGGGTTTCAGGGGCCCCTATTTTAATTCTGGGTGCTACATAGATCCCAGAATAGAAGGGGAAGAAATGGAGGCAGTGAGAGATTTTACTTTCCTGGGCTCCTTGATCACTGCAGATGGTGACAGCAGTCACGAAATTAAAAGACGCCTGCTTCTTGGGAGAAAAGCAATGACAAACCTAGACAACATCTTAAAAAGCAGAGACATCACCTTGCCGACAAAGGTCCGTATAGTTAAAGCTATGGTTTTCCCAGTAGTGATGTATGGAAGTGAGAGCTGGACCATAAAGAAGGCTGATCACCGAAGAATTGATGCTTTTGAACTATGGTGCTGGAGGAGACTCTTGAGAGTCCCATGGACTGCAAGAAGATCAAACCTCTCCATTCTGAAGGAAATCAGCCCTGAGTGCCCACTGGAAGAACAGATCCTGAAGCTGAGGCTCCAATACTTTGGCCACCTCATGAGAAGAGAAGTCTCCCTGGAAAAGACCCTAATGTTGGGAAAGATGGAGGGCACAAGGAGAAGGGGACGACAGAGGACGAGATGGCTGGACAGTGTTCTTGAAGCTACAAACATGAGTTTGACCAAACTGCGGGAGGCAGTGGAAGACAGGAGTGCCTGGCGTGCTCTGGTCCATGGGGTCATGAAGAGTCGGACACGACTAAACGACTAAACAACAACAACAACAACAACAACAACAACAACAACAACATAGATCCCAGAAGGCAGTGCTCTGCTGGCTTGTCCTATTCACTTCTCTCTTTGCTAGAGAAACTGAGAAAACACCTTAACTGCTGGGCAGAGCAACCCTATTGATAAGAAGCTGGCAGATTTTAACATTGGCTTAAAAACCTAAAAAAACCAAACTCTGTACAGAAGGCGGGGTACTGACAGCTGAGGTGGCCTGAGCCTTGCAGAGGGAAAACAAGGCTTCAAATTAAGAGTTTTGGCTCACACCACCCTTTTTTGCAAGTAGAAAGGTAAAGGGACGCCTGACCATTAGGTCCAGTCATGGATGACTCTGGGGTTGTGGTGCTCATCTTGCTTTATTGGCCGAGGGAGCCGGTGTACAGCTTCCGGGTCATCTGGCCAGCATGACAAAGCTGCTTATGGCGAACCACACCAGCACATGGAAACACCGTTTACCTTCCCGCCGGAGCAGTACCTATCTGTCTACTTGCACTTTGACGTGCTTTTGAACTCCTAGGTTGGCAGGAGCTGGACCGAGCAACAGGAGCTCACCCCGTCGCGGGGATTTGAACCACCGACCTTCTGATCGGCAAGCCCTAGGCTCTGTGGTTTAACCCACAGCGTCACCTGCTGTATAAGTTACACAAAAAACAAGTATAAGTTACACTAAAAACGAAAAGCCCAGCGCTACTTTGCTTCAACTGCATGCTGGTGGACAGAGCTGCTCTTGGGACCACTCTGCGCTGTGAGACCCAGTGAGGCTCCTCCTCCATAGACTTCATATGAGTTCAGGGCTGTCTTAAGTATATTTGGTGCCCTGGCGCGACAGATCCCTCCGGCGCCCCTACCCTGCCCCGTTTCCCAGCGCGGCGGGCGGGCGGAGCTCCGCGGGCGGGCGCAGCTGCGCAGCACCCCCCCCTGGCGGGTAGGCGCCCTGGCACCCTGCGCCACCCAGCCTGGCCGTAGGGCCGGCCCTGTATGAGTTTTCCCCACACTTAGAGGTTTCCCCAAAAAATGGCCCTGGATTGGTAGCTTCACATCATGCCCTGTATTTGACTTCCTTTATGCAACAGTGCACGGCAATGGGCTCTGAACCATTCCATATGTTAAAGAGAACGAACATATTTTGCTGGTCCTGGACTTTTGTGTCGGCCAGAATGCACCTATCTATCATACCATGCACTTCACTGTATCTGGTGATACAGTTTCATTTCAAATAATGAATACAAAATGGCATTATGGGAAATACACTGACCGGATAGCATACAAAAATGTGTATTTTAGGAAAGTAATGTCTACAAAATGTTTACAAATAAGAATACGAGGAATTTAAATGCATTTCTTAATGCTTTTTAAAAAATCCACCAGAAATGGACACATGCAAAACTGACACCCATCCTTAATTGTATGCAGCGCGATTATGAGGAAACAAGGGAAGTGCAACACATAATAACTTCTCAGGAGACAGGAAGCGTGTGGAGCTTCCATATTCTTTTAAGGTTGCTTTCTAAAGACTACAGAAAACAGCTGGTAGTTTCTGTCCTCAAGCCACAGGAATATATGGTCGCTTCTTGTAAAGCGTAGGGGCAGGGACCCTAAATATATATACATAAATACACAATCAGCATTGCAGACTGACAATAATCCTGGAGAGAGTTGCGGATATTGTGGGGAGGAAATAATGTACTCCAGACAATAAAGGAAGACAGCAGAGGAAGGCTTATCTGCCAGGACCCCTATTGCCTATTTAAACAATAATCCCCTTCAAAAATGTTGCTTTCTCTGCATATGTTTAAAATGCACCATATTCAGTGTGTTCATGCGGCTTTTAATAGCCTGGATAATTTCCATACAGCTAATTCCATAAATATATCTGATATTTTTGCCATTGCCATTGTAGCAGGGGCCATTCGCTAAAAGGAAGCGCTGCATGGCGGGTTCATCTCACCCAGGGACATTTTGTTCAGCAAACAAGCTGCTTTTCAGCCAACAGAATTATTACTGAATTTAATAGAAAAAATTCCTTCCAGGAGCACCTTAGAGACCAACTAAGTTTGTCATTGGTATGAGCTTTTGTGTGCATGCACACTTCTTCAGATACACTGAAACAGAAGTCACCAGACCCTTATGTATAGTGAGAGGGTGGGGAGGGGTATTACTCAGAAGGGTGGTGGGAATGGGTGATTGGCTGATAGGTGTGGTAAACCTGTTGACGACTGTT